>NC_046163.1:79126376-79470041 GCF_011064425.1 Rattus rattus
GTCTGGTTTGATGTGGAGGTCCTTGATCCACTTGGACTTAAGCTTTGTACAGGGTGATAAGCATGGATCGATCTGCATTCTTCTACATGTTGACCTCCAGTTGAACCAGCACCATTTGCTGAAAATGCTATCTTTTTCCATTGGATGGTTTTGGCTCCTTTGTCAAAAATCAAGTGACCATAGGTGTGTGGGTTCATTTTTGAGTCTTCAATTCTAATCCATTGGTCTATCTGTCTGTCTCTGTACCAATACCATGCAGTTTTTATCACTATTGCTCTGTAATACTGCTTGAGTTCAGGGATAGTGATTCACCCTGAAGTCCTTTTATTGTTGAGGATAGTTTTAGCTATCCTGTGTTTTTTTGTTATTTCAGATGAATTTGCCAATTGTTCTGTCTAACTTTTGCAGAATTGATTGGCTTTGATGGGGATTGCATTGAATCTGTAGATCGCTTTTGGTGTAAAAATGGGCCATTTTTTATATTAATCCTGCCAATCCATGAGCACGGGATTCTTCCATCTTCTGAGGTCTTCTTAATTTCTTTCTTCAGTGTTGGAAGTTCTTACTGTACAAATCTTTTACTTGCTTGGTTAAAGTCACACCCAGGTATTTTATATTATTTGGGTCTAATGAAGGGTGTCGTTTCCCTAATTTCTTTCTCGGCTTGTTTTCTTTTGTGAGGGGAGGCTACTATTCGGTTTGAGTTAATTTTTGCTACCCAGCCACTTTGCTGGTTGTTATCAGCTTAGTGTAGTTCTTGGTGGAACTTTTGGGATCACTTAATTGTACTATCATATCATCTGCAAAAAGTGATATTTTGACTTTCTTTTCCCATCTGTAAATCCCCTCTTGACCTCCTTTTTTGTTGTCTGATTGCTCTGACTAGAACTCAAGGACTATATTGAATAAGTAAGGAGAGAGGCCAGCCTTGTTTAGTCCTTGATTTTAGTGGGATTGTTTCAAGTTTCTCCATTTAATTTTAATGATAGCAACTGGTTTGCTGTATATGGTATTTTACTATGTTTAGGTATGGGCCTTGAACCCCTATTCTTTCCAGGACTTTTATCATGAAGGGGTGTTGAATTTTGTCAATGCTTTCAGCATCTAAATGAAATGATCATGTGGTTTTGTTTTTCAGTTTGTTTATATAATGGATCACGTTGATGGTTTTCAGGATATTAAACCATCCCATGCATGCTGATGAAGCCTACTTGATCATGGTGGATGATTGGGCAAACAGATTTCTATCACTGGTCTACCTAGTAACTTCCAGGACAGCAAGGGCTATGAGAAACCTAAAGACAGAAAAAATAAAAAACAGGGAGTATGGAGGGAGGGAGGGATCAATTGAGGGAGGAAGAATGGGAAGAGAAGAGGAACGTAAGAAATAAGAAAAGGAAGGAAGGAAGGTAGAAGGAAACCACAAGCCTATTGACCAGCATTTCTCCATGGCCTGTGAATCAGATCCTGCTTCCAGGTTCCTGATCTCTTGAATTTCTATCCCTATGCCTTTTATAATGAATTATGATAAGGAATTGGTAAAAATAGAATAATTCTTTTCCTTCCCAAGTTGATTTTTTCATCGTGCTTAATTATGCAATAAAAAGCCTAAGGAAGCCAAGTGTTTCTGAGAGTACTGAGGATCTGAATTATCAATACACTTACATAAGACAGTCATTATTCATACCAAACCTCCAGTCAGAGACCCCTAAACTGAACCACATGAGCACTATAATTTTCTTAATATACAAAGCTTTGATTGTATTTTTTTCAAATAGTTTTGCAGTATTTGAACCTTTTACTATGAATTCAAATATCACTTCAAAAAGAAAAATTAACAAATAACTGTGTTTTGTGTGTGAAAGAAAGAGAAAACCAGATACCACAATTCCTGAGTCCTTCTGCTGTGTTACCAATTTGAGACCTGTTTCCATCAACCATGGTACGACACTGAAAGTCTAATTTACTTCTTATTAAGGCTTTCACTGAAAATCAAAGATGTAGTTTCTCCATTGGCAGAGGACTGGTCACTGAGAATCCCCAGAGGTAAAGTGAGTTAAGGTACAGGAAGGGCTGGGGGAAATAGCTTATCTAGCAAAATGCTCATCTAGCATGTATATGAACCTGAATTTAATCTCATAAATCACTTATGTTTTAACATGAGCATTAAAGTGTATATTTGTTTTGTTTTCATTTTTTCTTTTATTTAAAATAGATTTTTTTGTATAAAATATTCTGATTTTTTTTTTTTTGTTCTTCACAATCTCTCTTATCAGGAGTCACATATTTTCTATCTCTCTTGGAAAAAAAATATCCATTATAGGAATGATAAAATAAATAAATGAAAACAAGTCAGAATAGGAGAAAACAACAGAATAAGAAAAAGAGCAAAGCAAAACAAAGAACAACAAAAACAAACAAACAAACACACACACAAGATTTGTATATATATGCAGAAAACACAGGGAAGTTTCTTAAAAACAAAAGCAGAAATATATATGCAGCAATTTATACTTTAAAAATGTTCTGACATTACTTTACATGACAAAGAGCATCCAAAGTTGCCTATAAGTTCATTCTGTGTTAGCTTGCATGGGACCTACCTTCAGAGTAGCTTTGTTCTTCCAATGATACTACTTGAAGAAAACTAAATTCTCATTTGCACGACTACAATTAGAAATCAATTCTGGGTTTTAGCGAACATTATCCCTCTTTCTAGCTCTAGGAACCCATCCAGTTTTCATCATAAAGACTTATGTTTGCTGCAGAGTTTCTATGAGGTCATATATAGGTGAACTGTTGTACCATTTAAGTTCTCCCTCCCTCCTGTTCTAGGGGGCTCCTTCTGCCTTTTTTTCTGTAGGATTCACTGAACCCTGGGGATTTAATGAAGATATCTCTTTCAGAAACTGAGTATTTTGAAGTTTCTTCCTTTGCATATTGTCTGTCTAGTTTTCTATATTTGTTGCCAACTCATGCAGGAAAACGTGTCTTTGATGATAACTGAGCCAGACACTGTTTATGTGCATAATGGCACTATGTGCCATTAGCAGTCATTGTATTGCTCTTTCTCTTTAGCAGAATAGTGGTATTTGGTTTTCCTCTAGGGACATGACCTATCTAAACTCAGATTCTTGCCCCCCCCAATAACGTTGGGGATAGTTGCTCTCTTATAGAGAGGGTCTTAACTCAAACTAGGTATTGCTTGCTTATTAGACAAGTTTTGTATCTCTACTGCACCAGCATAACTTGCATAAAGGTCATTCTTATATATTGATCAGTTTGTAGTTAGGTGTTCACCTCTTTCACATGGAAACACGCCCAGTATCATGACGTGAATACTCAATCAAAGGAGTGAAGGCTGTGGGTAGGCACCAGCTGAGTTTCTATTGTTCAATGAGTTTGGTAGTTTTTGTCTTCAGATATAGATGCTTTTCCATCAGTTTGTGGAGAGCTACAATTAGTTCAGGATATTTGTGGGGTCTCGTGAGATTCCTTAAGCCAACAACATGATTAGATATAACCTATTCCCAGTACGGAAAGCTTCGTGTGGTAATCGGAGAGATCCAGCTGAGGCTCGGTCAAAGAAATTATTTGTAAATTTCATTTAAATTGTTATGTGCATTTGTTTTTTTCTTTTCTTTTCTTTTTTATTGGATTTTTTTATTTACATTTCAAATGTTATTCCCTTTCCTGGTCTCCTGGACATAAGCCCAATATCCCATCCCTCTCCCCTTCTTTCATAAGATCACACACCTCCCTATTCATCCCCCTTTCCACCTCCCCCCGCCCCCAATATTCCCTTACACTGGGGGTAAACCTGGGCAGGACCAAGGGCTTCTTTTTCCATTTGTGCCCAACAAGGCCTCCCTCTGCTACATGTACAGTTGGAGCCATGTGTCAGTCCAGGACAATATTTCCTATCCTTCTGGAGCTACTATAAAGTGAGATGCAAAAATGGTGGCTACTAGTACAATTGTTTTTTTTTTTTTTTTTTTTTTCCTAGATCCTTGATGGAAGGAAAGTAACCATTCTTCAGGCAATTTTTTTAGAAGAAAGCAGTATCAATATTAGGTTATGAACTGGATAAAGTGTTTGCTACACCTGAATTTGAGGTGCAAATATCAGGGGAAAAGCACCTGGGTGGGAGTGTTAAACATTTGTAAACTCACCTCTAGGGGTGCAGTCTTAGGGGGATCATTACTAGAGAAGGAAAAAGGCTTCAAATTAAGAAAGAGACTGTGCCTTAAAGAAAAAAAAAATAGAGACTGAGGAGGACACCTGAGCTGTACCTCTGGCCTCCAGAAACCTTAAACCTGCACACATGTACCCACATGTACGTACACATCCATACACAAGAACTCAAAATGACACAAAAGTACTAGAACGTGTTTGGTTTTATTTTCAAACAAACGCATGCTGTGGTCTTACCATGAGAAAGTAAAACATATCCATCAGAACTTCCCATGTGCTACACCCAGATTAACAACTGGAATTTGGCTTTTAAAGTCATCTTATCATATCATGACAAGAGAAGAACATCCCGGGAGTTCTGGCTAGTGACAAATACATGGGCAATCATTCTGATAGATAGGTATAGACTCTGGATGCACCAGCAGAGGTCAGCACAAAATACAAAGTGGAGAGAATAAAAAGGAAAGATTCGACAGACAGATGCCTAGAAGAAAACCATCCTTTCAGAAGAGAAAGATTCTTTGTCAATAAAAAGAGTGACATCAAGTAAAAAATTTCAAAACAGGAAGACACAGTCGATTCAGTTTGCCAAGGAGTTTCACAGAAAAAAGAGATCTTCCTGCCCTTGGCCTTTTGCTGACAGTAATTGAGCCATCAAAGCCGAATGGTGGACTGCCCACTGCTACAGGCCAGCTTTCTCTAGAAGGCATAGAGACTCAGAAATCCCTTGCTTAACATTTATAGTATGTAGGGTAAGAACCTAGTTGTTCATTCTTCAGAAAACGGTTCATTTGAACACCAGAATATTCAAAATTTAGAGCAAGTCATAAGGGATAGGAAGCCTTTGTGCATAAAGTACTGAGAACAGAGTGTATGGTAGATCAGAGCTACAATACCCCCTGGGAAAACCCCTAATGTTTGGTATAAATATACAGCAAGGTGAGATGGTTCACCAACATAAAGGGAGCTGGGGCTATTAGAAAGAAAGGAATCTACAGGGAAGACTGACCAATAGTTTCCCTAATATAAGACATAAAGTACAACACATGGAACTTCTCCAATTCCTGAATTAGGGTGAAAAGATAATGCTGTGTGGTGGTTGAAATATTCTTGGCCAAGGGAATGGCACTGTTAGGAAATAAAAACTTTTTTGGGGGAAATATCTGGCCTTGTTGGATGCAGCAGTTCACTGTGATGATGGTCAATGAAAAAATTCACCAGCTGCCTAAAACTCATTCTCCTCCTGGCTTCCTGCAGATCAAGGTGCAAAACTCTTAGTTCCTTATTCTGCACCATTCCTTCCTGCCTGCTGCGATGATTCTGGCTACATAGGGATAGTGAACTAAATCTCTGAATCTATAAACCAGCCCCAATTAAAAGTTCCTCATTATAAGGGTTGAATAATGGATGCACCACGTTCTCCTACAATCTTAGAAGCCTCAGGCTCTTTTGATTCTTTAGAGCACAAAATAGAGTATTTATAAGCTACCTCATTCTTTTCCTTTATCAAACTAGGGCAGCATAACCTATAAAGAAGAAAATCTGAATGTTTTCCTCATCACTTGAAAATATCATTTTCAACAATTTTGTAAGGGAGTAGTAAAAATGCATCTAAACAAACTACTATTACATTAAGTGCTATATTAAGTGATTATGAGAAATGAACTTATTACTTTTCAGTTCTTTCCTAATATGGAGAATCACCTGTATAGTGTTCAACCAAACAATAGGGAAGCAGTGGCTCAGTAAATCCCTGTTTCATTGAGATGCAGTATAGATGATGTTCTCTGTGCAGCATCCAGACATGGCAAACTCAGGGCTTATGTAGAATCCAAAGAGCTCTGCCTCAAGATCTATAAAAATACAATAGCTGCATTGCAAATATTTTTTATAAATTCTTTAAAGATATGTCAACAACCATTTGAAAAGAAATGTTAGGAAATATTCTACTTTATTTAGTTTCCCCTCCAAAGTTCCCTCCAAATTCCTATATTCAGATAATCCTTTCTGTTCTCAGGGAAAAGGCTCAGACAATCATGGAACTAGATAAACTACCTTTGGAGCTGGTATAAAAGCTCAATCTATAAAGGGCAGACCACATAAGCAGAAAGACCAGAGTTTGGATTTCCAGAACAGATGTATAAAAGAAACCTGGGTACAGCAGCATGTGTGTAACTCCACTACTGAGGAGCAGAACACTGCATAGGATCTCAGTGACTTGCTCATCTCAGAGAATTGCGGAGCTCTGAATTCAGCTAAAGACTTTAACTGTCTCCAGAAAGTTAAAAGATGAAGCAATAGTCAAGGTATGGAGTTAAAGTTACCAAACACTAATATCTGACTACCAAATACACACATATATAGGGAGTAATTAGGAGACAGACAGGAGAGAGAGAGAGAGAGAGAGAGAGAGAGAGAGAGAGAGAGAGAGAGAGAGAGGTGAAAGTAGACAGAGGAGGAGGAGAAGGGAAGTATTAGGAAATAATCACAGAAGGCTGAGGGAGTAAAAGGAGGGTGGACAAAGGGAAGAGGAAGGAAAACGGGGAACAGGATCAGATATGGGGTGGGGCAGGAGAGAATCCCAGAAGGCAAGAGAATGAATGGATAAACAGCATCTGAGGGTGAGTAGAGGGGGCAGAGTGCTCTGGAAAGTACCAGAGAACCAGAAGGTGAGAGACTCCAAAAATTCAAGGGGGTTGACCTTAACCAAAATGTCCAACATAGAGGAGAGGGAATTCAGAGACCTCCTCCAGTAGATAGGGCCTCAAGCAAAGGGCCAAGGTTCTTAACCCACAGTCAAAATTTCTGATCCAGAACTGTTTCTGATTGGAACAGCAGAAAAAAAAGTGGAGAAGAGACTGAAGGAAAGACAGTCCAATGATTGGCCCAGTGACGGATCCATGTCATAGGAATGAACCAATGACTGAAACTATTATTTAGGCAATGATGTACTTATAGAAAAAGCCTGTCATCGTAATCCTCTTGAGTCCCTACCAGCAGATTACTGAGACAAAAGCAGATACTTACACCCAACCTTTGATCTAAAGTTGGGGACCTCTATGATTGCATTAGGGGAAGGATTGAAGAAACTAAAGGGAGAGTGATCGCTTAGGGAGGCCAGAAGTCTCAATTTACCCAGAACGCAGGGAGCTCTCAGAGACTGAACCAACAACCAGGAACATACATGGGCCAGATTGGGGCCCCTGGAACAAATACATCAAAGGTCTGCCTGGAGAGGCCTTAGTAGGAGAAGGTGCACTTAATCTTAAAGAGATTTGAGGCCCCCGGGAATGGTGAGGTCTGGTTGTAGGAAGCACTCTTTTGGAGGCAAGGGGGAGGAGAAATGGGATTAGGAAAGACGGAAAGGGGAAGGACAATGACTAGAATAAAATTTAGAAAAGAATAGGTTCCTCCTGTGTTTAGAAATAAACACGAACACATCAAGGATTTTAAGGACATTTTCATCTCTGTACTTTCAAGACAACCAGTAGGTACTAGACAATTTTAAGTGAATGAGTGAATAGACACTGCCCAGGAAACAAGGAAAATCGTAATAACTTCAAACTATATGTTGACATCAGAAGCGAGCCTCTAAATCCACCGATGATGCCACCCATAGGCGAAGGGACCAGTGTGTGTATTGCCATTGCACTTGCCATACATTCCCAGTGTCCACTAGTCCTTACCTGTGTGAGGTTACGTTATGGCCCAAACAAAACCAGAGCCACCTGACCTTCTCTCTTTTCCTTCTTCATTGCCCCCCGGTTCTCATTTTCCACCAATAAACCTCTCCTGTGGAATTATGCTGGCTGGTGTGATCTCTCGGATGAGCTGCCATTATGCTGCCCCTACCACTGTTGCCATGCTTGCCATGTGGTCTTCTGTGACTACAGGTCAGGGAGGTTTCAACCACTGCCACAGCTGCTGCACCTGACACCTGGATTTCTGCCATTGCAGCTGCAGACTGCTCCCACCCATGGCCGGGGAACACAAACACTTCAACCATGTGAGCTACTGCTGCCATAAGACACAAGGACTTCCCCATGTGAACTGTTGCCACAGTGGGGCACATCGACCGTCACAACATGGGCTACCTTCTGTCATGTGGGTTAAGCCCCACAGTTCAAACCTCATTTGGACAGGCCCATGACCCACACAGTTCCACTTTTCCTGCTATCAGACTGCTAAAATTTTTGTGATTCACATGTTAAAAACCATTAGTATAAATGGTTGGTAAATATTCCTCAGTTGACTTTTAATTACTCTATCAGAATCTATGTTCTTATGGGTATATCATTTTCTTTATTGGCATAATGTTTAGGTGAAAATGTCAATCAAAAATAACTATACATACATCATTCATAATTCAGAAATTCTGAGCCCACATGTTAAGAACATCCAAGTTCTTTCAGTGCTAAACCTTGTTCTTTCCCAAAAATTTCACATTTCAGTAGTCCAACAAAAAGGACAACTGGACATATTTATCCTCATGGTCCAAGGGAAATAAGAGTATACTTGGACTTCCACTTTTAATGACAGATGGCCAATCCATATGCTTGTCAAATCCTTTCAGTGCAGTGTCTCTCTCACTCCTTCATTTCATCACTCTTCTGGCTTATGCTGGAACACATGTCATGCACAGGAGAAAACAGATTAGCGTGAGACTTCAGGCAAGAGATACTTCCACATTTCTATAAACAAAGCAACTCTAGGAATCCTAGAAAATTGCTTCACTTTACAGGAGATCTTGATTTATAACAGACTCTAAAGAAAACTCTAGAAACTTTCTAAGCCTTAGGAATTTGTTTTAACCAGGACATAAAGCATATGTAAGAAACCCACTATATTTTTTCTGAGTTTCAAAAATACTATTTCAAATAAGAACAATTATAAGAATTTTGTTCAGTTTAAGATATTTTATTATGTACTGGGTTCCTCTTTCTCAGGGTGACGCTGGTGTTAGTTTTGTTGGCAATGGAGAGCTCCAGGGCATTGTCTCCTGGGCCTATGGTTGTTCCTTGCCAGATAAGACCCAACCTATCTATAGAAGGCAACTTCTAATATCATCCTTGACTAAGTTAAAAGGGGATACTGAGCTCCAGAGTCCATCTTTCTGCTTTCATACTGACTACGGCGGAATAGGGGATCTCTAATTTGTAATGATTTTGTCCTGAATCCAGTCCACACAGTTGCAGACCTTGGTGCACACACCAGGATTATCTGGAAAGGAGCAGCCATAGACCCAGGACACAATGCCCTGGAGCTCTCCATTGCCAACAACACTGGCACCAGAGTCACACTGAGAAAGAGGAACCTAGTGCATAAGAAAGATTATGTGTAATAGGGCTTCCTATAGTAAATCCAATACCTATGTGTTCTTACATTTCCATTTTTTTTTATCCATGGCCCATCACTTATCCTCACTACTGTGTTGAAATCCAAAGTATACTATATTTTCTCTATACTAGCAGCACAGTCTACCTTATGCATCCTAATATTGATCATTGAAGCCCCATGACCCAAGAAAATAGAGGTTTTCATCAATGGAGGGCAGCAGTCACCTGGCAGGAATTTTTACCTTCCTCTAGAAAGCCAGCAAAGACCATGTTATCAGTGATCTTTCTAGGATTGGAGGTTTTACAGTCAGCCTGAGGAGCAGTGGAGCATCTAGGAACTGGAAAAGATCTGGTTCATTGACTGTGAAGAAAGAAAAAGAATGAAGTCTCCTTTACCTAGACAACAATGCAATGTTGAACCAGCTGGCATGCAATGGACTGTGTCCTATAGTCTTTTTTCATTTGTTTGTTTCTTTCTTTGTTGTATTTTTTATTTACATTTCTAATGTTATTCCCATTCTGAATTTCCAGTCCATAAGCCACCATCCCATCCCTGCTCTGCCTGTTTTGATGAGGGTGTTCCCCCCTACAACCAGGCTCCCCATCCTGATATTTCCCTACTTCTGGAGGGTCCAGCCTTGGCAGGGCAAGGGCTTCTGTTCCCATTGATACCCAACAAGGCCATTTTCTGCAACATATGTAGCTGGAGCCATCAGTCACTCCATGTGGTGGTGTAGTCCATGAGAGCTCTGGTTGGTTGGTATTATTGTACTTAAGAGGTTGCAAACCCCTTCGGTTCCTTCTATCCTTTCTCTACCTCTTCCAATGAGGACCTGTTTCTCAGTTCAATAATTTTCCTAGCATTCGCCTCTGTACTTGACATGTTTTGATTGAGCCTCTCAGAAGACAGCTATATCAGGCTTATGTCAACATGCACTTCTTGGCATCATCAATATTTTCTAGATATGGTGGCTGTGTGTATATGGGCTGAATTCTCCAGGTAGGGCAGACTCTGAATGGCAATTCTTCAGTCTTTGCTTTAAACTTTGTCTCCATAGCTCCTCCTGCAATTATTTTTCTCCCTCCTTTTGAGAAGGACTGATGCATTTGGAATTTGTTCATCTTTCTTGAGCTTCATGTGGTCAGTGAATTGTATCTTGGGTAATTGGAGCTTTTGGGCTAATATCCACTTATCAGTTAGTGCATACTATGTGTGCTTTTTGTGTGATTGTTTTACCTCACTCAGGAACATATTTTCTATTTCCATTTCTTTGGATATGTATTTCATGAAATCTTTGTTTTTGAAAGCTTCGTAGTATTCCATTGTGTAGATGTACCACATTTTCTTTATCCATTCCTCTGAATGGACTTCTGGGTTGTTTCCACATTCTGGATATTATAAATAAGACTGAAGTTAACATAGTGGAGCATGTGTCCATGTTTTATGTAGGAGAATCATTAGGGTAAAGGTCCAGGAGTGGAATAGCTGGGTTCTCTGGTAGTAATATATCCAATTTTCTGAGGAATCTTCAAATTGATTTTCAGAGTTGTTTTAAGACCTTGCAATCCCACCAACAATGGAGGAGTGATATTCTTTTTCCCTATCCTAGCCATCATCACCCGAGCACATTATCTTAGCCATTCTGACTGGTATGAGGTAGAATCTCAGGGTTGTTTGATCTGCATTTCCCTGATGACAAACGATGTTGAACATTTCCTGAGGTATTTCTCAACTGAGAATTCTTTGTTAAGCTCAGAAACACATTGTTTAGTAGGGTTATTTGATTCTCTGGAGACTAACTTCTTGAGTTCTTTGTATGTATTGGATATTAGCCCTCTATCGGATGTACAATAGGTAAAGATCTTTTCCCAACTGTTTGGTTATCGTTTTGTCCTAATGGCAGTGTCCATTATCAAAGCTTTGCAATGTTGTGAAGTCTCATTTGCCCATTCTTGATCTTACGACCTTGGTGTTCTGCTCAGGAATTTTTTTCCCAGTGCCCATATGTTCATGGCTCTTCCACACTTTTTTTTCTATTAGTTTGTGTCTATCTGGTTTTATAAGTAGGTCCTTGATTCACATGGACTTAACTTTTTTACAGGGAAATAATAATGGATGAATTTTCCTTCTTCTACATGCTGAGTTTTACTTGAACCATCACAATTTGTTGAAAATGCTATCTTTTTTCCAGTGGATGGTTTTAGTTCCTTTGTCAAACATCAAGTGACCATAGGTTTGTGGGTTAATTTCTGAGCCTTTAATTCTATTGGATTAATATAACTATATGTGTTTGCACCAAAACCATACAGTTTTTATGACTATTGCTCTGTAATACAGCTTAAAGTCGGGAATAGTATTTCCCCCAGAAATTCTTTTACTGTTGAGGATAGATTTTGCTATCCTAGGTTTTTGTTATTCCAAATGAATTTGAAAATTGCTCTTTCTAACTCTATAAAGAACTGAGTTGGAATTATGATGGGGATTGCATTGAGTCTGTAAAATGCTTATGGCAAAATGGCAATTTTTTCTATATTATTCCTGCCAATCAATAACCACGGAAGATCTTTCCATCTTCTGTCACCTTCAATTTCTTTCTTCAGAGGCTTGTAATTCTTGTCATACAGTTCTTTCACTTCCTTGGCTAGAGTCACACCCAGGCATTTTAAGATATTCGTGAATATCGTGAAGGATGTTAATTCCCTAATTTCTTCTCAGCCTCTTTATCCATTGAGTAGAAGGCTACTAATTTGTTTGAGTTAATTTTATACTCAGCCTCTTAGCTGAAGTTATTTTTCAGGCAAAGTACTTCTTAACTGGTACTTTTGGGGTCACTTAAGTATACTATAATATCATCTCATGCTTTCTGATTCCTCTGGCTAGGACTGTTAATACTATATTGAATAAGAAGGGAGAGAAAGGGCAGCCTTATCTAGTCCCTGATTTTAGTGGGATTGCTTCAAATTTCTCTCCATTTAGCTGGCTACTTGTTTGCTGTATATTGCTTTTACTATGTTTTAGTATGGGCATTGAATTCCTGATGTTTCCAAGTTTTTTTTTTGTTTTTTTTTTTACCATGAAGGGGTGATGAATTAATCAAATGCTTTCTCATCATCTAATGAGATGATCATGTGGTTTTTTTTTCTTTGAGTTTGTTTATATACTGGATCGTGTTGATGGATTTCCATATATTGAACCATACCTGCATCCCTGGGATGAAGCCTACTTGGTCATGATGGATGATTCTTTTGATGATTTCTTGGATGAGGTTTACAAAAATTTTATCTAGTATTTTTGCATTTATATTCATAGGGAAAATTGGTCTGAAGATCTCTTTCTTTGTTGGGTTTTGGTGGTTTAGGTTAAGTGTAATTGTGGCTTCATAGAAGAAAATGGGTAGTGTCCCTTCTGTTTCTATGTTATAGAGTAGTTTGGAGAGTATTGGTATAGGTCTTCTATGAAGGTCTGATAGAATTCTGCACCAAACCCATCAAGTCCTGGACTTATTTTGGTTGGGAGACTTTTCATAATTACTTCTATTTCTTTAGGAGTTATGGGACTGTTTAGATGGTTTATCTGATCCTGTTTTAATTTTAGTACCTGATATCGGTCTAGAAAATTGTCCAATTCATTCAGATTTCCCGATTTGTTGTATATAGGTTTTGTAAGTAGAACCGGAAGATTTTTTTTTTTAATTTCATCAGATTCTGTTGTCTCTCTTTTCATTTTTGATTTTGTTATTATAAATATACTATCTTTGCCCTCCGGTTATTCTAAGAGTTTATCTATTGCGTTGATTTTCTCATAGAACTAACTTCTGATTTTGTTGATTGTCAAGTTTTTTGGTTTCTACTTGGTTGATTTCAGCCCTGAGTTCGATTATTTCCTTCCATCTATTCGTCTTGGGTGAATTTGTTTCTTCTGTTTTCTGTTTTTGTTTTTTTTTTCTTTCTTTCTAGAGGTTTAAGTGTGGTGTCAAGCTGCTAATGCATGCTCTCTCTAGTTTCTTTTGGAGGCACTCAGAGCTATGTGTTTTCATCTTAGCACTGCTTTCATTTTGTCCCATAAGTATGGGTATGTTGTGCCTTCATTTTCATTAAATGTTAAAAGTTTTAATATTTTTCTTTATTTCTTCCCTGACCAAGTTATCATTGAATAATATGTTGTTTAACTTGCATGTGTATGTGAGCTCTATGTTATTTTTTGTGGTTATTAAAGACCAGCTTAATTCGTGGTGATCTCATAGGATTCATTCGATCATTTCAATCTTCTTCTATCTGTGGAGGCATATTTTCTGCCTGAGTATGGTCAATTTTGGAAAACATAATATGAGGCGCTAAGAAGATGGTATAGTCTTTTGTTTTAGGCAAAATGTTCTATAAATACGTGTTAAATCTATTTGGTTCATATTTTCTGTACATTCCTCTGTTTAGTTTCTCTTTCCATGACCTATTCATTGATGAGAGTTCAACTGGGTGTTGAAATCTCCCAGTATTATTATGTGATGTGCAATATGCGCTTTGAACTTTAGTAAGGTTTCTTTTATTAATGTGGATGCCCTTGCATTTGGAACATAGCTATTCAGGGTGGGTGGATTTTTCTTTGATGACTATGAAGTGTCCTTTCTTATCTTTTCATGATAAATTTTGTTTCAAAGTTGATTTTACTGGATATTAGAATGGCTATTCCAGCTTGTTTCTTGGGACCATTTGCTGGAAGATTTGTTTTCCAGCCTTTTCTTTGCCATTGAGGTGTTTGTTCTATATGCAGAAAAATGCTGGGTGTTCTTTATATATCCAGTCTGTTAGTCTATATCTTTTTATTGGAGAATTAAGTCCAATGATGTTAAGAGATATTAAGGAATAATAATTGAGGTTTCACGTTATATTCGTTTTTGGAAGTGGAATCATGTTTCTGTGTCTCTCTTCTTTTGGGTGTGTTGCAAGAAAATTTCTTTCTTGCTTTTTCCATTGTATAGTTTCCTCCCTTGTTTTGGAGTTTTCCATTTCTTATCATTTGTAGGACTGGATTTGTGTAAAGATATTGTGTAAATTTGGTTTTGCCATGGATTATCTTGGATTCTCCATCTATGATAATTGAACGTTTTGCAAGCTATAGTAGCCAGGGCTGGGATTTTTGTTTTGTTAGGGTCTGTATGCCATCTGCCCAGTATCTTCTGGTTTCTTATCCCCTTATGAGAAATCTGATGTAATTCTTATAGGTCTTCCTTTATATGTTGCTTGATATTTTCCCTTACTACTTTTAATAATCTTTCTCCTATTTTATTTGTTTATTTGGCGTTTTGGATATTATGTGACTGGTGAAATTTCTTTTCTGGTCAAATACATTCCTTTCTGACTGTGGATACAATATGATCAACTTCCTCATGCTTTTGCCACCAATCCTTTCCTATCAATAATGACTGTAGCCTCAAACAGTGAGCCAAAATAATCCCTTTCTTCCTTGAGTTGTTTTAATTATGTGTTTTTCCCTATGAACAAAGTGATGGTTACTACTGTGCTGATGAATTGTCCTCACATAAGTCACAATTTTTATGACCAAAGTAGCTCCAGTGGCACAGGGAAGCAAACAGAACACAGATCTTATTTCCAGTCTATTTTTCCTTTTAAACATTCCATAAGGATTTTAAAGAGACAGAAGGGAAATGTCATTGCTATTCCTGAGGCTAACAGATCAGATAAGGCACTGTGGTCCCTTCTAAAATATTAACTTGAGATATTTAATGATTAATAGCTAATACAATCAGCAGTTATTTCTCATATATGTATCTAATGTGTTCATAATTCCAATTAGAGAGATATGTCTATTGGTGGCATAAGGCAGGGAGATCAATATTGAAGTCATCCACAGCATCCCAGCAAAGGTATCAAAGTGTCTCCTTACAAGAAAACCAAGACGTACTCAGCACAAAGTGGCTTTTGAATGACCAGTCTCATCAGAATGTAGCAACAACAGCAAATATAACAAAAATATCCACATTTCATTCTCAGATCCTGTTTTTTCCTAATTTGTGCTTTAGCTGCTACATAAAACACGGGGTCACACTGTGAAGTCAATGTGAATTGTACTACTACAACCTGTGAACCAGGAGAAATGTCAGATGTGTAGATCTCCAACGAATCCTTGGCAATAATTAATGGCTAGGCTATACAGGTGATGTCTTGGGAGAAAGGATGTGGTCCCCTAACTGGTATCAGGAGTCCTAAGAATGAAGGATCACAAATTCAACGTAGAGCAGGCAGACTTTTATTTCCCAAGTCACTGAACCTATAGAAATGTTGTAGAAAATCTTGTCATAATAATCAAAATGAGAAGATACTATAGTGCAGAAGTCAGCCTCTTTGACCAACTGCCTTCAACACCTTTCCAATGGGCTCTGACCATAATGACCAGAAAATAAATTGAAGTTATGCACTAATTCATAAATATGAACTTCCACTAACTCTTACAATTGTCAAATGGCCTTCCTTTCAGAAATGGAAATGATGTCATAACATGATATCTTTCCTCAGAGAAATAGCCAGGCACCTAGTGTTTCTATTGGGCACCATCTGATGAAGAAACCTCGATTTATCCTCACTTCTATACAATTCTTATAGATTGGTATTTGTCCTATGCTACCCTAAAGTTTTAATGAATTATTACCTCCAAACTTATTGAATATCTATCTCGAATCCACCAATTCCATAAAACCTGGGTTCTTAAAACCAAGTCCAGTTTAGTAGAACATAAGGTATTGCTGCAATAAGTTATTAAGAACCTGAGTACAATGCCTAGAAAACACATGAAAAACAGA
This sequence comes from Rattus rattus, assembly GCF_011064425.1. NCBI lineage: Eukaryota > Metazoa > Chordata > Mammalia > Rodentia > Muridae > Rattus > Rattus rattus. The sequence goes on from NC_046163.1 coordinate 79,142,722, forward strand.
GTGTTGGCCATGCCCTTGTAATGTTATCTTAGTTCTGGAGGGGCAGATAGAGAGACAGTCAGATATCTTGTTCCACTGACCAGTGAGTCTAGTCTGTTTGATAAATTCTAATTCAAAGAGGAACCAAGAAATATAAAAACAAAAAACAAACAAACAAACAAAAAACACCACTACCACCACCACCAACAAAAACAAAAAAACAAAAATCAAATAGTCAACATCTGAGGAATGACAGCAGACAACATCTGAGGATGACTGGGGCTCTCCTCTAGCTTTCCACATTATGTAGAAAGTACCATCCTTCTAGAATATTGCTGTGACCTAATAGTAACTCAACTGTAACACAGCCTTTGAAAACTGCTATGCAGAATTTAAAATTTATCTTTACAGTGCCTCTTTACCATCTACCAATCAAATACTCTTCCTCTGACATCAAAATAGTCACAGGTGAAACGTCCCAGCAATGAAATTAAAAATGAACTTACTATAATTCCAGTTAACAAACTGCCAACTTCCTCTTCCTGTCTGTAACCTTTTGTTTGAATCGTTTAAGGACATTTTTTCCTGGGGGGCAAGGTTTACCTGAGGGACATAGGAGTGGCTCCATTGACTTATTAATGGAACTGAGCACCTGGCCAACCTGTTAGACGAATGTGATGACAGAGATGACTGTATAAAGTTGAATAGAATTTCTTGATTATAAAATAGAGACAGAAAAAATAAAATTATTGAGGCAAGACAAAGATAACAAGTATTTAAAGTATTCCTTTGGATGTCATAATTCCATGCATAGTGGCAAGAGTTACTTGGTACTAAAAACCCAGTTGTCAGATGCAAATTCTTCAAAAGTATATGTACATGTCATCCCATTTCCTGAATAATGTTCATCAGGTCGGGAGTTAATAGGAGGCAAAGGAAATTTGGGATAAATAATGAAAAATAGTAATAAATTACAAGTGCCAAATTTGATCTAAACCAATTCTTTTTTTTTTTTTTTTTTTTTTTTTTTTTTTTTTTTTTTTTTTTTTTTTTTTATTAACTTGAGTATTTCTTATGTACATTTGGCAAACATCCCTTCCCTCCCCCCTTCCTTATGGGTGTTCCTCCCCCCTCCCCCATTGCCGCCCCCCCCGACAGTCTAGTTCACTGGGGGGTTCAGTCTTAGCAGGACCCAGGGCTTCTCCTTCCACTGGTGCTCTTACTAGGATATTCATTGCTACCTATGAGGTCAGAGTCCAGGGTCAGTCCATGTATAGTCTTTAGGTAGTGGCTTAGTCCCTGGAAGCTCTGGTTGCTTGGCATTGTTGTACATATGGAGTCTCAAGCCCCTTCAAGCTCTTCCAGTTCATTCTCTGATTCCTTCAACGGGGGTCCCGTTCTCAGTTCAGTGGTTTGCTGCTGGCATTCGCCTCTGTATTTGCTGTATTCTGGCTGTGTCTCTCAGGTTCGATCTACATCCGGCTCCTGTCGGTCTGCACTTCTTTGCTTCATCCATCTTGTCTAATTGGGTGGCTGTATATGTATGGGCCACATGTGGGGCAGGCTCTGAATGGGTGTTCCTTCAGTCTCTGTTTTAATCTTTGCCTCTCTCTTCCCTGCCAAGGGTATTCTTATTCCTTTTAAAGAAGGTGAACCTTCATTTTGATCATCCGTCTTGAGTTTCATTTGTTCTAGGCCACTAGGGTAATTCAAGCATTTGGGCTAATAGCCACTTATCAGTGAGTGCATACCATGTATGTCTTTCTGTGATTGGGTTTTGCTCACTCAGAATGATATTTTCCAGTTCCAACCATTTGCCTACATGAATTTCATAAAAGTCGTTGTTTTTGATAGCTGAGTAATATTCCATTGTGTAGATGTACCACATTTTCTGTATCCATTCCTCTGTTGAAGGGCATCTGGGTTCTTTCCAGCTTCTGGCTATTATAAATAAGGCTGCGATGAACATAGTGGAGCACGTGTCTTTTTATATGTTGGGGCATCTTTTGGGTATATGCCCAAGAGAGGTATAGCTGGATCCTCAGGCAGTTCAATGTCCAATTTTCTGAGAAACCTCCAGACTGATTTCCAGAATGGTTGTACCAGTCTGCAACCCCACCAACAATGGAGGAGTGTTCCTCTTTCTCGCATCCTCGCCAGCATCTGCTGTCACCTGAGTTTTTGATCTTAGCCATTCTCACTGGTGTGAGGTGAAATCTCAGGGTTTAAACCAATTCTTTTAATAAGAGTGAGATAGCTTTTTAAACTTGTGTTTACTTATATATTCATGTATCAACTATTTTTCTAGTCTTTTATTAAATTTGAATTTACAGAAAATGATTGGTGATTGTTTAGTCATAAACTCATGAGATCCTAACGAAGAATTTTTACTGATTCATTTGCAGATGATTGATATTACTATTAGAATTATGTTATACTCATCTCACATACAGAATGAGAACATCTTTTTTATTTGTGGGAGAGAGTCCTTAGGTAGAATCATTTTATAATTATTATTCTGTAAAGGTTTAAAATAAGCAGACATGTGTTTATGAATGCTGTTAAAGCAAAAGAGTGGTCTATTCTAGGTGGTGCTGGATATGCTAGATGTCACACCATCACGGTCTCCTTAAACTCCATCCTGTAATCAAAGACTGTGTGTCTGAGAACCACATTTCCAAATAGTCTTCAATTATGTTTTTTATGACAGTTCTCCAGTGGTACTGGAAGCCAAATAGCAGTTGGGGAATACATATTGACTTTTGTTTTTGAAAATCCGAGTCATTTTCTTCAACTTTTAAGTGATAACAAGCATAGAATAACCTTTCTGTATCTTTTTTGCCCTTTATCAAAACCAGAAAATACCTAATTTGGTAGATGAATAAATAAAAAATACACAAACAAAAATAAAGATGGAAAGATGGATGTTTGCTGCATAGATCATAGACAGATGATATATTCATCGATACATAGATACGTGAATTGTTTGAATCATTTTTGAAACATTCTGGGTTCATATTTCTACCACCTTTCTCCATTCTTATCCCTTCCAAACCTCCAAACATAGGAAGGAGGGAACAATATTTACATCCCCTTTCCCTTCCAGCCTTCTTTCCCTTCTAATTATAGACAATGAGTTCCTTGCGGGCAATTTTGATCTTTGTTATCTGGATATTTCCAACCAGCAGCCAGCCATCCAGAATAGCAAAGCAGTAAACAGTAGCAAGAGAAAGAGCAGCAGCAATTGCACCCTTCTTGGCACTCTTGCATTTGTGTCTTCCCAAGAGTCCCCAGAATTCTAAATATAAGTATCTGTATCTGGGAAATCTCTGAGCATTGAAAGTATTCACACAATAGCTATATGACTGATCTAAAAGAAAAAAAAATATGTTCTGAACTGGAAAGGATTGACAGACCAACTACTAGGTTGGACAAGTGAAATGCTTAGTTATTTCCAAATTATATACCCCTGTACTATTTCTCTGGCTAGTTCAATAAGAGAAGCTTGGCAACAAAAGATGCTGCTGGATATGAAAATAGCTAGTAAAGAGCTATTTCTTGATGAGGCACTTATCTCATTACTCTTTAATTCACAAGACATAAGTACTTGACTACCTTGCATATGCAAGAATGAATATCATAGGGAAAGTGTATGCTAAATAAATCAGTCTAATTAATAAAGCAACTGCCAAGTGCCTGCTTTGCAATTCTATCTGGTTGTGTTCTCACATGGAACCTAAGTAGTCAGTGATCTCCCTAAGTGGTGTCTTTGCTAAGGTAACTTTTATGAGAAAGTTCACACTGTAGCAAATGGAGGAGAATGCCAGAAATTGCAATAACATCTGAAAGTCAATGGCACTGTCTTTGATCTTGTGTTCTCAAAGACCAGCTCAGCTCTGAATTACCCCAGAGATGAGAGCATAAGGAGAAACAGCTTTGCAGAACAACATGCTAGAAAGCCTTCTATCAGTGGTAGTAGACTCAGATTCAAAGGTGTCTGTGCTAAATGAACTCTCCAAACAAAACCAGAACTGAAATAACTACCAGAAGTACCCTTGCCTTTCACAAGGTACCTGGGCCTCTGGACAGTAGCTATAAAGGACAAATAAGGGATCATAAAAGTCACCAGTGCTCTAGATTTAGATAGTTTCCTAGCCATCCAGTCTAGCTTAGTCACCAAGTTTCAGGTTCCAGTGAGATACTGTGTCTCAAAATTATGACTAAGGAAGACACCGAAAGTTGACTTCTAACTTCCATATTAACACACACACACACACACACACACACACACACACACACACACACAGACACACACACAGACACACACAAAGGTGGTGGGGAGTGGAATCATTTGGCTAACAATTGAAATTTAACCAAGAATATACCATTCGTTTGATCTCCCTTTTGAAAAAACAGTGCATGCATTGTGCATTCATTAAACTTTTGTGCATTATCTTATGTGATAGGCTCGGAAATATTTAGTGTTATCTTTGACCAAGAAACCAGATCTCAAAAAGAAGGTAGGGGTTGGGGGTGGGGGGTTAGGACAAGCATGCAGCACCAAATCAGAATCTACACTGCTCAAAATGTGTAGGATTTGCATCCCCTGTGATGCACCACAGGAGGTGCAAAAGGGCCATCTAGATGTTGTTCAGCATAAAGTCCAGTTGTGGGTTATTCTGATGCTGTTTGTATTATGATGTTAATTCTGCTTCCTCAACAGTTGCCTCTGAAGTCCAGTCCATCTTATACTCAGATAATCTCATGTGATTTTTCTCATCATTTTAGCTGGTCAATAATGGATACAGTCTGTGATTAGACAGTGAAGGGAAAAGGAGGCACTGGAGGTTTGAGATTTGGGGCAGTAGAGAGGCATAAGAGGATGAAAGGTGAAAGAGAAGATGAAGGAAGAGGAAGAAACTGTGATAGACTATATCCATGTGTCCAGGAGAAACTACAAGTTGCAAAAGATGTTATAGCTGTGGAATAAGTTTATAGTGTTAAATCTGCCCAATCTATGCTTATAGCTCATAATTATAATAACTACATTGTGTGTGTGTGTGTGTGTGTTATACAGTTTATTGTGGTTGAAATTCCATCTTGTGCATGTCTAATGTTTGAAGATATTGTTCATCATTGTGGGGAAGACAAGATCATAGAAGCACGAGGCAGGTGTGTCATATTAAATTTACATCCAGGAAGCAGAAAAGGGTGAATGCTGGCTTTCAGCTCACTTCCAAGTTTTGATTCAGTATGGTATGCTGGCCCTTGCAAGGTTACTGCCATTCTCAGAGTAGGTTTACTTACTCAGTAAAACCTTTGTGAAAACATGTTCATAAGTTCACTAAGAGATGGATTTTCATGATTATATTAAATTCCAACAAGCGTAAAGTGGAGATATACCACTCAACTATAGATCTGGGTGGAAGTGTGTCTATGTAGTAGAGATATTTATTTACCTTTCTACTTAGGGTCAAAACAAGTTTACTTTCTACTAGTTGCACCAACATCTGCCTGTTCAGCAAGAGAGCTTTGTCATAAAAGGTCAGATAATGAACTCAAGACACAGCCCATCTTAAAATAGAGCTGAACAGAGGGTCTATCTCATACCCAAATTAACAGGGCAATTTGAAATGATACTCATGTAAATAAGGAAGACATAGATAAGAGCATTTTTTATTATTCAGGGTCCCGAAGAGGCTTTCTACCTGCAGGCCAAGGGGGTGAAGAGAAGAAGGAGACCAAGCAAAGTTCTGTTGTTAAGGTCTCGTTTATTGAGAGAAATGTACAGCATTTAAAGCTCTGAGGCAGGAATAGAAGCAGGTACTGAAGCTTAGGGTGTCAGAGTATTGGGAAGTGCCCAAGGATATACGGTGAATTACTAAACTGCAAGATATCCTCCTTAAACAAAGAGGCAACAGTCTTCCAGGGACATGTTCTTTGAAAAGATCTAACCCTTCTCAGGAATCTGCTCAGGGACATCTGGTGTTTTGCTCAGACTGAAACATCCTGTGATTGCTCCTGGGATCTTTCTGGGAGAGGATTTTGTCCAACAATCTCATAATCTTACTGCAGCCACCTAGGGGTGAGCATCTGTGACCATACAGCCCAGAGTCATGTAGCCACCTTGAGCTACATCACAAAGCAGCCAGGCCCAAATCCAATACGCTCCCTACATTTCTTAATCCGGTAAATTACATTTTGATCAAATATAACATATCTAGCATAGATGATAGATGTGGAAATCCAGCATTGCTATTGTGAGATTGTATAGAGAGGAAAATATGATTTGTAAAGAAGATAACCAAAACTGTGACCCATAATATCATGAATGATGAAATTTGGGGACAAAATTTCTCTTTTCCTGGCAGGATATCATCAATCTTCATGTCAACATTTGTATTGGAATTCTGACAAAACTACAAATTTCCTGGAGGATTTTTTTTCTTTCTTCCTCAAAATAATAGGGATGTGTTGGCATAAATAATCATTTGAATGTATATATCTCATCTCTTCATGTATAAATGAGTACAGACTGTATATATAGACATGCTAATAAGAACTGAAGTTTACAGGAAAAGGCAAAGCAGCATTGCCAGGGAGAACTTAAGCAGAAGTATGGTTCAGTTGTAAAATAGTACTCTTTTACATACCCCTCATTCTGACTATTCCAATTTGTTTTCTGGAACAGGGAAAATTTGGCCCAGGCTAAATGAGTTTTGTTCTCATCATCTACATGCTGGACCTGGGAATTTTCAGGAGTTTAAGTTTCCCTTTCTGGTTCCTGGTCACCAGCTGTGTTGGGTCGCATTGAATATTATCTTGACACCCACCTAGGAAGCACCATTTTGTTCAAGTCTGGGAGGGAGCTTTTCGACTGAGTTAATTTAGTGTGAAAATATTATAGGTAATCCATCAGACTTAAAAAATGATTGAAAGCCCCAGCTACCTGGTAGCACACTCTGGTATCGGTGGACATCAGCAGCTGTGGAAGGGTACAGGGGTTTCACAGATGCAACCAATTTAACAGAAGCTAAAGTAAAGTTAGCTGGAGTGTGTCCTGTGCACATAGAGTTGGCAGTTTATACATTAAATTAGCTGGATCATCTTGACATGAGGAGATGAAATTCTATGTAAATGTAAATGGTCTCACCAACAATACAAGATGGAGGAAACTGGGCTCTGTCTTAACCTGGTACAGCAAGACCTGCCCTAACTATGACCAGGCCGTACTGTAATTGGATATTGGCCTCTACCACTACATACTGACTTCCTATATCATATTTCAGTCACCATTGAACTGTGAGCTAAATGACTTCTCCCTTTCTTACATTGACTTGGTCATGTATTTGTCACATTAGAAAAGTAACTAATATGACACCTATGACAGAAAGATGTTGTTGAACATGGTGAGAACTACCCCCTCCAAACAAACAAACAAACAAACAAACAAACAAACAAACCATATAAAAGACATTTTGAAACTCCAGCCAGAAGCTAAGCATAACATTGAAAATTGCCTTTTGTTAAGGGTCAAACCTGGCATAAGCAGCTGTGTACTTAACTTATGAAAGTAAGCCCGGCCACTCAATGTTTTTGCTCAAGACCTCTGTATACCTTGGAAGTGAAAAGTCAGCCAGGTTTCTCCCTTTTTTCTCTGCCACACTGCTCACAGGTGTTGCTAACCTCCTGCCATACTTACACAATATTTGCATTATTGAGACCACATAAAAGTTAAATTTTACTTTATCATCTCAAAGGTTTTTCAATCCATCATGATGGGGGAATCATGATGGAGCCATTGAGTTCATGGTGGTGCAAATTTAAACTGTTTATGTCACAATTACCCAGAACATGAAGGGAAAGTATGAACTAGGATTGCCTGACCTACTTACACCTACCTACCTATTTACACAGCTAGACCCTACTTGATATATGTTCTACTGGGTAAAGAAATATCTAAAGCAGAAGGCAGTGAGGACATTTCAGATTGATACCATAACAATTACCCCATAATGAAATTAGTGTAAAATCCTGGGTACAGTATTTGGCATATGAGTGAGTAATTAATTACTAAGGATTAGCGATTTATTTTCCCTCTTACTTAGTATGTGGCTATCAAATAGACAAATCCAATGGGAAATACTGTTACAGAAACGCATATACTACCACAAGGGAAAAGTTGTGGGCACAGGCAAGTCAGTCTGACTGACTGACTGACTGTTATGCCAAGGTCCTTTCCACACCAATCACTTTCTAATTTGTAACCCTACAAATTACCCAAACACATCATAACTGCAAAATATGACTCTGCCAAGCAGGTGCCTGTGCACAGTCTGATAATAGTACATGGGGAGTTCTAGAAATAGGACTGTCTTCCTACTAAGGCAAAGAGATTTGCCCCGTGTGCATGTGGAAGGGGTATCCAGATAACAACCTATGTTGTCTCCTTCACACAGGGTCTGTGACAGGCTCCAGGCTGCTTTACTTGCACATTTTTGACAGAAATCTGTTTTTGTAATTTGCAAACACATTCCAAAATAAAACGCCTCACTAGGCTGGGGAGATGACTTAGTGACTGTCGAGGCCCTAGATGTGTGTGTGTGCCTGCTTGTGGTATATACACATCCATATGTATGTACATGCAAATGAGGTTCAGAGGTTAACAATGGATGTCTTTTTGATGCAATTTCCACCTAATATTTTTACATTAAGACACTGTCACACAATAAATCTGGAGCTGCTGTCTCAGCTGAGCAGGCTGGGCTGCGAATGTCAGTGATACAATTGACCCTGATTTTTCAGAGTTTAGGGCTATAGGAATGTTTGCATGTTCAGTTTGCTTATTTGGGTGGCAAACCCATGACTGATTCAGGTGTTTCCATCAAAATTTTTAGCAGAAGAAAACTAGTTACTAAATATCAACAGAACTAATTTTCTGGTTGAGGGTTATACAACATGAGGAACTGCACTAAAGAGTTGAAGCATTAGAAAAGTTGAGGACTACTGCTTGAAAAGCTTGCTTTAAATGTTGTATTGAAATCAATTAGAGAAACCTAGTTTGTGTGTCTTCTAAGGAGTTGAGACAGGCTGTTCTTAAATTGAGACTCCTGACATCTGATTCTAGAAACTTACCGCAAAACTTTTTTTTGTTTGTTTGTTTGTTTTGGTTTTTTTTGTTTGTTTGTTTGTTTTTTTCTCTGACAGAATTCTAGTGTTTGTGTCACGTACCTCTCTTAGACTTCTATATCTCCAGAGGAAGAGATGGGATGGTTTTAGCAAAAATGAGTTCCTCTCTGGCCTGCATCCAAGCTACAAATAAGAAGCCAACTGAACAAAAGCAAGCTCATAACTGAGAAATATCTTGGAGTGATCACCAAAGTTCATTTCTCCTCTCATATGCATGAAGAAAGTGTCATTACAAAGGACCTGGAAGGCATATAGGCTGGGAACTCAACTGTTGCATGCTGCTTCCAGTCTGAGGTGTTTAAATGAAGAAGCACATCTCATCAGCATCCTTTTCCTGTACTCTAGCATCTGGCCACTAGGACTGTGTGTCATAGACATACTCTGTGATAGTGGAACTTGCATCTGCCCAGAGACTTGACAGACTGTGGAAAGCAAAGCTTTCTATTGAACTATTGCACCTACAGAATGAGAGGGAAATATATGTTTACTGTGTTGAACTAAAGTTCATAGAACAGGAAGGTGTTGTTATTCCATTGTAACCTTGTTTAGTCTGACTAACATGTTAGTCTTTTTTTTTCTTTCTTCCTTCCTTCCTTCCTTCCTTCCTTCCTTCCTTCCTTCCTTTCTTTCTTTCTTTCTTTCTTTCTTTCTTTCTCTTTCCTTCTTTCCTTCTTTCTTTCCTTCTGTATTCCTTTCTTTTTAATTTAATTTTTCAATTTATGTATTTTACATCCCAATCACTGCCCCTTCTTCAGTCACCCACTCTCACAATCCCACCACCCACTCTCACTTTCATCTCTGAGAGGGAGGAACCTCACAGTATGTCCTTATACTCTGGTAAGTTAAGTCTTTGAAGGGCTAGGTACAGCCTAACCCACTGGGGCCAGATAAGGAATCCTGAGTAGAAGAACATATGCCACAGTCAGGCAAAAAGCTTTTGGGATAGCCCCTTCTCTAGTTGTTTTGCACCAAATGAAGATAGATCTCCATTTCTACTACATATGTGCAGGAGGTGGGCTAGATCTAGCAAGGGTATATACTTTGGTTGGTGGATCCATCTCTGAGAGCCTCTAGGGTCCAGGGAAGTTGAGTCTGTTGGTCTTTGGTGGAATTTCTATCACTTTCAAGGTCCTCCATTTTCTGCCAACTCTTTGAAAAGAGTCATAATCTCAGGTGAAAGCCATGCTAGACTCCTTACTGAAAGCATAACAGAGCATCAATAATGGTATCAGGGATTGATACTTCCCATTGCAATGGGTCTCTGTTTAGGCCAGTTATTGCTTGGCCATTCTCTGAGTCTCTGCTTGTGCTTCACTTCCTATCCATGCTATTCTTGTTTAGAAGCTAAATTATGGGTCAAATTTTTTGTGGACTAGTTTGTGTCTTTTACATTCCACTGGAATTATTGCCAGGCTGCAGGTGACCTCTTCAGGTTCCATTTTCCTAATGATGTGAATCATAATTAAGCCACCCACATTGATTCTTGGGGACATCCCATATCCCAAGACTCTGGAATGTCCTCCTGTTGCATCCAACCTTCCGATCACTACCAGTTGCATTTATCCTTGTGGATATCTTGCCATGTCTCCTGGCCCTCCCCACCTCTGACCCTGAACCCCCTATTGACCTTCCCATTCCTTATCTCACCAAGTTTACTTCCATCTGCCTCTTACTACTATTTTATTCCTTGTTTAAATGAGATTCAAGAGTTGTTTCATGGGACTTCCTTTTTTTGTTTTAGCATTTTTGTGTCTGTGGGTTGTATCATTGGTATGCTGCACTTTATGATTAATATCTACTTGTAAGTGAGTAAATATAGCATATCCTTTTTGGTCTGGGTTGCCTGATTCAAGATGACACTATTAAGTTTCATTAATTTACCTGAAAATTTCATGATGTCTTTGTTTTGAATAGATAAACAGTTTTCCATTGTGTAGACATCACATATTTTCTTTATCCACTCTTCAGTTGAGGAACATAAAGGTTCTTTCCAATTTCTGTCTATTATGAATAAAGCTGCTATGAACATAGTTGAGCTAAAGTCCTTTTGAGATGCTGAAGCATCTTTTGTGTATATATCCCTAAAAGAGCATATAGCTGGGTCTATTGCCAATTTTCTAAGAAACAACCAAATTGATTTCCAAAGAAGTTGTACAAGTTTGCACTGCCAACAGCAATGCAGGAGCCTTCCCCTTGGTCCCCCAAAATTTCTATCACTTAGCCTTTTTTATCTTAGTGATTCTGACAAGTGTACAATACAAACTCAGAACTGTTTTGATTTGCATTTCTCTAATGACTAAGATTTAATGCACCTCTAAGTGCTTCTCAGGTATTTGAAATTCTACAGTTCAGAATTCTCTTTTTAGTTCTCTACTCCATGTTTAAATTTGATTATTTGAGTTGGTGTGGTCTAATTTCTTGAGTTCTTTATAAATTTTAGCTATTACTCGCTGTCATATGGCTAGTTGGTGAAGATTCTTTCCCAATCTGTAGGCTACCACTTTGTCCAATTGACAGTATTCTTTGCCTTACAAAAACTATCCAGTTTCATCAGGTCCAATTTATCCACTTTTGTTCCTAGACCCTTGAATTTCTGTTCAGGAAGTTGTCTCTTATTCCAATGAGTTTAAGAATATTCCCTACTTTAGGATAATTAGATTTCAGATATCCAGTTTTATGTTTCAATCTTTGATCTACACAGACTTGATTTTTTTATCCAGAATGATAGGTATGGATCTTTTGTTTTCTTCTGCATGCAGATGTTCAGTTAGACCAGCACAATTTGCTGAAGATGCTTTCTGATTTCCATTGCATGGTTTTGTCTTCTTTGTCAAAAATCGATTGTCCATAGGTATGAAGGATTATTACAGAGGATTATCTTCAACTACATTGATCAACCTAAAACTTCCTATACCAATAACATGCAGGTTTTATTACTATTGCTATGTAGTTCAGCTTGAGGTCAGGGATGTTGATACCTCAGGAAGTTCTTTTATTGTTCAGGATTGTTTTACCTATCCAGGGGTTTTTACTGTATCCTCCAAAGGTGATAATAGCTCTATCAAAATGTGTGAATTGTTGTGTTACAATTTTGATGGGAATTGCATTGAATCTCTAAATTGCTTTTGATAAGGTGTATATTTTCACTTTGTTATTAATGCCAATCCATGAGTGTAGGAGATCTTTTCAGCTTCTTATATCTTTCTTAAGTTCTTTGTTCAGTAAATGTAAGTTCTTCTCAAGTGAGTATTTCATTTGCTTGGATAGAGTTATACCAAGATACTTTATATTATTTGTGGCTATTTTCAAGGGAGTTTTCCTAGTTTCTTTCTCATCCATTTTAGGATTTGTATAAAGGTGAGCTACTGATTTTTAGTTAATCTTTTTATCCAGGGACATTGCTGAAGTTGTTTATCAGCTATTGGAATTGTACAGTAGAATTGTTGGAGTAGCATATATATACTAACCTATCATCCACAAATAGCAATACTTTGAATTCTTCATTTCAAAATTGTATTCCCCTTAATCTACTTCAGTTTTCTTATTGCTCTGATTACAAATTCAAGCACTATACATTTAGTAGTTAGGAAGAGAACATGTAGCCTGTTCATGTCCCTGGTTTTAGTGGAATTACTTTAAGTTACTATCCATTTAGTTTGATGTTGGATATGTACTTGCTGCATACTTGATTATGCTTAGTTATATGCCATGTATCCCAGATCTTCCTAAGACTTTTAACCATAAAAGTTTTTGGATATTTTGTTTTGATTATTTTGTTTCAGGAAGATTTTTTTTGTTTGTCTGCCATAAATGGTATTCTAAAAGCTTCTTTTATGTTTACAGGTATCTTTTCTTAAGGTTGGGAACATTTTCTATGATTTTGTTGATTCAATTTTCTGGCCTTGGAGCTGGTACTGTTTATCTTCTCTAATTAATATTATTCTAAAAGTACATCTTTTAATGTTATCCCATAATTTGCCATGTTTTGTGTCATGAATTTTTAGATTTAATATTTTCTTTGACTGGTGTATCAGTTTATTCTATTGCAGCTTCTATGTCTGAGATGGTCTCCTCCATCATTTGTATTTTGTTGGTGATTTTAGTCCTGTCCACTTCCCTAGGTGTTTTCCATTCCTGGAATTCTGTTAGTTTGTGTTTTCTTCCTTACTTCTGTTTCCATTTTCAGTTCTTGAACACGTTCCCACCCTACTCCCCCCACACACACACTGGCTTAATGGTATTTTCCTGTATTTCTGTAAGGGATTCACTTGTTTTCTCTTTAATGACCTATAGCTGTTTGTATTTTCTCATATTTCTTTAATAGATTTATCCATTTCCTTTTTAAATATATCTATCATCTATATAATATTGAATTAAAGATTATTTTTCTATTCTTCAGTTGAGTTAGGTTATTCAGGACTTGCTGTATAGGGTAGCTGCTCTCCCTTTCCCATAGTAGGATCATCTACTTCACTCTTTGAAGCCATACCACCTCCCTATTCCAGGAGAGATGTTGGTGATAACTGTGCTATTAATCACTGTCCCATGCGGACACTTATGCAGATGGTGAAATATTTGCCTGTGGATAGGAAGCTCTCTGTCCATCCTGAGAAAGAAACCAGCAGAGATGATGGTGTCTTTGTGCTATAGAGAAAGAAGCACAGATCCTGTCACAGCCTGAATGTGCCACTTAAAAACCATGTATTGAAATTTTTGTGTGACTTTTCCTGGGAAAATGTAGTAAAACTGTCTATATATCCCAGATGGAGTGCTGACAGCAGAGAAGAGGGACATTTTCAAGAAAGGTTACTTAAGTGAACAAATGAGTTGAATATGGCAACAAGTGACAGGAAAACACATTCATGAAATCTGTATCCAAACAGATTTCAAACATCATAACTTATTGAAAATCCTCCTCTTCAGGCTATTACCAGAGAATGGACACATAATTGTGCACATAATTGTTGTGACCTAGATAAGGGCCATATGTAAATGTACGTTCTGTGTTCTTCCTGATACTTATGACCTTGTTTTTTTCTTCTGGAGTCTTATCAGTTTTCTTCACTTCCTAAATCTTGAATAGTCTTGCTCTAAAGGGAAATGTTTATATTAGAAGAAATAACTACACCACAGGAAGCCCGAAAGTGTTAGAAGAAGGAAGCTACTGACAGGTATTTCAGTCATGAATGTCCCACTCCCAGAAAAAAGGTAAAAGAATTTGAGAGTGCTGGTATTATATCCCATATTTTGTCATCTCATGCCTTCTGCTGTGCTATAACACAGTTCGTGGAAGCTCACCAAATTGTCACATTTACATGTTCAATTTTCCAACCTTCAAAACTATACAAAATCAATTTCTTTTCTTTATAAATTTCACATCCCATGATATTGTATTCTAGAAGCAGAAAAGAAATCAATAGACCCTTAAACAGAAGCCAAGTGAATACTCCATTTCCAACATGTGATACAGTTTATGGTGAAGAAAACACAGGATACCAATGTCCCCTATTCTTTTATTACTTATGTGGGAAACATGGCACATGTTCCACATCAGAAACCTGACAGGGAGCAGGGAGTAGCCTAAGTCTCAGGTATGTGCCCATCACGTCTCACAGGTCTCAATCAACTCTACCCAACAATTTTTTTGGTATGGTTTTAACATTCTGCACTTTCTCCAACAAAGCCCTATTTCCAAAATTTCCTACAACCTTCCCAAACTGGCTCACTATCCAGAGACCAAGTGTTCAAGCACACAAACATAATGTGACATTCCAGAGTCAATCTAAAACACCATGATTCTCTGCAGTTATAGCACTTAGAGGTGTTTTCCCATAACAGGAAGATTCGACTGATTTTTTTTTTTTTTGGAAAAAAAGAATGGAATGCAGAGAAAAATGAAAGCAAGGAAGGAAAGGAGGGAGGGAGGCAGAGAAGAAAGAAAGGGGGAAGAAAGGGACGGACAGTGGGAGGGAAGAAGGGAGAGAGAATAAAGTAGAAGCTGCCTACAGGCTGGCAAGCAATAAGCTGAAACAGAGCCTCTGTGCTGCAGTCCCACTGCCTTTCAAGGAGAAGGTCAATTCTGTGTCCCTCAAAATGATGAAAAAGACCATTCCCTGACTTTAATGGAGTTCTCTCAGAATTTTATATTCACATTAATTGCTTTTAAATTTTATCACTGGTTATTTCCCCTGCCTTTGCTTTCACAGCTAAAACTACATAGAAAATTGGTCCCTAGTTCTTGGTCCCAAAGGGTTTCCAGTTCTCTGCTTTATAAATTCAGATTCTGATTTAAAAAAAAAAAAAAAAAAAGGAAAAATTCCTGCATGTTTGACGATGTTCCATTAGTCAGCCTGAGGCAAGAACAAACTTCTTTTGAGTGCTCATGTTTTGTGTTTTAATTATTCATGCATATTTCCTTCTCATTTCAGTTTGCAATGTATTTATATTTGGTTAATATAAAAATAATGATGTGAAATCTATTCACAATTAAATTAATTTCTTCATGTCTACAATTTTCAAGAAGATGTGCACTGCATTGCTTCTTGTCATGGCACAAAAATGTGGCACTATGTTTAAATATCAGAGATGGAGACAGCTTCACCTACACTTCTTATTCATGGCCTTTTCTTCTCTAATTTTTCCTTTCCACAACTACAGTTCATCCCTCCTACTATTACATTTTGTAGTGCAATATCTAGTTCAAGTCTGTCACCCTATATATTTATATGTTAAAAGCTTGGTCCCCAACTGTGTCAGTGTGAGATGTGGTGGATCCATTAGGAGGTGAAGTTTAGTGGGAGGTAATTAGGTCATTGCAGGATTAGTATAGAGTTCATACAAAACTATATTCAGCTTCTTTAAAAGAGCAGCACTAGGCCCTTGGTCTCTCTGTTATTCTGTTTTGGAGCATTAGTTCTGCCTCTTCTGTATACGTGCACCACCATGATGCTATAAAATTTTGTGCAAAGCCAAAAAGAGACCAGCTCAATTTGCCATGAACATCCAAGACTGTAAAATAAAGTTTCTTTTATTTTCTTCCTATGTATGCTTGCATAAGGTCATCTTCATGCATGTATATATAATCCTTTTTAAGCATATTTCCCCCTATGCCCTACTACCTTGTCCTGGGACCTCTCCTCACATTACTTCCTCTTTGATCCTCTAATCAGTTTTGTTTCTATGTCTCTGTCATCTGTTTAGGTACCCTATAAGGTCTAAAGCTTAAAAATGAGAGAAAAAAAAGCTCATCATTTGTCTTTTTAAGACTGTAGTTCTCATAATATAATTATCTCAATTCACATCCAATGTCCTGCAAATGAAAAAACTTTCATCTTTGTCATGGCTAAAACAATTTATATATGTACAAGTGCATCACATTAATTTCTTCATCTATCCTTCTGTAGTTGAACACTTTCGTTTGTTTCCATAACTTAGTCACTGTGAATAGTCTATGTATGAATATATGCCTAGATGTGGTTTAAGAAGTTCAACTAATGCAAGCTCCTTGTGTCTCCTGAGCACAATTCCAGAGACAAGTACTCAGAGTACTTCAGGATGCCACAAACCAAAGCCACAGGCCTAATGTCAGAGAATTCTCAGTACATAGTGGCTTTCTAGTTTGAGCAGTGACTCTGTGGTGCCTGATGAAAGATCCCCGAAGAGAGACCCCTACTCAAGTCTTGGGAAATCACGGACCCCAGACACAGAGAGACCATTTAGGATGTAATAAGCAAAGGCGAGGTTTATTATGGAGATGTATTACGGGAATCTCCGGGTCGACACATATCCTGTGCAGGAGACAGAGGTGTCGACCCCGAAGCTCAAAAGTCAGGGGTTTATATAGGGAAGGCTAGGGGGTTTGGCGCGGTTACACACAATTGGCTAATTTCTGGCACGGCTATAAGTGAATGGCTCATTTAAACATGGCAGTGAGATTACAGCACAGCAGGAGAGTACATATTGACTGGAGCATACAGGATTTTAGGAGCTAGGGGCATATCAGGGTTTGAAGGACATCTGGTTAAGGTGTGACTATGAGTAAGCTGGAGGAGGTGCCCTTCTGCCAGATGGTTAGAGTCAGTCCTGATAACTCGGACTGGTTCCTGCATTCCTTTTCTTTATCTTTATGGTCTGTTAGTCCTAGCAGCAGGGCGGGTCTGCCTGGACTTGCTTTTCACAGTGTTTAGCCCTGAGTCTGAATTTTGAAACTTATTCTTTTAACTTCATATTTTTAAACCTTAAATCTGTATAATTTTCCTTTCACCTGACATCCTTTTTCTATATAAACTGCAGGTGCTCAATAGCTTTTGTGAAGAATGGGAACCCTTCAATCTGGGTCCAATTTAGACATGATGCTGCTTCTATCAGAACCTGTATTCTCACATAAATATTAGTTAACATTGTCTTCAACCCAACAGGTCACCAACAACTTTATGTTTCCAGTAAAGATGCCAAATTACATTATCATTGATTTTTTTATCACAATGACACTACATGCTCAGTATAGGACATTTAGAAAATATGAAATATTAGAAAAAGTTCATCAACAGCTCACCACAGTGAAAGTAGAAAAAAACAAAACAAAACATGGAATCCCAACTTAACTGGTGAGTAGGCTACACCTACTTCAGTCTGAGGGTGACAGCATTACTATGAATTGACTTCTGACCTCTCTTTGTCTGTATGTAAACATGGTAATGATGTAAATTTTCCCTTGTCTTGCTGGCCTCCCATGTCTTCATGTTTTCTGAACTCTAAAATTCTTACAAGAACATCAAGCTCATCTATTAGTGGTTAGACAAATCCTGGCCCATGGGGAATGTTTTCTCCTTTTTTTCCATTTTAAGCTGATTATACAATTGCTGTAGCTTATGGTGAGTCATCTTGACTAATGTGGTTGCTTGAATAGATATTGCTGCCATAGACTCATGTGTTTGTATGTTTTAGCACATGGAATAGCACCATTAGGAGTTGTGGCTGTTTTGGAGTGAGTATATCACTGTGGAAGTGGGTTTTAAGGTCATGCATATGTTTAAGCTAATCTGAGTATGGAAAAGGCACAATCTGCTAGCTGTGGATCAAGCTGTAGAACTCTTAGTTCCTCCTCCAGTATCATGTTTACCTATATTCCACCATGGTTCCTGCCATGATTACAATGGACAAACCTTCTGAAACTTTAAGGCAGCTCCAAATTAATGTCTTCCTATATAAGAGTTACCTTATGGTGTCCCTTCCCAGCAATATAACACTGAGATGGCTATCAATTTGATTTGGCATGTAATCAGGTAGAAGATAAGTCTTTGTTTGGATGTGTGAAGGGATTTCTGAGAAAGACTAACTACATGGATGTATCCTCTTAGACTAGGCAGCATCTAGAAAAGAAAAAAGTTACACATATCAAGAGAACCTAGGAAATATCACTGTTCCTTGTTTATTTTGAAAGATCCCCAAAGGGAGACCCTTACTCAATTCTCGGGAAGTTGCAGACCCCAGAAACAGAGTGACCATTTTGGATGTAATAGCAAAGGTGAGGTTTATTATGAAGATCTATTACAGAGATCTCCGGGTGACACGTATCCCACGCAGGAGACAGAGGTGTCAATCCCCAGTGGCTGGGAGAAGTACTTTTTAAATGAAGAAGTCACAAGCTCCAGGAGATGAGAGGATGTCAAAAGGAAATACCAAAAATGTCACAAGGGGAAACTCTTAAAGTCACATGATTGTTCTTAAGACTCTAGGGTTTAAACGAGGGGAAAGGTCAAGCTCTCATTCTCCTGAGAACAGATCTTGATTGTTGTCCTTTAGGGTAAATGTTTGTCTGAGTTGATGAGGCATCTGCATCTGAAACACATATGGGTGTGCTTGGCCGGCCAGTTTCCTGGAATACTCTCTGCAGGACACAATGGCTGGAGGGCACAATGGAGGCTTGATCAAACATCACAGGGGCAGAACAGAACCCATTACTCATTTACTCACATCCAGTGATAAGTGGAGGGTCGGTGAGTCTGAACCAGTTCTTCATTTTTAACAATCTGTCTTCCTGAGTCAGATCCTGTTGCTGAGTTTTGAGCTAATTAAAAACTCTATCTTTCACTTTAATTTATTGCTAGTAAATGAAACTATTTTGTTGTGGTTGTAGCTGTACTATCTGACATCCTTTACTGACATCAACACTTGGCTTCATTAATCTGATACCTTCAAGTCCATCAGCTCTGCAGGAATCCTTTATACCAGCAGCACCAGAATGGCCCTGGTAAGACATTAATCCCATAAATTGAACCACCACCAGATTCCCAGCCTCTCTCTTGTAGAAAGACATTGTTTTATTTCACAACACAAATTATATAATTCAATCTAATAAATCACCTTCTGAAGTATAATACACTCTGTTGTATATTCTTTTCTGTTTCTCTAGAAAGCATTAACATTTCATTACATTTTTTTTAAGATGGAGAAGTCAAATTCAGATAGGCTTAGAAGATTGCCAAGAACCAATCTGAACTCATGTACTACAAATGTAATGTTTTTTACCTTTATTTTGTTTTTGAGTTGTTGACTATAGATGTAGCATGAATGGATCATGGTAAAAACATAAAATTTCAAAAAAGGCAGCTGTAGAGACTCTTTAATCCCTTTCTGATTGATTAGTACCATGCCTTCTCAGAAGAACACATAGCCGCCTGTCACTAGGGATCTGCCATTCCTGACAACACTTATCAGTGTAAGGAGAAAGCCAGACACAAGTCAGAGCACCACAGAGAAAGAAACAGCTATTGACTTATGACATAGTCACTTGTTAACTCTTCTCCCACTCTTCAAAAACCTCAGTATGCTCAGTACAGAAACATTATGGACCAAAGTAAAATTCTTGACACTAAGGGGCTCACAGTCTGATGCACTGATCAACAAACATGATTCTGACAAGTCAAAGAGTAGGGAGGAAGTCTGAAAGAATAATGGGAAAAGATTAATGGAGAAAATACCTCCTGCATTCTTAAATATGACTGAGAAGGGAGGAATCCAGGAAAGAGTTTTAAAAGTCAGCATAAACTATGGACCATTGTTAGCTAGGACGACACTATTTCATAAAGCTCCTCCATTTTGGTTAAATGTTGACAAATTCACAAAGATTAATACAACTAAAGTAATTTCTTTCATAGTTACTGCTACTCAACCCCCACCAAAAAACTGACATGATTTTGGATTACCTGACATTCTTTAACCCAACACTAAAATCCCCTTTCACACCAACAAACAGCCGTTTTTGTCCCAGAAAATAATGTTTTTGACACTCTCCCACCCTCCTATAACTACTTCTGGACTGAATGACAAACTACCTCTGGTTTCTCAACTTAGAAATCTCCCTTTTTCATGCTTCTCAGATAAAATCCATCAATTGGTAAAGTCTCTCACTTTTTAAATGTTTTTTTTCTCTAATCTTTCATGTGATAGTTTCCTCTCTGGAGGAATAGAACAAGTAGAATGGATACATATTACATAAGGAGATTTATTATATTGCTTTACCCAACAAAGTCTGAGTAGTCCAGTAGTGACAGTGTATGTACTGAAGTACCTGAGACACGAGCCGCTGCTAAATTGGGGTCGGGTTGGGGAGAGGTACTCATTGTACAGTCCTATTCTGACACTGAAATCCTGAAGGGTCCCTGGGGAATTTCCTCCATATTGAAAGGTTCTGATGACAGCAAAAGATGGAACACCATGGCAGGGACAAGGGAGACACATTCACCAACAAGGAATAAAAGCAGGCAAGCAAAAAAGGCCTTTTCCTTGAACATTGTATCTGAGAAAGTCTACAAGGTTCCACCCATCTTGGGGGTGAGACATTTGCTCTCAGTTACTCATTCTTAAAAATGGTCTTAAATGTGTGACTCTTAGTTGATTATAGAATTAAACAATCTGACAAATAAGATTAATCATCCCAATATACAAAAGATTCTGGTGCACCCAATGGGCTGGTGGTACCTCTAACTTTTCTGTGTCACTTGGAACAAGAAATAAAAATGAAAAGAAATGTAGCAAAATGTCCTTTCACATGAAGTCTTTTCATTGCAAGCTAAAGAAAATATTGCCAAAATTACATATGACACATGGAAAGGAAAGGGTTTGAATAGTTTACAATACTTAGAAACTATGAATTAAAATGAGTGTAGTTACTGCTCTTTCAAGGGACATCATTTGCTATCTTTCTCTTAAAATGCAGTTTCTGGTAGTGGTTATAATGTGGGTCCACCTCTTAAGGGTAGAAATCACAAAAAGAAAAATAATAGCTATCCGATCCTTTAGACGATCAAAAAACACATATTAAGTCCACACCCCAACCCTCCATTAGTAACTACCATGTGGGAATTGTAGCTGTTCAGGTCTCATTAAATGTGAATGTAAGAAGTACCTTAGTCCTTAAGAGAATAAACTTCTCTTCCAGAAGACCCAAGTTAGATTACAACATCCATGTCAAGTAGCTCACAAGGGCTAACTCAACTCCAGAATAAGAACTTCTGCCGTCTGTTGGTACTTCAATTATAGACATACAGACATATGAACACTCACTTACATGTGCATTATTGAAAGTGTGTGTTTGTGTGTTTCTGTGTGTGTGTTTATGTGTGTATGTGTGAAGTAAATGTTAAGTTAAATTGTGCATGAGAAAGGAGAGCTAACATGATTGAGTTTTCTTCAGTTCCAAAGTATTATGTGTATGTTGTTTTCTCAGACTAAAAAGCCAGAAATTACTTTTCTCAATACCAACAGAAACTTCCCTACCTATGCCTCCTGCTAAGCGCTCTGAACTGATATAAAAGTTGAACATTCAAACCATGTGAATTGTCTTCAGTTTTCCTGATTTCCAAGAGACATTGATCACCTTGAAAGTAGCTCTAATATGCAACTGAGTTAAACATCACACAATTAAGAAAAGTATTCAGGACCAATAATCATGAATCTTTATATAAATTGTCATCTCTAAGTATATTCCTTTCTATGGAAGACATTGTTTGTTACTCATATCCATCCTACTCCTGCAATTGAAATGGAAAACATAGTTGGACACCAATGACAGGAGACAGCATTCTGCAGCCAATAGAGAATCTGATTCACAGGATGGGCCAGTGAGCTACAAAATTAAACTCCTCTTTTTAGAAACCATTTGTGTGTTAAGGAAGAGAATAAATAAGCTAATACCATGGCCCCTTAAAAAATGCACCCGGATTGAGAATTTATTTGACTATTTTAGAAGAATGAATGAAAATGAGATTTATAATTGAAATGGTAATGGAATGAGTTAGGTTTGTGGGAGTCAAAGCATTCTCAGAGGTGGTTTCCTCAATAAGTTGGCAACTTAGACAGAAGCTTGTGTTAAAGGACAAAGAAAAGAGATCGCTTTCTGGATGAAATGTGATCACTGCGTACAGAAGTGATCTGGCTTCATGAATGCAGGGGACATTAGGGGACTACAGTGGAATTGCTTCTTAATTAATGACAATATTTGTTACTCCATTGTCACAACTTCCTGCCTTCCTTCTCCATACCAAATTGAGGCCATTCATCCTACCCTCATGATCCCATTAATATTAAAAAGGTATCTTCCCCAGTTGATGGAGACAGACCATAGTATTAACTCACTGGTTACACATTTGTTGAGAATATCTGTTTCCAGAACTAGTTGACTTATTGATGAAGACAATTACCGTCAGGGAAAAATCCCCAACAAAAAATTCAGTAGAGTCTTGTAAGTTCTAAGAGAGAAGCCTCATAATCAACAAGAGAAGGGATAATTTGTGAAGAAGCCACTCAAATGACTCCACAGAGGAACCAGCTCCTTGGATTGGTATGTATCTCTCTTTGTCCTATTTGGCTAATTTTTTGCCTCTAGGTATCTGTTCTTTTCTCATAGAGGAAACAGATGAGGGGGAAGTGTATCTAGAAAGAAGGCAAGGTGGGAGGAACTCATAGGAGTGGAAGGGAGAAAAGTGTGGTTGGGATGTAATGAATAAGAATCTATTTTCAATGAAAACAAAAGACTGGAATCTACCTTCTTATCCTCTTAATATGATGAAAGGCTGCCTAGAGAAATGTTTCTATTTTTGGCTTCCCACCATAGTCCTGCTCTTCTTCATGACTGGTCAATTCACTGAATGTCCTTTCTTGGGTAAAATTAAATTAACATGGAAAAGCCCAAGCTTTATGTATCAAAGAGTCAACAATTCAAGTCAAGCAGTGACACCCACATTACTTGATACTGATTACAGATCCTCCCTGGCCTCAGTTTTCTCAAGATAGAGGAGAAATGATGAATGTACTACGGGAGGATGAAATAGCCTAAAATCTGTGAGATTCTCTGTATGGCACTTGCCACATGTCATCTCTGATTCATCATTAAAATCAAGACTCATCTATGTGCTAGGCTACTGTAGTGACTACTAGTCACCTACTGTTTGTCATTGCAAAGTTCATACCTCCATTTTCACATGATTACCCAAGATACCAGCACCACTTTGTAACAACCCCATGTTGTTGCTTTGTACCTAGCAGGCACTGGGGAAATTATGCATGCATTTCAAGATAAAAATGTGTGTGTGTGTGTGTGTGTGTGTGTGTGTGTGTGTGTGATCATATTGACCCTTGGTGGAAATTTTTATTTAGTACATATATTATCATTTTTATCAAACTGTTATAGTCCAGAGTTATTTGAAGGGGTTATCAATTGGGAAATTGCCTCTATCTGATTGACCTTAAGGCATTTCTGTGGGTAATTTTCTTTATTATTGATTACTATGAAGTGCCCAATACACTGTGTATTATGCAGATGGATCTAGTTCATGAGGGAAAGGTATACATACTCCTGCCCTGGAAACCAAACAGTGAGGAACATTTTTTCATGGTTTCTGTTTTACCTCCTGTATTGAGCTCCTGCTGAGGTTTCCTTCAAAAATGTACTAAAACCTGTAATCAGAAATATACTCTTTCCTACCCAAGTTCCTTTTGGTTAAGATATTTATCACAACAACAGAAAAAAAAATTCTAGGAGATATCTACCAACAAGATGTCAGAAGAAGACAGGCTTCTCTCTGATAGAAACATTGAAACATGCCTGTTGCCCTTAAATACAAGAATACCTCATATCATGAAGCTTACACCCCACATATCAGAAATGGTCTTTCTAAGGCTATATGAGACAGTTCATTCATTCATTTTCAATCTTTGTCTTAGCTGTTCCTGATATTCTGTCCTAGGCATAAAGGAATGAAGTGGTACCACTTCATGTGCATGACAAGGATAATCGTGTGCATGACAAGGACAAGCCAGAAAGTTGTGCACCTATTCATGTATAAGCATCAAAGCCAGTCTTATACAAATGTATCACTTCTCATCTTAAACCATCTTCTTTTACCCTCTTCCAATACTTTTTGCTTCTAACAATTAATACAATGGTAGTATTAAAACAGTCCTTCCTAGTGCTTGTATTGTATCACAATACACTCATTGTCTCTTTTAACCTTTCTAACAACCAAATAAGTAAACATTGTGCTACTTCTTTCTTAAGGCAGAAACTGAGGCTCAGAGAGTCATGTGATTTACCCAGCTAAACAGGGACACCAAGTTAAGAAAAAGAGCACAACTTTAAACGTTAATAGTCTGTTTCTTGAATTTTGTTAATTGCCACACTTTGTTTTTGTTGTTGTTGTGGTGGTGGTGAAAGTTTTGGTTGTAGTTGTAGTTGTTTTGTTTTGTTTTTAATAAAAACACCTAATATCCTTCAGCTGGGAGATAGCAGAGTGGTTTCCCTACAAGTATGTAGATACGAGTTCAAGCACTTCAACCTATGTTATAAAAGTCAGTCATACTTTTATAACAGGATACAGCCAGGATACCACAAATACATAGGCGAATGCCAGCAGCAAACCACTTAACTGAGAATGGGACCCCCGTTGAAGGAATTGGAGAAAGTACTGAAAGAGCTTGAAGGGGCTTGATACCTCATATGAACAACAATGCCAACCAAGCAGAGCTTCCAGAGACTAAGCCACTACCCAAAGACTATACATGGACTGACCCCTGGACTCCAACTGCATAAGTAGCAATGGAGAGCCTAGTAAGAACACCAGTGGAGGGGGAACCCTTGGTCCTGTCAAGACTGAATCCCTAGTGAACATGATTTTTGGGGGGAGGGCAGTAATGGGGGGAGGATGGAGAGGGGAACACCTATAGGGAAGAGGAGAGGGAGAGGTTAGGGAGATGTTGGCCTGGAAACGGGGAAAGGGAATAACAATTGAAATGTAAATAAGAAATACCCAAGTTAATAAAGATTGAGAAAAAAAAATAAAAATATAAAATAAAAGTCAGTCATGGTAACACATATTTGTAATTGTATTCCTGCAAAGATGGAGATTGGAATTTCTGCAATTTACTGGCTCTCTAGCTTAGCTGAGAAAAAAATTACCTAAGGTTGACCATTGGTTTAAACACATACTTGCACATATGGGGTTGTATACAGAAGGACAGACAGAACACACAAAAACAAAGAAACTCCGAGCCTCTAAATTACATAGAACCATAACCTAGGCATTGGAACTAAATTTAAGTGCAGCAGTACTATTTTGCTCCACCCTTTTCTTGTCCAGTTTCAACTTTTTCTTGTGTAACTTTTCCCCTTGTTGTAGAAGATATCTAACAGAAGAGCAAGGTAAAGAAGAGTGAATTTACTTGTGCCCTTGGTTGTGGAGGTTTTAGTCCATCATGGAGGAAATGTTATGGATGGGTAGAGCAGTTCACATTATGAAAGCTGCAGAAAAAAGAAACAGATTAGAAGCTAGGAATAGGAATAACATTCACTGCTCCATCCTCATTGTGACCTACTTCTTCAAATTACACTCTAGTTCTTAAAGTTTCCATAACCTCACCAAATGGAACCAAAGCTAAATACCAAAAATTTAACAATTGAACTTGTGATAAACAATTCAGTGTTGAAATCAACATAATCCTTTTTATGTAAATATTAAACTTTACATTCTAACTCTGATCCCTACTCTAAGATAATAATGGATTTTGTAGAGAAAGTAATTGGTTTGAGATGATACCTAGTAAGGAGGGGATATCACAAGGATTTATTCAAATCTTCCTGCCATAATAACTGATACTGTATAGG
Source organism: Rattus rattus (assembly GCF_011064425.1). Taxonomy (NCBI): domain Eukaryota; kingdom Metazoa; phylum Chordata; class Mammalia; order Rodentia; family Muridae; genus Rattus; species Rattus rattus. The sequence goes on from NC_046163.1 coordinate 79,169,051, forward strand.
CCAATGTGGATTGCTCTGTCTTTTAAAATTCAGAAAGTAGGTCAATGACCACAGCTTAAGCCCGTGAACCTGACTTTCAGAAAGCAGACATTTAGAACCCCAGGCATAAGCACCATTAAAGAGTCAGCACTGAGTAATTCCTGAGGTCTGAGTACAACCTTTTGTGTCATCTAAGTCCACCATCATGAACAGAGAGAAATAATTCAGAAGCTCAGCACAAGGCTCTCTGAGCTGGAAGTAGAACATCAGCAAAGCCACATTCCTTCTTGGAGACTCTGCAATAAATTCTTATTGAATATAGTTCCAAGATTCTAAAAGTCACCTAAGGAATGGGCTTCCTCTTCCAAACCAGCAGCATATCACATCTCTACATATTTTATCTTCCCTGAAGCTGGAGAAATAAAAGATGAAGTGGAGACATCAGAAGCTAGAAGTGTAAAGGACATCCACATAAAGTTAACTCAGCCCTCAGATGGTAAGAGTTGTTGACGTGACAGAGGGAACTGAAAAGGAATCAATGGAGTAAAAACAAACATTAAAAAAGAATCACTGAAGGGAGACACACAGGGTCAGGAAGAGATGAGCAGTAAGACATGCCTATTCCTCATCCCCTTTGAACACATACCATACGTCAATGATAGGAGGGAGAAATTGACCATGATAAAGCACGGTTTGCAAAGACTCAGCAAAATGTACCAGAGCATACACATGGAACCCAGGGACATGATTTCTATATGCTCATCCTGCTTCCAAGAACTGCTGAGTACTCCTTTCTAAGGCATTTTTTTTTTATTCCTTATGACTTGGATGCCAAATTCTGATTATACAACGCAACCTCCTGGGAGAGCACATGACTTAAAATATTAAAAAGTAACAAAGGGGGAGAAGTATCCCCCAAGCAAAAGCAAATGACTGCAAGAATTCAAAATTCTGATAATCCCTGAAGATACAGAACAATAGCCAGGGAAATAGACCTGTAAGCTGTTCTCATGGATACCTATCCAGTGCTCATTTACAGTAACTACCCTGCTGGTAGCCAGCTTCTACATGAATGGCTGCCTTGGCTTTTACTATCAGACATTTTGCTTTCTTTAGTAGAAGCAAGGTCCTACTCACCTCAGCTTGCCTTCATGAAAAGTGCTACTCTAATAACTTTCTTTTGCTAGAATTGAAACAATCTGACTAAAAGGAATTTATGAGAGGAAATGGATTATTTCCTTTTCATTGGATCTTTTTATTTGTATTTCAAATATTATCCCCTTTCTCGGTTATGTATGGATATACATAAACCCTCTATCCCATCCTCCTTCCCATTATTATGTAAGGGTGTCCCCCCATGTAACCACGCACTCTTTCCACCTTCCCACCCTACACTGGGCTATCAACCCTTAGTAGGTAGGACCAAGTGCTTCTCCTCCCATTGGTGCCTAGCAAGGGCATCCCCTGCTACATAAGCAGCTGGATCCATGGGTCTGTCCATCTGTACTCTGTGGATGGTGTTTTAGTTCCTGGATGTTCTGATTGCTTAGTATTGCTGTTCTTATGGGGTTGCAAGCCCCTTCAGCTCCTTCAATCCTTTCTGTGAGTCACCAGATGGGGACTGCATTCTCAGGTCAATGGTTGGTTGCAAAAATCTACCTCTGTATTTGCCATGCTCTGGGAGAGCCTTTCAGGAGATAGTTATATCAGGCTCCTGTCAGCATGTACTTTTTAGCAATGGTAATATTGTCTGTGTTTGTTGCCTGCATGCATATGGGATGGATTCCCAGCTGGGGCAGGCTCTGAATGCCCATTAATTTGGTCTCTGTTCCAAACGTTTTCTCCATATCTCTTCCTATAAATATTTATTGGCACTTTTAAGAAAGACTGAGGCATACATATTTTGTCATCCTTATTCTCAAGCTTCATGTGCGTTCTCGATTGTATCTTGAGTAATTCAAGCTTTGGGGCTAAAGTACACTTATCAATGAGTGAACCATGTGTGATTTTTTTTTTTTTTGTTATTGGGTTACCTCACTGAGAGTGATATTTTACAGCTCCATGCACTTGCATATGAATTTAATAAAGTCATTGTTTTTAATAACTGAGTAGTACTCCATTGTGTAGATGTACCTTATTTTCTGTATCCAATTCCTCTGTTCAAGGGCATCTTGGTTCTTTTCAGTTTCTGGCTCTTAAAAGTAAGGCTGCTATAAAGACAGTGTAGCATGTGTTTTGTTGTACGTTGAAGCACTTTTCGGTATATGCCCAGGAGAGGTATAGCTGGGTCCTCAGGTAGAACAATGTCCAATTTTCTGAGGAACCTCCAGACTGATTTCCGGGGTTCCACCTTTCAATCCCACCAAAAATGGAGGAATGGTCTTCTTTCTCCACATCCCCACCATCATCCATGGTCACCTGAGATTTTGATCTTAGCCATTCTGACTAGTGTGAGGAGAAATATCAGAGTTCTTTTGATTTGCATTTCCCTTATGACTAAGGATGTTGAACAGTTCTTTAAGTACTTCTCATTCCTTCTATATTTTTTAGCTTATAATTCTTTGTTTAGCTCTGTACCCCATTCTTATCGTGGTATTTGACTCTCTGGAGTCTATCTTTATATATGTGTGTGTGTGTGTGTGTGTGTGTGTGTGTGTGTGTATATGTATATATATACACACACATATATATATATATATATATATATATATATATTATTAGTCCTCTATTGTATGTAAGATTGGTTAGGATATTTCCCCAAATTTTTGATTGCTCAGTGTCCTTTGCTTTATAGAAGCTTAGCCATTTTGTGAGGTCCCATTTGCAGGTTGTTGATCTTAGAGTATATGCCACTGAGGTTCTGTTCAGGAAATATTCCCCAGTGCCCATGTGTTCGAGGTTCTTCCCCAATATTTCTTCTATTAATTTGAGTGTATTTGGGTTTATATGGATGTCTTTGATCCACTTGGACTTGAGTTATGTACAGGACCAAAAGAATGGATCAATTTGCATTCTTCTACATGTTGACCTCCAGTTGAACCAGGAACATTTGTTGAAAATGCTATCTTTTTCCACTGGATTGTTTTAGCTACTTTGTCAAAGATCAAATGACCATAGATGTGTGATTTCATTTTTGGTGCTTCAATTCTATTCCCTTGACTTACCTGCCAAATACCTGTACAAATACCATACGTTTTTTTTTTTTCACTATTGCTCTGTAATACACGTTGTGTATTCAGTTTTGGGGATTCCCCCAGAGGTCCTGTTATTGTTGAGGATAGTTTTCACTTATCCTGGGTTTTTTTGTTATTTCAAATGAATTTGCATATTTTTCTGTATGCAAATTCATATTTAACTGTATGAAGAATTGAGTTGGAATTTTTATGGGAATTGATTGAATTTGTAAATTGCTTATGACAAGATGACCATTTTTACTATACTAATCCTGCCAATCCATGATCATGGGAGATCTTTTCAACTTCTGAGATCTTCTTCAATTTCTTTCCTCAGAGACTTGAAGTTCTTATCATACAGATCTTTCTCTTCCTTGGTTAGAGTCACACTGAGGTATTTTACATTATTTGTGACAATTGCAATGGCTGTCATTTCCATAATTTCTTTCTCAGTCTGTTTATCCTTTGAGAAGAAGAAGGCTACTTTGTTTGAGGTAATTTTATACCCAGTTATTTTGATAAAGTTGGTTATCAGGTTTAGTAGTTCTCTGGTGGAACTTTTGGTGTCCCATAAGTATAATATCATACCACCTGCAAATAGGGACATTTTGACTACTTCCTTTGCAATTTGTATCCCTTTTACCTCTCTTTGTAGTCTGATTGTATAAGCTAGGAAATCACATACTATACTGTATAAGTAGGGAGCCTTTTTTAGTCCATGATTTTAGTGGGATTGCTTCAAATTTCTCTGCATTTCGTTCGATGTTGGCTACTGGTTTCCTGCATATTGCATTTACCATGTTTAGGTATGGACCTTGACTTCCTGAACTTTCCAAAAATTTTAATATGAAGAGAAGCTAAATTTTGTTAAATGCTTTGTCCGCATGTAATGAGACTAATCATGTGGTTTCTTTCTTTGAATTTGTTTTATAGTGGTTTAAGTTGATGGGGACCCATTAGATATTTTATCTGATTTAACTATGGTACCTAGTATCTGTCTAGAAAATTGTCCATTTCATTCAGATTTTCCAGTTTTTTTTGAATGTAGGCTTTTGTAGTAGGATCTGAAGATATTTTGAATTTCCTCAGATTCTGTTGTTATGTCTTCCTTTACATTTCTGATTTTGTTAATTTGGATACTCTCTCTGTGCCTTCTGGTTAGTCTGAATAAAGATTGGTCTACCTTGTTGATTTTCCCCAAGAACCAGGTCCCAGATTTGTTGAATCTTTGTATAGGTTTTTTTTTTTTCTACTTGGTTCATTTCAGCCATGCATTTGATTATTTCTTGGCATCTACTTCTCTTTGATGCATTTACTTCTTTTTGTTATATTGCTTTTAGTTGGGCTGTCAGGTTGCTATTGTATGTTCTTTCTATTTTCTTTTTAGAGGCACTCAGAGCTATGAGTTTTCCTTTTAGCAATGCTTTCACCGTGTCCCTTAAGTTTGTATATATCACATCTCCATTCTTATTAAATTCTAAAAAGTTTTTAAGTACTTTCCTTATTTCTTCCTTGATCCTGTTATCTTTGAGTAGAACACTGAACAACTTCTAGGTGTATGTGGGCTTTCTGACATTTCTTTTGTTATTGAAGACCAGCCTTAGTGATCTGAAAGGATGCATGGGGTTATTTCAATATTTTTGTATCTGTTGAGGCCTGTTTTATGACTGATTATATGATTGATTTTGGAGAAGTTACAATGAGGTGCTGAGAAGAAGGTATTTTCTCTTGTTTTAGGATGAAATATTCTATAAATATCTGTTAAATTCGGTTGCTACATAACTTCTGTTAGTTTCTCTATGTCTTTATTTAGTTTCTCTTTCCATGATATGCCCATTGATGAGAGTGGAATTTTGAAATCTCTCACTATTATTGTGAGATGTGCAATGCATGATTTGTGTTCTAGTAAGGTTTCCTTTATGAATGTAGGTGCACTTGTATTTGGAGCATAGATATTCAGGATTGAGAGTTCATCTTGGTGGATTTTTCTTTTGGTGCATGTGAAGTGTCCTTTTTTATCTTTTTTGATAACTTTTGGTTTAAAGTCAATTTTATTCGATATAAAAATAAACTTCCAGCTTGTTTCTTGTGACCATTTGCTTTGAAAATTGTTTCCAGCTTTATAATCTGAGGTAGTGTCTGTCTTTGTCAATGAGATATGCTTACAGTGTACAGCAATATGCTGTATCCTCTTCCTGTATCCAGTCTGCTGGTCTACTTCTTTTCATTGGGGAATGACTCCATTAATGTTAAGGGATATTACGGAAGAGTGATTGTTGTTTCCTGTTACTTTTGTTGCTAGATATGGAATTATGTTTGTGTATCTCTCATCTTCTAGATTTGTTGCAAGAAAATTTCCTTTTTGCTTTTACCATGTTGTAGCTTTCCTCTGTATGTTGGAGTTTTCCATCTATTATCCTTTGTGCGGCTGGATTTGTGGAAATATATTGTATAAATTTGGTTTCTAATGGAATATTTTGTTTTCTTTCATCTATGTTAATTGAGAGTTTTGCTGAATATGGTAGCCTGCCCTGGCATTTGTCTTCTTTTAGCGTTTGTATGTCATCTGTCTAGGATCTGCTGGCTGTCATAGTCTGGTGAGAAGTCTTGCATATTTCTCATAGGTCTGCTTTTATATGTTACTTCACCTTTTTCCTTTACTGCATTCAATATTCTGTTTTTCTTTGTGCATTTGGTGTTTTGACTATTATTTTGCAGGAGGAATTTCTTTTCTGGTCCAATCTATATCAAGTTTTATAGCCTTCTTGCATGTTTATGATCATTTCTTTCTTTAGGTTAGGGAAGTTTTCTTCTAAATTTTGTTGAAGATATTTACTGGCCGTTTAAGATGAGAATCTTTGCTCTCTTCTATACCTATTATCATTACATTTGATCTTCTCCTTGTTTCCTGGATTTCCTTGATGTTTTGGGTTAGGAGCTTTTTGTGTTTAACATTGTCTTTGATGGTTGTGTCACTGTTTTCTATGGTAATTTCTGCCCCTGAGATTCTCACTTCTATGTATTGTATTCTGTCTGTGATGCTTGCGTCTATGTCTCCTGATCCTTTTCCTAGGTTTCCTATCTTCAGGGTTGTCTCCCTTTGTAACTTCTTTATTGTTTCTATTTCCATTTTTCAATCCTGGATGGTGTTGTTCAATTCTTTCACTTGTTTGTTTTTGTTTTCTGGTAATTATTTAATAAATTTTTGTTTGTTTGTTTTCTCCTTAAGACCTTCTACGTGTTTACCAGTTTTTCCCTGTATTTTTTTAACGGAGTTATTTATGTCCTTCTTAAAGTCCTCTATTATCATCATGAGATGTGATTTTTAAATCCAAATCTTACTTTTCCATTGTATTTGGATATCCAGTATTTGCTTTGTTGGAAAAACTGGTCTTTGATGATGGTAAGTTGCTTAGGTTCCTGAACTTGCCTCTCACCATCAGGTTTTCTCTGGTGTTAGCTTGTCTTGCTGTCTTTGACAATGGTTTGACCCACCTGTAATCTTGTGAGTCAGCATTCCTGTAGACCTGTTCACTCCCAGAGCGATCTTGGTACAGAGAGCTGTGTGATCAAGTCAGCTCTGGGCCCCAGCAGAAACTGGAAGGGTCCTGTCCCAGACTATTCCTGAGTTTGTGTGTCCTGAGGGCTTCAGGCAGGATGCTCACAGCAGAACAGTTGGTCTTACTTCTGCTCTCAAGTGTGCCAGTGCTCCTGGAAACTGACTTTCAGATAGGTGCAGGCAGAGATTGCCAAGATCGTCTCCCTTGCTGCTCCTAGGTCCCTGTTTTCAGAGGATCCTATTCAGGTTACTCTTGGGCCAGAAATGTGAGCGGAAATAGTGGTCTCCCCTAAGTTCTCAGGATTTTCTATACTTCTGAGAGTCCAGCTCTCTCCCTACAGGATTTGGGAAAGGAGAGGTTTGGTACTTGGTCAGCTCTTGGCATAGGCAGAAACGGGAAGTATCCTGTCATAGACTGCTTCCAGGTTTGTGTGTCCTGAAGGCTCCAGGTGGGTTGATCGAAGCAGAAGTGTTGGTCTCACCTCTACTCTCTGGTGTTTCAGCACTCCTGGTGACTGGCCTCCATCCTCCAGCGCAGGCAGAGGCTGGCAGAAATGGTTTATTTCATTGTAAACTTCAATCCATCATTGATGCATACCAAGGCAAAAACAAAAGGCAGTAACTTGGATTAAAAATTTTAGAAGAGGGGTTGGGGATTTAGCTCAGTGGTAGAGCACTTGTCTAGCAAGCACAAGGCCCTGGGTTAGGTCCCCTGCTCAAAAAAAAAAAAAATTATAGAAGAGATAAGCTCTTCCTTTTCCTGTGGGAGCAGCCGGGTAGAGAGGAGTGTGGCCTTCTCTTCTTCCCGCCATGGCTTGTGCCCGTGCCCTCATATCGGTGTACTCTGAAAAGGGGAAGTCATCTGGCAAGAATGTCACTTTGCCAGCTGTGTTCAAAGATCCCATTCAACCGGATATTGTCAACTTTGTTCACTCCAACTTGAGGACAAACAACAGACCGCCCTATGCTGTCAGTGAATTAGCAGGTCATCAGACCTGTGCTGAGTCTTGGGGTACTGGCAGAGCTGTGGCTCTAATTCCAAGAGTTCGAGGTGCTGGCACCCACCATTCTGGCCAGGGTGCATTTGCAAACATGTGTCGTGCGGACCGCATGTTTGCACCAACCAAAACCTGGCGTCGTTGGCATCGCAGAGTGAACACAACTCAGAAACAATATACCATCTGTTCTGCCCTGGCTGCCTAGGCCTTAACAGCTTTGGTGATGTCTAAAGGTCATCGTGTTGAGGAAGTTCCTGAACTGCCTTTGTTGGTTGAAGATAAAGTTGAAAGTTATAGGAAGACCAAGGACGCTGTTCAGCTGCTTAAGAAACTTAAAGGTTGGAATGACATGAAAAAGGTCTATGTCTCCCAGAGAATGAGAGCTGGCAAGGGCAAAATGAGAAATCGATGGCGGATCCAGCGCAGGGGACCCTGCATTATCTGTAATGAAGATAATGGAATCTTTAAGGCCTTCAAAAACTTCCCTGGTATTACTCTGTTTAATGTAAGCAAGCTGAACATTTTGAAACTTGCTCCTGGTGGGTTGTGGGCGTTTCTGCATTTGGACTGAAAGTGCTTTCCGGAAGTTGGATGAGTTGTATGGCACTTGGCATGAGGCTGTTTCCCTGAAGAGTAACTACAACCTCCCTATGCACAAGATGATGAACACAGACTTAAGCAGAATCATGAAAAGCCCAGAGATCCAAAGAGTCCTCTGAGCACTATGCAAGAATATCCAGCGCAGAGTCTTGAAGAAGAATCCACTGAAGAATCTGAGGATCATGTTGAAGCTGAACCCTTAAATTCCAAAGAGCAAAAAGATACAGCCTATTTGAATAAATCAAAGATGGAGTGAGAAAACAATATAGAAGAATGCTGCTTACAGGCCCACACACTGACTCATGCTCAGCTGCTTTTATTATATAGTCAGGGCCTTCTGTCTGGCAATGGTGTTTCCACAGTGGGTGGGGATTTCTCACATGATACATTAATCAAAACAATATTCCACAGCCATGGCCACAGGCCAATTTGATCAAGGCAAATCCAGTTGAGTTTCTTTTTTAATCTAGGTTGTGTCAAATTGAAAATAGAAAGTAGCAAGTACCCAAACCAAACAAAAAATCACAACGACAGGTGCTTCATATTTCCTGCATAAAGTTGAGGTTTTTGATTTTAAGTTACAGTCATGTGAATCCCATGTTTGCCTAAAAATCACTATATAACTGAAAGTGATATTGAGCTTCTTATATTCCAGTCTCCACCACCATCATACTGGGATTACAAGTGTACAAAGGTATACCAGGTTTATCCAGGTTTATGAATCCCAAGGCTTGATGTATGCTATTGAAGCCATCTCCCACCTGAGCAGCATACCCAACATGATGAAGAATTCCTGTTACTCTGCACGATCTATTTTTACTGGGAAAACTGAATCTTTCCAGGAGAAGATTTGAGTGGGGCACCTGAATATGTCAGGACAGCACACAGGAACATGACACATCCAATCATAAATGGAAGTATATATCTCTTTCTACTGAGTTCATTGTAAAATTGCCCCACTGTGTACATATATACAAAAGTCTAATGGCCGAATTTAGAATAGAAATTATGTATCTGAAAAAGACCTACCATAAGTACAAAATACTTAAAGTATTCCCAGCAGTCTGCTATCCTTACAAGGAGATACAGGTTTCCCAACAGACCAAGTACAACAAAATTAATGGATTGGAAAGCAAGAATCTAATATACAAGCTCTCTAAATTACACAGGCTGGCAGACACACATAGCTCATTTCTTAAATCAGGGATGGGGTCTGAGGGATATGATACAGATAGGGGGCATTGAAAAGGGACCAAGTGAGAGCAGATGAGCAGCAGCCAAAACAAGACCCAACTGGCCAACCCTCAAAACCTCCTCCAAGGAGATACAACTCCATCTTCAATGTGAAGGTTCTTTGTATTTCAATGTAACAAATTGTATTTACAGAAACAGAATTCATAAAAAAAATCCATTATGAGAAAGCAAAACAAAAGAATTGTATCCATATTTCCTGCTTCACAGTTATATCATTTAATATTGAATTCAGGTTTCATGACCTGAAGTCTAGAGGGAGAATTATCAGAACAATTCTGGACTAATGAGTATTTTGTAAATTGTTTTTCTAACACATTTTTTTTATCTCCTGGGAGTGATAAAAACTTTGGTTTATTGAATTTGGGCCTAAATTTCAGGAAGAATAAGCAACTATATTAACTGAACCTAGTGTATTTTTTTATTAGTAGAAATTGTTGTTTTGTGTCTTTGGAATGCATTTTCTCACTAATAAGCAAATGATGCAATGGGTCAAATGATTACAGACTCCCACACATGTCTCTACACATCTTTAAAATACTTTTGACAAATGTTCCCTATCCTCTCCCATAAAGATTTAGGTTTCATTTGTGGATCCAACCGCTGAAGGGAAACAGAACTGACAGAATTGACTATGTCATATACAAACTCCCTTTTCCAGAGATACCCCTAGGAAAAAGAACCTAGTATTCCAGCAAAAGATGCAATCTTCCTTACCAATGGCACAGATAATCAACATAGCAGACTTTTCATTGACATAGATGCCAAATTCTTTTTGGTAATTTCCCCTACAGCCATCAGAAATGAATGCGACTCAGTTATTTATAAATCCTTTTAGAAAAATCACATTAAAAGTTGTTTAGGAAAACACACTTCATTTCTTGTAAAGGGTTTGCCTTAGCTACAGAGGTACATACTTCATTTATAAACATATAGTTACTGTTTTACTTGCTCTGACAAAATAACCTGACAAAAATAACTTCAGAAAGAAAAGTCATATATTGGATAAAAATGTTAAACTGCAGTTTGTCATTGCATGGAAGTCACAAAGGAAGGATCTTAAGACCCCTAATCACATTGAATCTGTAGTCAGTAGATTAAAAATAACTAATGCTGATACATAGGTCATTTTTCCTCTTCATTCAGTCTGAGGTCCCAGCTTAATTGGTTGGATGGCACTGTCTACATTTGGGGTGAGTCTTCCATGCTCAGTTAAATTTCTCTTAAAAATTGCATAGGAAGATATGTGTTGCCAAACTGATTATAAATCACCTACATTGACAGTGAAGGATAGCCATCACAGGCACCAACAATTTGTCTGATTTTCTCATCAGGCAGAGGTGTTTTCCCTTTCAGTGAAAGAGTCCAATATTCCTATTTCTCAAAACCAAAATTTTAGAATTATTGATTGAGTTTGTTTCTTAAATTGAATGTTGTTTTAAGTCCCAGGGCCACAGCAGAATCAAAGCTGCTCAGGTTTCTAATCATACTACCTTGTCATATGTAGAGACAAAGAAATTATTGAATAAACATACATTGGTAAGAGACAGGAAGTGTCCTGAAAACTTTAACCATCAGAGAGAAGATGTCGTCAGGCAGGCTGAAGTTACAGTTCTTTACTAATTCACAATTCCTAGATAGTAAAAAGAAGTATATTAATGCCCAGAACAAAAAAAAATGCAGTATAACAAGGAAGTGGAAAAGAAAAGAAGATAGAGAAAGAAAATGCAATGAAAATGGGAGGAGAGAGGAAAAAGGAGAATGGGAAGGTAAAGGTACTTGGATCCATTTCCTCCTAATTAAAGCATTCCATCTAAGAGGGAGGTTCATTAAAACACTGCATAAAGCTTAAAAAGTTTCCAAAATTTATAAAATTAATGATGCCCCCTACCAGTGATACATAAAGTGGGAATTACTGAGAACACAAAATACTCACCTGTTCGTCTTCCTGTAAGCTGTACAGGAAGCTCTAGGGATGCAGTGTTTGTGAACTGTCACTGAAACTAGTGTGGTCTTTTTCATTGTTGTGACTTCCTTTCACTCATAGTACTGTAAAAAATCCCAATAAACTCATGAGTTTGTCAAGTTGGATTTCAGTGGAATTGTCCCTTTGACTTATGGTCTGTCTCCTAATGAAAGAGAGTAAAAGAGGGAGAGGGAAAAGGAGAGAGAGAGAGAAGAGAGAGAGAGAGAGAGAGAGAGAGAGAGAGGAGGAGGAGGAGGAGGAGGAGGAGGAGGAGGAGGAGGAGGGAGGAGGAGGAGGAGGAAAGGAAAGAAGGAGGGAGGAGAGAAAGCACAAAACCTTGATAACTAGTACTCAGTCTTCAAAGCAATAAGAATCCATTGGCTTTGCTTAAAATGTGATAAGTAAGGTCGCCGTGACATTTGACTAAAGGAAGTTTTTTAGCAGACCAAGAGTAGGAGGGGACAAAAAAGTGGAGCAATATCTGTGGTCATCCCTGCTAATGATAGGAGATATGTGTTCACATTAGGCTACGTGGAAAACCTTCCAAAAGGAATGAAGATTTACTCAATGCAAAGTAGAGGGAGGTAAGTAAGGAGACAAGTCACATCCTCCACTAAGCAACAAATTGAAAGTCAGAGAGAGATTCTCCTTGAGAAAAAAGTCAAAACATGAATGAGACTGCTATGTTAAGTTCCCCACAAATCTGACTCTTATAAACTTTCGACTCCTTTTACATCAATGATTCTCTGATTAGGGGAGAGATTTACACTCTCTGTAGTTTTTAAAGAAAGGCAAAATCAGTCCCCAAATATGTGTGTTTTTTAATGGTAATTTTGAATCAACTACTTTTCCCCAAACTACTACATCTAACTTAATTCTGTTATAACAGAATTGATAAAACTAGCACAACTACCTGACTAAAACATACCGGCACCTACCTCATCTTATCTTCTCACATGGCTTAGTGCCCTATTCTTCAACAATGCCAGGCTCATCCTGTGCATCTCACTTGTCACTAAACCTAAGTAGTCAAGATTTTAATGAGATTAAGGAAAAAATAAGGATATGACCATTAGGAGGAAAGAAGCCAAGTTTAGGTATAAAGTCTTTGAGCCTGGCATATTTTTTTTCGTTCTCCTGTTATCCCTTCTCTTGTGTCTCCTCTAAGGTGAGAGCACATTTAAAACAAGGGGATGCTTTTGGAGGAATTCCCAATATTCAGCTTAAAATTCACTCTAAGTAAAAGAAACTAAGTGAAAAAAGCAGGAATATGCACAAGGATTTGTCCCTCATAGCTACAATAAAACCATCTTCTCACCTTTTCTAGTAGTAGACATGTCCTCCACTGACATGAAGGTTGAAAAGGATGGAAAAGAGGGCCCACGCACCCTTATTCTCCAGTTTTGTTTTTTGTTTGTTTGTTTTTTCTTTTCTTTTTTTTTTTTTTTTCTTTTTTTTTTTTTTTTTTGAGAGAAGTCAGAGATATGTGAAATTTGTTTTGGGAGAAAACTCCTGGCTAGAATCAAGCTTTCAGATATTTCTTCCTCAAATTCTAGAGAAAATCCTAATGCTTATTTCAGTAATCTGATATCCAAAGGGAAGAATAGAGGAATACAGGAATATTTTCATTCCTGACTATGTAATATCATTCCTTAGTTTCTTCTGGAAAAAATAATGTTGTGTATATGAGAAAAGAGAAGGGCCAAGAATCTTCTGCTCCTGGATTCTAGGGCCACAGACACACCCAAGCACGTGCCTCCCTTGCACTTAGCTTTGTTGGCTTTTCAGGTTAAGTTTTTCCTGATGTAAAGATATTTAGTAAAATGTTTCCTGGCATCACAAAACATAAGGGTCTCTGAGCATGCATATCTGAAAATAGTTTTTGCAAATAGGTTTTACACTGCAGTTAATATATTGGGTGTCTCCCTCAAGGGAAAGCAATACATCTGTATTAGCACATAGCAGTGTGAAAATTTACCAAGTGAAAGAGTGTTGCAGACTGTAAGCAGAAGTTCTCACTATTAATACCAAGAAGAAAAGGCAGGGCTGTAACTCAGTTGGCAGTCCCATTAAGCATGCATAAAGCCCCTGGTTCTCTGAACATTAACTTGGCCTGCTGGTGCATATTTGTCATTCCAGCATGTGGGAGGTAAAAGGAATATCAGAAGTTCCAAGTCATTCTCTTCTTCATAATAACTTCACAGGACTGGCTGAGAATGCATGGAACTGTCTGCAAAATATGTATGTTGGGAGTGAGTGCTTTCTTCTTTGAGGACAGCAAAATATTTTTGAATAATAAGATAGAAATGCTTCCACTGGTGATTGTTGGGGGGAGGGTGGTAATGGGGGGAGGATGGGGAGAGAAACATCCATAGAGAAGGGGTGGGGGTGGGGTTAGGGGGATGTTCACTGGAAACCAGGAAAGGGAATAACAATCAAAATGTAAATAAGAAATACCCCAGTTAATAAAGAAGAAAAAAAAAAAGAAAGAAAAAAGAAAAAAGAAATGCTTCTGTGACTTTGCTATTATTCCTGCCCATCCTATCCTTAACTGAAGGGAAAAATAAGGCTGAACTTCCCACATTTTTTGACCATTGAATAATTAATTGTTTTCCAGCTAATAATGAAAATAATAATGGAGGGTGAGAAGAACAGGGCTAGTTGGTGGATCAAGCTTAAAGTTGTCTGAGGGAGCATAAGTGACTAATGACTACATGGAAGATTTTTTAGAAAACTTCAAGTAGCTGTGCACATCAGGCCTATTCTCAGATGAAATAAGACAGGTCCTGAGAAGAAATAAGGTCCTGAGAAGAAATAAATAGGCAATGTAACAAACAGCACACTACTAATACATATATAGACTGAATAGGTGTGTGAGTGTTTGTTTCAGTGTGTGTGTATTACATGTTATATATTAAAAATATCTCTATTTGTGTGCAATATATTCTAAAGATAAACACTATCAAACCCACTTACCTATCAACTACTCAGACAATAACTTCTCAGGACTCAGTTTTCCCCAAGAATCTACTGCTGGGAGAAATAAAAAATGATGAAGTCTAGCCACAGCTCTTTTGGCTGAGCATCATTGAGCTTTTAACCTTTCCCAGCTCTCTGCCCCACTTTTTATTCTCAAGAGGGTACCTTCATCCTTCATAATGAATGGTGTCAGATCTATCACTATCTATGAGCCCTTCAAGCAATTCTTTGCCCCTGGTTGCTATAACTAGAAATTCTTAGCAAGTGCTCTCTGGATTCAGATCCACATCTTAAACGATACTGTGATTATCTCTTGTTCTTCATGTATGGAAGGCAATTGCCAAATTGGATAACCTCTGTCCTATATATAAAAATACCTGAAAAGCTTTCTAATATATCTACACATGATGATGAAACTCAGTTTATAAACCAGGCAAAATAAGAGCTTAACAATAACTAACAATTACGAAGGATGAAGGTACACTCTTGAGAATAGAAGTGGGGCAGAGAGCGGGGAAAGGTTAAAGGCTCAACGATGCTCAGCCAAGAGAGTAATTATTGTTTATGGTCATTTCGTTCACTGGTGTTTGGAGAGTGTGAATTTTCCTATGAATACTCTATCCTTGGTAGCTCATAATCAGTGTTTTCTGGCCTTTCTTTTATGTGTTAATCATGATACCTTGCCACAATCATAGTCTATTGTTACAGTACAACATCAAAAATGTTATATTTCTTTATAATGTATATATAGGACTAGTGCTATTCATAGTTTCTCTCCAGGCACACCTTTCTCAGAAAGCGTTCATGAGGATGGCTCAGAGTGAATCTGAATTTTAACAGAACTGGAGGTTTTAAATAATAGGGACAGAATACAATGCACTTTTGGTGGAGAGCCCTTGTCTGGGACATTGGGTCAAGAATTAATTGCAATAATGGCAGCTAGGATCTGCTGTTATTTTATACAGGAATAGAATTCTCAGCTCTCACACCCTAGATCCCTAGTAAAAAATATGACTTCCCGGAGTATATATTATTTCTTACCTAGTCAGTGCCATCATCCTACTAATAAACATAGCTGTAGTCACTTTTGTTATATTTATGTATAAAATTTTATAATTTAACTATTATATACTGATTCTCCAAAACAGTACCACCTTAGCTTTTCATCCCACCCAGCTTTCTCTAAGACAGACAGATAGACAGATGTAGCTGTGAATGTGTGTGTGTGTATGTGTGTGTGTGTGTGCGTTTATGCTGAACATTGTTCTAGACCATAGGCATTCAAGGATAAATAGTATGCTTGAGTATTCTGCAATAAAAGAACCTGAATTATGGAACAAAATAAATCAATCAATATGTGTTCATCAGCAGGAAACCATGATTCCAATGCCTGAGGTTTCAGTCTAATGTATCACTGCACATAACACAATGTCCAGAGCACAAAACTCCATCTGTCAGATCCAGAAATCTCTTTTGAAAATCTGAGTTTCTTCTATTGTAGAAGCAGAACTATATCTACAAATATAGATAGTGGTAGGCATTACTTTTGGCACACAGCCTTTAAAAAGGTATTCCTCAGACATTAAGGTGACTCATGATGTAAGGACAATTGATGTCAAGCCTAGTGAGTTAAATTTCATCCCTGATTCACACATAGTTATAGGAAAGAGCTTATTATTATAGATTGTTTTTCTGATATTCATATACATACCATGATATGCACACATACACTAAGCAATGTTCTCTCTCTCTCTCTCTCTCTCTCTCTCTCTCTCTCTCTTTCTTCTAATAACTCACATTATCTATACATACCATCCTATAACTCAAATCTGAGCTACTTAATTCAAGGATATTTTTTAGAAACAAATGGTAAAGCAATGGCATGCTGTTTTTTGTTTTGTTTGTTTTAAGGCAGAATTTCATGGATCCTGGGTTGGCTTAAAATTCTCAGTAGCTTGAGAGGACTTTGAACTAATGCTTTTCCTCTCTCTACTTTTAGTTTGAAAAATTGAGTCACTTGCCCACATGCCCTGTTCACACAGTTTTGGATGAAATCCTGGGCTATTTGATAGCTAAACAAGTGTTCCATCGACTTTACAACATTTGGAATTCTTCGTAGTAGAGCCTCTCAGTTCTCAATGGGAATAAGAACAAACCAGGGATTTTGGAGAAAAAAATTAACAGACAATTTAGGGCATATTCTAGCACTGTGCTTGAATAGTTATGAAGGGCCAGTGCATGCATATTCACATGAACCCGCAAACGCAGAGAGCATTGTGACTGTAAGTACATAAGATGGGGAAGTATCATTCTTACTGCTGGAAAAAAAAAAAAAGTCAGGAGGATAAGCCAAGAATATACCTGGATAGTGAGGCCACATCTGTACAACATGTTATACAAGTTAAGTGTCCACTTTGAGAAGGCGATATTTAGGCTAATTAAAGCCACTTCATAGTCCTCAGCCCAGAGATCACTTCATATATAGAAAAGCATTGTGTAGATTCAAATCAGCAATTGTAGTTTCCAAGACAAAACCTGCTAACATGCTGGGAAAGTCAGAACTACCCAGGCATCATGTGAAAGCATGTGCATACAGTGTGTTTCCGAGAGTTTCTTTCTACAGCAGTTCCTGTTCTAAATGATGTACTTGATTAACGGTAAGTTTGTCTAACATTTGTCTTATCCTGGCTAAACTATAAGCTTTATTATAGTAACAGCTATGGTTCTTTCATATAAAAACACTATACATGCAGTGGCTGACATAGAGTAAGCCCTACATACATTGCTAAGTTACATAAATAGATAAATACATAAATTAATTAATTAATAAGCAAACAAGCAGGTAGAACATCATGGAGCTTATTGTTACGGTCTCAGGTCTGAAGTTTGGCTAACTGGAGAGATAGCTTGTTCAATAAATGTTTGCTGCACAAGAATGAGGGAATGAGCTTGATATTTTTCACCATATATTATAAACCTAGGATTGGTGGTATGTACTTGTTATCCCATTGCTGGGGAGGCAGATACAGAAAACCCTTTGAACTCCCTAGACATCTGATAATTTAATTACAAATGAGAGGAATTCTCTTAAAAAAACAAAACAACAAAAAAAAAAAAACAAGCTTGCTAGTCCCCAAGGAAAGACCTATCTGTACTATAAAAACATGCATTGACACCCAGAACCCTATGTCTACCTGTAGGTAGTCACACATGCTCACACACCCAGACACACACACACACACACACACACACACACACACACACACACACACTCACGAGTTTTAGATATATGCAGAGAAGTTCAAATCTGAAAAACATGAATTATTCACCCTCATTCTTGGTACTGAAGAATTAAAATTTCAAACAGTTAGGATGTGCCTGAGAGGGTGTTAGAGATAGGACTTGCCAAACCAGCTATCAGCCCCAAGGACATTGACCATCTGTAGCCACCCCCTTCCCCTTCCTTCACCCCCCTGAGTGAGATGAGCCATCCTACCTGCCTGCGGAGCTGCTAGAGAGCACGTACACCTTGTTGATGTAATTTCTCGCCGAAAGTAACTGTGCACCATTTGAATTGACCAATCATGTGTAACCATGCGAATGCCCCTATATAAACCCCCGAGTTTGGAATCTCGGGGTCGATTCCTCTGTCTCCTGTGTGGGATACATATCGACCCGGGATCCCGCTAATAGGGATCTCGTTAATAAAAGCTACCTCCTGCTGTTACATCAAGGCCAGCTACTCTTGATTCCTGGGTCGGGGGGCACCCCACCCCGAGATTGGAGCGAGAGACGCGGCTCCCCGTCTAGGGGTATGCTCTTTCAGTACCTCTTCAACATGTTCTACAAGACCTGTTAACTTTTTCATCTAAGGCTCATCCTGTCAGCAGTTCCCAAAGAAGTCTGCAGTATGCCCCTCCTCTGGTCCAAATTATAAAGAAATTCCTAAAGACATCCAGAATCTAAAATGATATCTGGTCAGCCTAGTTCCTACACATAAATAGATTTCTGTGTGATCAGAATTACATGTGTCAGATATGTTAAAGGGCTGAATAACTTCTCAACCAATAATGTTTCTGGGAAGCAGGATCAGGAGCACATTGTTCAGCAGCTTATGATTTATTTGACACAGAAAGTGAAGTGAAAGATGAAAAGATACGAAGAGATAGACGAGCTGGAGGAGATGTTTGGACTTTGATCTGCAACCCTGGCAGGACTATTCATTAGGCCAGTGGATGACATCATGACAAGATAATGTATAGTTCACATGACTGCAGTTGAAAAGAATCCTACCAGCCCAACCATAAGAAATATGGCTCTAGGTGGCCACCCACTTCCTCCATGTCCCCTTTCAGGATCAAATCCATTATATTATATTCCTAACGCTAGCTACCAAAGTTTATTCCCTTTTTTGGCTAATTCTTCCTCCTAAAGCTGACAAGCAATGTCCTGCTATAAAAGTACCAACATCCTGTATTCAAAAGCCCCCTTATAGCTGTCCTTACTACTCACGTTTGTCTGCCCTTATTAATGTTTACAATCAAAATAAGTCAACTCATCCTAACATTTGTTTCTCCTTTTACCTCTATAACTTACCAATGTACCTATGGGCCACATCTATCTTACTGTAGCCAGAAGTCGTCCATTGTTCCTCCAGGACAAATATTCTGATCCCCATTCTTGACCCCCCTTACTCCTTTCATACTCTATCTTCTGTCTTTGCCTTTTGTTCACTGCCCTTTGTCATTCTGGGGCAATTGATTCTCCTTTGTGCTGAGAAGTTGGTACTGGGATGACTTTTGAAAAATACCAGTTCTTTCAATAATTTTCACAGTGTGGCTGTAGTTGTTCCCTAGACTATAGGTTAAAGAATGTCTCTGAATCTTTTTGTTTAGTTGAAAGCAAGACACACTGAACCCCTCCCACATCCTTTGTCGCTTGCTCTCTTCAATTTAGTTTACTTATCATTTGTCCCCCATATTCTTTTATATTTGTTCTAACATAACACAGCGTTGAATCTCCTGGCCTCACATTTACCACTAAAATCCAGCACTTTAACTGGTTCTCAGCTCTTTTGACTTTTCACAGTCCAACTTCCTGAATGTTCCTGAGAACGCATTATTTTTCTCTATCCACAGCTTGATACTTGTCTCTTCTACCTGTAAATTTTG
This sequence comes from Rattus rattus, assembly GCF_011064425.1. NCBI lineage: Eukaryota > Metazoa > Chordata > Mammalia > Rodentia > Muridae > Rattus > Rattus rattus. The sequence goes on from NC_046163.1 coordinate 79,188,727, forward strand.
GTTCGATATATTTACAGTAAGGCCTTTTATTACTATGTATTAATTATCAAAAGTGATACTGCTTCATTATGGTATTTTTCTATATGTATATAATGAATTCTGTCCTGGTCAGTCAATGACCTTCTTTTGTTCCCTTTCATGCTTGCCTCCTTCTTCTTCCTCCATAAAAACCCTTTGTAAAACTGATGTCTTTTGACATGACATGTAGAAAGATTTGACATGTAAAAGAAACATATTTGTCTCTCTGAATATAAAACATTTCACAACATATCAATATGCTTTTGTATACATGTTTTTCTGCAAACAGCACATTCTTCCTTATCATGGTTAAATAAAGTATATGTGCATATGGGTTTCTTTATCCATTCTTCAATAGACAAGAAACTAACCTGATTTCAAAACTTGAAAATTATGTACAATGCTGAAGTATATATGGATGCCCAAATATTACTATTGATTGATGATTTACAAGTCCTCTTTCAGTATGAAAATGCTTATGTTAATCTATTCCCATGAAATTCTTCATGTATTCTCCATTTGATGCTCTTAGGTATTTTTAAAAATTCTGAGAATGAAATTGGGAAACAAAACCCTAATGAGTCATTACAGAGGGTCTCCTGAATGTCTCAACTAAAACATAGGCAACCTATGGATGTCAATCATAGCATCCCATTCTTCTCTTATTAGTCTTCTCACTCAGAAGTTTGTGTGCATATTTTCATTATCGGACTTCAAACTTGATCATTCACTACTCAACACTGGTGCCTGTTATTTTTCCCATGTCACATTTTACATCATTCTAGTGACATAGTTGCCTGTGTGGATGGCCACATAATAAGATTTTCAGCTATTCCTTATCCTGTGTTGAGGAGACTATCCACAGCCCTGTGGATATTTGGATAAATGTTTCACCACTGAATTATAGTCTCATGTCTTTTCTTTATTTAAGTGCAGTGTCTCTCTATTTTAGACTGGTATCATATACAAGATAATCTGCCTCAGGCTTCCAAGAAGCTGAGAGTACAGGCCAAACCCATCATACCAAGATTCAGGTTCATTTTTTCTTATTAATATTCATGCATACACACATAGACATACATATACACAGACTCACATACACGCACACACAAACACACACACACACACAGGGAGAGATGAACAGCTTTAACGTTGCCATTTAGTTTCTAGTACTTGTTATAGGGGATATATACAGGGGAAATTGGACAATTCGCATTGAAGCCAAATTTTTGTATTGATAACTCATTTCAGTGACAGTTATTAGAACTTATTGGTGATCACAAGGCACATTTTTGCAGGGTTTCATGGTGACCAGTGTAAACACTCTCATGCATCTTTGGTTTTCATGTTGATGACCAACAGTGTGCATACATACCTTGGAAAAACTAGACCTGAAGAATAAGACAAAATAAGTGTGAAGAGGGAAGTCCTGCCTATATTCTTGACCTTCTCATTTTCTTGGTCAATACTAGGTGAGATTAAGAGGATTCCTACCACTGAAGTCCAGGAAGTAACTTTCTCTCCTCATAAGAAATTTTACTTGAGACATGACTGGGAAGCCAGGGGGAGACTACTCTCTGCCCACAGTTCTGACTCAAGAGGAAAATGCCTAGCACCATCTGGGCCCCCTGTGCACAGGGTCCAAAGAGAAGGCGGGGCATGCCCTTCTGATAGCTGCCCTCATGGAGAGCTGAAACCTTGCTCTGAAGAGTGACTTCAGGTCTAGTACCAGAGGTAAGACCAACTCATCTGCTCCAAGTGACCTGCCTGGTGGACAAAGGACACACGCTCACAGGAACACCAGAAGACCAGTAGACAGGAACAAGTATAGGACTGAAAACAGAACACTCTGTTCCCATAACTGGCTGAAAGAAAAGAGGAAAACAGGTCTACAGGACTCTTGACACACAGGCCTATAGGATGGTCTAACCACTGTCAGAATAGCAGAACAAAGTAACACCAGAGACAACATAATGGCAAGAGGAAAGCTCAGGAAGTCAAGCAACAGAAACCCAGACTACATGGAATCTTCAGAGCCCAATTCCTCCACCAAAGCAAACACAGAAAAGCACAAACACACCAGAAAAGCATGATCTAGATTTAAAATCACATTTGATCATGATGATGGAGGACTTCAAGAAAGACATAAAGAACTCCCTTAGTGAAAAGAAAGAAAACACAAACTAGCAGAAGCCTATAGAGTGGAAACACAAAAATCCATGAAAGAATTGCAGGTAAACACACACAAACAGGTGAAGGAATTAAAAATGGAAACAGAAGCAATAAAGAAAGCACAAAGGGAGACAACCCTGCATGTAGGAAACCAAATGAAGGGACAAGGAGCCAAAGATACAAGCATCACCAACAGAATACAAGAGATAGAAGAGAAAATCTTAGGAGCAGAAGATTGAATAGAAATCATTGACACAACTGTCAAAGATAATGTAAAATTGAAATAGCTACTGACCCAAAACATACAGTAAATCCAGGACACAATGAGAAGATCGAACCAAGGGATAATAGGTATATAAGAGAGTGAAGACTCCCACCTCAGAAGACCAGTAAATATTTTCAACAAAATCATTGAAGAAAACTTCCCTAACCTAAAGAAAGAGATGCCCATAAACATAGAAGAAGACTACAGAATTCCAAATAGGTTGAACCAGAAAGGAAACTCCTCCTGTCACATAATAGTCAAAACACAGAATGCACAAAATAAAGAAAGAATATTAAAAGTAGTAAGTGAAAAAGGTAAAGTAACACATAAAGGCAGACCTATCAGAATTACACAAGATTTCTCACCAGAGACTATGAAAGCCATAAGGTCCTGGACAGATGTCATACAGACCCTAAGAGAACACAAATGCCAGCCCAGATTATTGCATTCAGCAAAACTCTCAATTAACATAGATGGAGAAACCAAGATATTCTATGACAAAACCAAATTTACACGATATTTTCAACAAACCCAGCCATACAAATGATAATAAATGGTAAAGCCCAACACAAGGAGACAGCTATACCCTAGCAAAATTAAGAAACTAATAATTTTGAAACAAAACAAAGAGAAGACAAGCACACAAACATAATCTTACATCTAAACATGAATATAACACGAAGCAACAATCACTATTCCTTACTATATCTCAACATCAATGGATTCAATTCCCTAATAAAAAGACACAGATTAACAAACTGGATACACAATGAGGATCCAACATTTTGCTATCAACAGAAACACACCTCAGAGACATAGACAGACATTACGTCAGAGTAAAAAGGCGAAAAACAACAGATCTGGGGTTCATTCTTATGCAGGACCCAGGGCTTCCCCTTCCACTGGTGCTCTTACTAGGATATTCATTGCTACCTATGAGGTCAGAGTCCAGGGTCAGTCCATGTATAGTCTTTAGGTAGTGGCTTAGTCCCTGGAAGCTCTGGTGGCTTGGCATTGTTGTACATATAGGGTCTCGAGCCCCTTCAAGCTCTTCCAGTTCTTTCTCTGATTCCTTCAACGGGGGTCCTATTCTCAGTTCAGAGGTTTGCTGCTGACATTCGCCTCTGTATTTGCTGTATTCTGGCTGTGTCTCTCAGGAGCGATCTACACTTCTGCACTTCTTTGCTTCATCCATCTTGTCTAATTGGGTGGCTGTATATATATGGGCCACATGTGGGGCAGGCTCTGAATGGATGTTCCTTCAGTCTCTGTTTTAATCTTTGCCTCTCTCTTCCCTGCCAAGGGTATTCTTGTTCCCCTTTTAAAGAAGGAGTGAAGCATTCACATTTTGATCATCCGTCTTGAGTTTCATTTGTTCTAGGCATCTAGGGTAATTCAGGCATTTGGGCTAATAGCCACTTATCAATGAGTGCATACCATGTATGTCTTTCTGTGATTGGGTTAGCTCACTCAGGATGATATTTTCCAGTTCAACCATTTGCCTACAAATTTCATAAACTTCGTTGTTTTTGATAGCTGAGTAATATTCCATTGTGTAGATATACCACATTTTCTGTATCCATTCCTCTGTTGAAGGGCATCTGGGTTCTTTCAGCTTCTGGCTATTATAAATAAGGCTGATGAACATAGTGGAGCACGTGTCTTTTTATATGTTGGGGCATCTTTTGGGTATATGCCCAAGAGGATAGCTGGATCCTCAGGCAGTTCAATTCTGAGGAACCTCCAGACTGATTTCCAGAATGGTTGTACCAGTCTGCAATCCCACCAACAATGGAGGTGTTCCTCTTTCTCCACATCCTCGCCAGCATTTGCTGTCACCTGAGTTTTTGATCTTAGCCATTCTCACTGGTGTGAGGTGAAATCTCAGGGTTGTTTTGATTTGCATTTCCCTGATGACTAAAGATGTTGAACATTTCTTTAGGTGTTTCTCAGCCATTGGCATTCCTCAGCTGTGAATTCTTTGTTTAGCTCTGAACCCCATTTTTTAATAGGGTTATTTGTCTCCCTCTTGGTCTAACTTTTTGAGTTCTTTGTATATTTTGGATATAAGGCCTCTATCTGTTGTAGGATTGGTAAAGATCTTTTCCCAATCTGTTGGTTGCCGTTTTGTCCTAACCACAGTGTCCTTTGCCTTACAGAAGCTTTGCAGTTTTTGAGATCCCATTTGTCGATTCTTGATCTTAGAGCATAAGCCATTGGTGTTTTGTTCAGGAAATTTTTCCAGTGCCCATGTGTTCCAGATGCTTCCCTAGTTTTTTCTTCTATTAGTTTGAGTGTGTCTGGTTTGATGTGGAGGTCCTTGATCCACTTGGACTTAAGCTTTGTACAGGGTGATAAGCATGGATCGATCTGCATTCTTCTACATGTTGACCTCCAGTTGAACCAGCACCATTTGCTGAAAATGCTATCTTTTTTCCATTGGATGGATTTGGCTCCTTTGTCAAAAATCAAGTGACCATAGGTGTGTGGGTTCATTTCTGGGTCTTCAATTCTGTTCCATTGGTCTATCTGTCTGTCTCTGTACCAATACCATGCAGTTTTTATCACTATTGCTCTGTAATACTGCTTGAGTTCAGGGATAGTGATTCCCCTGAAGTCCTTTTATTGTTGAGGATAGTTTTAGCTATCCTGGGTTTTTTGTTATTCCAGATGAATTTGCAAATTGTTCTGTCTAACTCTTTGAAGAATTGGATTGGTATTTTGATGGGGATTGCATTGAATCTGTAGATCGCTTTTGGTAAAATGGCCATTTTTACTATATTAATCCTGCCAATCCATGAGCATGGGAGATCTTTCCACCTTCTGAGGTCTTCTTCAATTTCTTTCTTCAGTGTCTTGAAGTTCTTATTGTACAGATCTTTTACTTGCTTGGTTAAGTCACACGAGGTATTTTTATATTATTTGGGTCTATTATGAAGGGTGTCGTTTCCCTAATTTCTTTCTCGGCTTGTTTCTCTTTTGTGTAGAGGAAGGCTACTGATTTATTTGAGTTAATTTTATACCCAGCCACTTTGCTGAAGTTGTTTATCAGCTTTAGTAGTTCTCTGGTGGAACTTTTGGGATCTTAAATATACTATCATATCATCTGCAAATAGTGATATTTTGACTTCTTCTTTTTCGATCTGTATCCCCTTGACCTCCTTTTGTTGTCTGATTGCTCTGGCTAGAACTTCAAGAACTATATTGAATAAGTATGGAGAGAGTGGGCAGCCTTGTCTAGTCCCTGATTTTAGTGGGATTGCTTCAAGTTTCTCTCCATTTAGTTTAATGTTAGCAACTGGTTTGCTGTATATGGCTTTTACTATGTTTAGGTATGGGCCTTGTATTCCTATTCTTTCCAGGACTTTTATCATGAAGGGGTGTTGAATTTTGTCAGATGCTTTCTCAGCATCTAATGAAATGATCATGTGGTTTTGTTCTTTCAGTTTGTTTATATAATGGATCACGTTGATGGTTTTCCGTATATTAAACCATCCCTGCATGCCTGGGATGAAGCCTACTTGATCATGGTGGATGATTGTTTTGATGTGCTCTTGGATTCGGTTTGCCAGAATTTTGTTGAGTATTTTTGCGTCAATGTTCATAGGGAAATTGGTCTGAAGTTCTCTTTCTTTGTTGGGTCTTTTGTGGTTTAGGTATAAAGTAATTGTGGCTTCATAGAAGGAATTCGGTAGTGCTCCATCTGTTTCAATTTTGTGGAATAGTTTGGATAATATTGGTATGAGGTCTTCTGAAGGTCTGATAAATTCTGCACTAAACCCGTCTGGACCTGGGCTCTTTTTGGTTGGGAGACCTTTAATGACTGCTTCTATTTCCTTAGGAGTTATGGGGTTGTTTAACTGGTTTATCTGTTCCTGATTTAACTTGGTACCTGGTATCTGTCTAGGAAATTGTCCATTTCCTGTAGATTTTCAAGTTTTGTTGAATATAGGCTTTTATAGTAAGATCTGATGATTTTTTGAATTTCCTCTGAATCTGTAGTTATGTCTCCTTTTCATTTCTGATTTTGTTAATTTGGACACACTCTCTGTGTCCTCTCGTTAATCTGGCTGGGGGTTTATCTATCTTGTTGATTTTCTCAAAGAACCAACTTTTGGTTCTGTTGATTCTTCTATGGTCCTTTTGTTTCTCTTGGTTGATTTCAGCTCTGAGTTTGATTATTTCCTGCCTTCTACTCCTCCTGGGTGTATTTGCTTCTTTTTGTTCTAGAGCTTTTTAGGTGTGCTGTCAAGCTGCTGACATATGCTCTTTCCTGTTTCTTTCTGCAGGCACTCAGCGCTATGAGTTTTCCTCTTAGCACAGCTTTCATTGTGTCCCATAAGTTTGGGTATGTTGTACCTTCATTTTTCATTAAATTCTAAAAAGTTTTTAATTTCTTTCTTTATTTCTTCTTGACCAGGTTATCATTGAGTAGAGCATTGTTCAGTTTCCCGTATATGTGGGCATTCTTCCCTTATTGTTATTGAAGACCAGCTTTAGGCCGTGGTGGTCGATAGCACGCATGGGATTATTTCTATCTTTCTGTATCTGTTGAGGCCTGTTTTTGACCAATTATATGGTCAATTTTGGAGAAAGTACCATGAGGAGCTGAGAAGAAGGTATATCCTTTTGCTTTAGGGTAGAACGTTCTATAAATATCCGTTAAGACCATTTGGCTCATGACTTCTCTTAGTCTGTCTACGTCTCTGTTTAATTTCTGTTTCCATGATCTGTCCATTGATGAGAGTGGGGTGTTGAAATCTCCTACTATTATTGTGTGAGGTGCAATGTGTTTTGAGCTTTAGTAAGGTTTCTTTTCATTATGTAGGTGCCCTTGTATTTGGGGCATAGATATTTAGGATTGAGAGTTCATCTTGGTGGATTTTTCCTTTGATGAATATAAAGTGTCCTTCCTTATCTTTTTGATGACTTTTTAGTTGGAAATTGATTTTATTTGATATTAGAATGGCTACTCCAGCTTGCTTCTTCTGACCATTTGCTTGGAAAGTTGTTTCCCAGCCTTTCACTCTGAGGTAGTGTCTGTCTCTGTCTCTGAGGTGTGTTTCCTGTAGGCAGCAGAATGCAGGGTCCTCGTTGCGTATCCAGTTTGTTAATCTATGTCTTTTTATTGGGGAGTTGAGGCCATTGATGTTGAGAGATATTAAGGAATAGTGATTATTGCTTCCTGTTATATTCATATTTGGATGTGAGGTTGTGTTTGTGTGCTTTTCTTCTCTTTGTTTTGTTGCCAAGACGATTAGTTTCTTGCCTCTTCTTGGGTATAGCTTGCCTCCTTATGTTGGGCTTTACCATTTATTATCCTTTGTAGTGCTGGATTTGTAGAAAGATATTGTGTAAATTTGGTTTTGTCATGGAATATCTTGGTTTCTCCATCTATGTTAATTGAGAGTTTTGCAGGATACAGTAGCCTGGGCTGGCATTTGTGTTCTCTTAGGGTCTGTATGACATCAGTCCAGGATCTTCTGGCCTTCATAGTTTCTGGCGAAAGTCTGGTGTGATTCTGATAGGTCTGCCTTTATATGTTACTTGACCTTTTTCCCTTACTGCTTTTAATATTCTTTCTTTATTTTGTGCGTTTAGTGTTTTGACTATTATGTGACGGGGAGGTGTTTCTTTTCTGGTCCAATCTATTTGGAGTTCTGTAGGCTTCTTGTATGCCTATGGGTATCTCTTTTTTAGGTTAGGGAAGTTTTCTTCTATGATTTTGTTGAAGATATTTACTGGTCCTTTGAGCTGGGAGTCTTCACTCTCTTCTATACCTATTATCCTTAGGTTTGATCTTCTCATTGAGTCCTGGATTTCCTGTATGTTTTGGACCAGTAGCTTTTCTGCTTTACATTATCTTTGACTGTTGAGTCAATGATTTCTATGGTATCTTCTGCTCCTGAGATTCTCTCTTCCATCTCTTGTATTCTGTTGGTGAAGCTTGTATCTACAGCTCCTTGTCTCTTCTTTTGGTTTTCTATATCCAGGGTTATTTCCATGTGTTCTTTCTTGATTGCTTCTATTTCCATTTTTAATTCCTTCAACTGTTTGATTGTGTTTTCCTGGAATTCTTTCAGGGATTTTTGCGATTCCTCTCTGTAGGCTTCTACTTGTTTATTAATGTTTTCCTGTGTTTCTCTAAGGGAGTTCTTCACGTCTTTCTTGAAGTCCTCCAGCATCATGATCAAATATGATTTTGAAACTAGATCTTGCTTTTCTGGTGTGTTTGGATATTCCATGTTTGTTTTGGTGGGAGAATTGGGTTCCGATGATGTCATGTAGTCTTGGTTTCTGTTGCTTGGGTTCCTGGGCTTGCCTCTCGCCATCAGATTATCTCTAGTGTTACTTTGTTCTGCTATTTCTGACAGTGGCTAGACTGTCCTATAAGCCTGTGTGTCAGGAGTGCTGTAGACCTGTTTTACTGTTTTCTTTCTGCCAGTATTGGGGACAGAGTGTTCTGCTTTTCGTGTGTGTAGTTTTCCCTCTACAGGTCTTCAGCTGTTCCTGTGGGCCTGTGTCTTGAGTTCACCAGGCAGGTCACTTGCAGCAGAAAAGTTGGTCTTACCTGTGGTCCCGAGGCTCAAGTAAGCTCATGCGGGGTGCTGCCCACAGGCTCTCTCAGGTGGCAGCACCCAGGAAGATCTGCGCCGCCCCCTCCGGGAGCCTCCGTGCACCAGGGTTCCAGATGGCCTCCGGTGTTTTCCTCTGGAATCAGCAATGTGTGTAGAGAGCAGTCTCTTCTGGTTTCGCAGGCGTGTCTGCCTCTCTGAAGGTTTAGCTCTCCTTCCCACGGGATTTGGGTGCAGAGAACTGTTTATCCAGTCTGTTTCCTTCAGGTTCCGGCGGTGTCTCAGGCAGGGCTCCTGCCTCACCTGGGCCCTCTCCCACGGGAGCCCAGAGGCCTTATACAGTTTCCTCTTGGGCCAGGGATGTGGGCAGGGGTGGGCAGTGTTGGTGGTCTCTTCTGCTCTGCAGCCTCAGGAGTGCCCACCTGACCAGGCGGTAAGGTATCTCTCCCACGGGTTCTGGGAGCAGAGAGCTGCTGCGGGCCGGGATCCCCGGGTGTGGGACTTCCGGTAAACACAGGACGTGCCTGGTCCTAGAGGGATTCTGCCTCTGTTGTCCCGATTCCACCCGGCAAGTCACTTGCAGCAGATAAGTTAGTCTTACCTTTGGTCCCGAGGCTCAAGTTCGCTCGTGGGGTTCTGCCCACGGGCTCTCCGCGGTGGCAGCGACCAGGAAGATCTGCGCCGCCTCTTCCGGGAGCCTCCGTGCACCAGGGTTCCAGATGGCCTCCGGTGTTTTCCTCTGGAATCAGCAATGTGTGTAGAGAGCAGTCTCTTCTGGTTTCGCAGGCGTGTCTGCCTCTCTGAAGGTTTAGCTCTCCTTCCCACGGGATTTGGGTGCAGAGAACTGTTTATCTGGTCTGTTTCCTTCAGGTTCCGGCGGTGTCTCAGGCAGGGCTCCTGCCTCAACTGGGCCCTCTCCCACGGGAGCCCAGAGGCCTTATACAGTTTCCTCTTGGGCCAGGGATGTGGGCAGGGGTGGGCAGTGTTGGTGGTCTCTTCTGCTCTGCAGCCTCAGGAGTGCCCACCTGACCAGGCGGTAAGGTATCTCTCCCACGGGTTCTGGGAGCAGAGAGCTGCTGCTCTGGAATATCCATTCTAATATAGAAAAAAAATGGATTTTCAACCAAGTCATCAAAAAAGATGAGGAAGGACACTTCATATTCATCAAAGGAAGAAACCACCAAGATGAACTCCCAATTTTAAATATCTATGCTCCAAATACAAGGGCATGTATATATATAAAAGAAACCTTAATAAAGCTCAAAGCACACATTGCACCTCACATAAAAATAGTAGGAGATTTCAACATCTCACTCTCATCAAAGGACAGATCATGGAAAGAGACATAGACCAAAAGAAATCATGAACCAAATGGATTTAATAGATATTTATAGAACATTCTACCCGAAAACAAAAGGATATATGTTCTTCTCACTACCTCATGGTACTTTCTCCAAAATTGACCATATAATCGGTCATAAAACAGGACTCAACAGATACAGAAAGATAGAAATAATCACATGCATCCTATCAGACCAACATGACTAAAGCTGGTCTTTAATAACAATAAGGAAACAATGCTCACATACACATGGAAGTTGAAAAATGCTCTACTGAATGATAACCTGGTCAAGGAAGAAATAAGGAAAGAAGTTAAAGACTTCTTAGAATTTAATGAAATGAAGGTGCAACATATCCAAATTTATGAGAAACAATGAAAGCTGTGCTAAGAGGAAAACTCATAGCAATGAGTGCCTGCAGAAAGAAACAGGAGAGAGCATATATCAGCAGCTTGAGAGCACACCTAAAAGCTCTAGAAGAAACACACCCAGAAAGAGTAAAATGCAGGAAATAATCAAACTCAGAGCTTAAGTCAACCAAGTAGAAACAAAAAGGACTGTACAAAAAAATCAATAGATCCAAAAGCTCTCTCTTTTTGAAAATCAACAATATAGATAAACCCTTAGCCAGACTAACCAGAGGACACAGAGTGTGTCCAAATTAACACAATCAGAAATGAAAAGGGAGACATAATGACAGAATCAGAGGAAATTCAAAAAATCATCAGATCCTACCTTAAAAGTCTATACAAAAAAAAAAATTGAAAATCTAGAGGAAATATACAATTTCCTAGACAGATACAAGGTACCGCAGTTAAATCAGAAACAGATAAACCATTTAAACAAACCCATAACTCCTAAAGAAATAGAAGGAGTCACTAAAATTTTCCAACCAAAAAGAACCCAGGTCCAGATGGGTTCAGTGAACAATTCTCTCAGACCTTCACAGAAGACCTCATACCAATGCTATCCAAATTAATCCACAAAATTGAAACAGATCGAGTACTAACAAATTCCTTCTATGAAGCCACAATTATTCTTATACCTAAAACACACAAAGACCCCAAAATGAAAGAGAACTTCAAACCAATTTCCCTTATGAATATCGATGCAAAAATACTCAATAAAATTCTGACAAACCGAATCAAGTAACACATCAAAACAATCATCCATCATTATCAAGTAAGCTTCATCCCACATATGCAGGGATGGTTTAATATATGGAAAACCATCAACCAAGTCCACTATATAAACAAACAGAAAAATAAAAGCTAATGGTCATTTCATTAGATGCTGAGATAGCATTGGACCAAATTCAACACCCCTTCATGGTAAACGTCCTGGAAAGAACAGGAACTCAATGTCCATACCTAAACATAGTAAAAGCAATATACAGCAAACCAGTAGCTAACATTAAACTTAATGGAGAGAAACTTTGAGCAATCCCACTGAAATCAGGGACTAGACAAGGCTGCCCACTCTCCACTCTCTCCTTACTTATTCAATATAGTTCTTGAAGTTCTAGACAGAACAGTCAGACAACAAAAGGAGATCAAGGGGATAAGGAAAGGAAGAAGTAAAAATATCATTATTTGTAGAAGATATTATAGTATATTTAAGTGAACCCAAATCTTCCACCAGAGAACTGCTAAACCTGATGAAAACCTTCAGAAAATTGGCTGGGTATAAAATTAACTCAAATAAATGAGTAGCCTTCCTCTACACAAAAGAGAAAGAAGTTGAGAAAGAAATTAGGGATACAACACCCTTCATAATAGTCCCAAATAATATAAAATACCTCCGTGTGACTTGAACCAAACAAGTCAAAGATCGGTATGACAAGAACTTATTTATAATAGCCAGAAGCTGGAAAGAACCCAGATCCCTTTCAACAGAGGAATAGATACAGAAAATATGGTACATCTACACAATGGAATATTATTCAGCTATCAAAAACAATGACTTTATGAAATTTATAGGCAAATGGATCGAACAGGAAAATTTCATTCTGAGTGAGGTAACCCAATCACAGAAAAATGCACATGGCATGCAATCATTATTAAGTGGCTATTTGCCCAGATGCTTGAATTACCCAAATGCACAGAACACATGAAACTCAACAAGGATGACCAAATGTGAATTCTTCACTCCTTCTTTAAGAGGGCAACAAGAATACCTTTGGGAGGGAATAGGAAGGCTAGGTTTAGAACAGAGGCAGAAGAAACACCCATTAAGAACTTGCCTCACATGTGGCCCAAACATATACAGCCACCAAACTAAATAAGATGGATGAAGCAAAGAAGTGCAGGGTGACAGGAACCAGATGTAGCTCTCTCCTGATAGACCCAGCAAGAATACAGAAAATACATTGACGAATGCCATCATTAAGCCACAGAACCAAGAACGGGTCCCCCGTTGAAGGAATCAGAAAAAGGATTGAAAGAGCTTGAAGGGGCTTGAGACCCTATATGAACAACAATGCCATCCAACCAGAGCTTCCAGTGACTAAGCCACTATCCAAAGACTATACATGGACTGACCCTAGGCTCCAACCTCATAAGTAGCAATGAATAGCCTAGTAAGAGAACCAGTGGAAGGGGGAGCCCTTGGTCCTGCCAAGACTGAAACCCCAGTGAAAGTGATTCTTGGGGTGAAAGCGGTAATGGGGGGAGGATGGGTTGGGGAACTCCCATATAGAAGGGGAGGGGGAAGTGTTAGGGGGATGTTTGCCTGGAAACTGCGAAAAGGAATAACAATAGAAATTTAAATAAGAAATACCGAATTTAATAAACATGGAGAAAAATAAAAACTAAGATGCATTTGTTCTAGACAACAGATAAGTAGATAAAAACAACAACAACAACAAATAAACAACAACAACAAAAATATAAACTATTCAGTAAGCCTAGGCTTTTTAATGGAGAGTTGACACCATTTAAAATTACTATTAAAATATGTAAGCTGTGGTCATCAAAAAAAAAAGATTTTTTTTTCATTCTTGACAACCCAGCCCCTTTAGACAAGTGCTCTTAACATCAGAAATCCTTCCTAATGCAGACACCCAGGAAGAAGAAGCTGAAAAGCCTCTGCTTCTTGTGATTTTCCAGACCTTGGTATTGTACAATGTGACTTCATCCCTGAATGAATCTATAATCAGAAATGAAAAATAGAGAATTGGGTAGGGTTGGATTTAGTCAGTGTAGTATTTGTCTTACAATCTTGAGGACCTGAGTTCAGTCTCCTAAAATCTACATTTAAAGACTAGCCATATAATATCTGCTTATAATACCAGAATCTGGAAGATAGACACAGGTGGATCCTAGTGCTCAGTGTACAGCCAACATTGTATAGTAATAGTTTAATTCTAGATACCGACTATGTCTTTGAAAAATAAAAAAAGTAAGTGTCCCTGGGAAATGACAGCTGATGCTATCCTCTGGCCTACATGCATGATGTATGCATGAATATATTTAAGGACACATGCACCTGCACATATGCGCAGAGAGAGTGGGAGAGGGAAAGGGAGAATCAAAGACAGAATCAGAGACAGAGAGACAAAGAGTAAAACTAATTACTTTTTGCAAAAATTCTAGCTCCCATCATGACTTTGGAATGGGCATATACTTCTTCCTTTGTTGTAAATTGCTTTGATCATGAAAGAGTTTGTTTGGGTCTTTGGGGAAAATGACATGAAAAGTTAAAGTATTGTTTAGTTCACAAGGCAAGCGGCTTCCTCAAATCTGTGTCAGAGTCACATGTTTTATTAATTGAGTCCCATTTCCCTACTGGATATGGCTATCTGGTCATAGACACTTTCCTTCCCTCTATAATGTAACTCCAATTAGCAGTAGGAATTTATGACCCAAGCTCCACAATTCTATGCATCCCAAGAGGCTCATCAAACAATCATCAGCATTTCTATAAGAGCCTATTATGTGTTAGACATTGTTGATGATCAGTAAAGAAAATAGGCAGTACACCAAAAGCACAAGGGAAAGCTGCTATCTGAATGCTCCACAAAACCATGGGAATACCCACACTTGTATTTATATATTCTGTATATTCAGAATTCCTCTATCAGGTTTTTCTCCGAGAAGTTTCCATGTGTTCTGAGCAGATAGTCTAGGTTACCATAGAAATGGAAAGTCATAAAAGGATATTGAGAATTGTAAGGACATCTATGAATCTTTTAAAACACCTGTGATTTTGAGGAGCAATAACTGAGACTATTCATGGTATATTCTGAGTTGTAGAAAGTTCAAATAACACATCTATCTGTAGCTCTGGATAAAAAAGAACACACTAAGTGAAAGTCAATAATATCCTATAACATACCGTTTAAAAGGACATCATTTTTTTTCTTTTTTTTTTTTTTTTCCGAGCTGGGAACGAACAAGGGCCTTGCGCCTTCCCTAGGCAAGCGCTCTACCACCAAACTAAATCCCAACCCCAGGACATCATTTTTTTTGTGACACAATATGGCTTTTATACTACTGAAGGACCTCCAAATTAACCTGCAATATTGCTATGTTCAGAATTTCTTACAGCTCTGATTTAATATTTTCGGTGGCATTAATTTGGCATTGTGTACTATCTCAACAGCAGCTAACCAGCTTCCTAAAACAGTATTTGAGATTAGCTAGCTGTGCATCATTATCTGGAAAAACCAGGGATTCTGAGCATTTCAGAGAGGAATAAGAAGTACCAACAGCTAAATATTAGAAACAGCAAGGATAGCGTACTGGAAATTTGTTATGTGTTTGAAACACTGGGATAGAGAATTGTGTTTTGTTTTGAAAACTATTTAAGATGTTACTATGTAGAGTTCATGAGCAAAGGAAAAAAGTCCAAGAAAGGTTAGAGGCACTAGGGTGGTTTTCTTTTCTTCTGGAACCAGAAGACATATCAGATATTTAGCTGCCATTTTCATGGTGCATCTATCCCTCTGTCCTTCCTCAAAAGTCTGACCTTCTTGCTGACCAGTACGTGGAGACAAACAATCTCAAAGTTTACACTTTATCCTCAAGCTACATGGGGAGATGCTGTCTTTCTCTTGGGCTGATTCCACCCTTCTCATAAAACCTGAGCTTCTGTAAAACTTGTCAGAGATGGCTGTCATTTATCAAGTAATTGGTTGAGGCTGGGGTTGGATTTCTTGTCAGCTCAGAGTATCAATTCAAAATACCACCAATTGCAGGCTCAAAAGAAGGCACTTAGAAGTTAGACTCCAAAATCCCCTGGGGAAGAGAGCTGAACTCTCAAAAATGTGGATAATTCTGTGACCTCAGATCCTGTGGGGGAGAGAGGTGGACCCTCAGAAATGCAGACAATCCTGAGAAATCAGAGCAGGCAACTACTTTGTGCCCACATTCCTGACCCAAAAGTAAATCGCTTAATGCCATCTGTGTCATTTAGGCACAGGGACCTAGGAGCAATCAGGGGCAGGAGCTTTCAGCTTTCTGTGTGTGCCAAAAGCTAAAAGCCAGTAATCAGGAGCCCCTACACACCAGGGAGCAGAGGAAAGACCAATTCTTCTGCACCAAAAACCCACCTAGAGACTTCAGGTCACACAAATTAAGGAGAAGCTCTCTGTTCCTAGATCCAGCTGAAAGAAAACAGGTTTACAGGAGTGCTGACACATAGCCCTACAGGAGGGCCAACCCACTGTCCGAGACAACAAGACAAGCTAAAATCAGAGACAAAGTGATGGCGAGAGACAAGCACAGAAACCTCAGCAACAGAAACCAAGAATACTTAGCATCCTCAGATTCCAGTTCTCCCACCAAAGAAAATGCCAGATATCCAAATACACCAGAAAAACAAGAACAGGATTTAAAAATCACATTTAATGATCATAATGGAGGATTTTAAAAAAGAAATAAACAGTTCCATGAAAGAAATACAAGAAAACACAAGTAAATGAGTAGAAGCCTTTAAGGGCTTAAAGAATCAAAGGAAAACAAAATCATTCAGGATTTAAAAATGAAAATAGAAACAATAAAAAAGCACAAAGGGAGACAATCCTATAGATATAAAACCTAGGGAAGAGATCAAGAATCATAGATGCAAGCCTCACCAACAGAATACAATAGATAGAAGAGAGAATCTCAGGGTCAGAAGATACCATAGATAACATTGACACAACCATTAAAGATAATGTAGAATAAAAAAAAGCTCTTAGAGCAAAATATCCAGGAAATCAAGGACACAAAGAGAAGATCAAACCTAAGGATTACATGTATAGATAAGGTTATTCCCTAACCTAAATAAAGAGAGATGCCCATGAACAAACAAGAAGCCTACAGAATTCCAAATTGGTTCAGAAAAGAAAAGGAGGACCTGTCACATAATCGTCAAAACACCAAATGCATGAAGAATATTAAAAGCCGAAGGAGAAAAATGTTAAGTAACATATAAAGAGAGACCTATTATAATTACACCAGACTTCTCCCCAAAGACTTTGAAAGCCAGGAGATCCTGGGCAGGTGTCATATATACCCTAAGAGAACACATGTGCCAATCCAGCAAAACTCTCTATTTACATAGATGAAGAAACCAAGATACTCCATGAGAAAACCAAAATTACACAATATCTTTCTACAAATCTATCACTACAAAGGATAATAGATAAACTCAAACACAAGGAGGGAAACTACACACCTGAAAAAGCAACAAAGTAATCTCTTTGCATTGAAAACAAAAGAAGAGAGAAAGACAAACACAATTCCACCTCTAACAACAAAAATAATAGAAAGCAACAATCACTAGTCCTTAATATCTCTTAACATCAATGACTAAATTCCCCAATAAAAAGACATAGATTAACAGATGTGACATGTAAAGTGGACCCAGCATTTGCAGTATAAAGGAAACATACCTCGGAGACAAAAACAGAAACTACCTCAGAGAAAAAGTCTGTAAAACAACTTTCCAAGCAAACAGTCTGAAGAAACAAGCTGGAGTAGCCATTCTAATATCAAACAAAAATGACTTTCAACCATAATTATCAAAAAATGTAAGGACACTTCACATTCATTAAAGGAAATTTCACCAAGATGAACTCTCAATCCTAAATATCTATGCTCCAAATGCAAGGGCACCTACATTAATAAAGGAAACCTTAACAAAACACTATTCAAAGAATATTCATAGACTGACCTGTGGCTCCCGCTGCCTATGTACTAGAAAATGGCCTTATTGGGCACCAATGGAAGGAGAAGCCCTTGATCCTGCCAAGGTTGGACTCCCCAGGGTAGGGGCATGTCTGAGGTGGGAAGAAAGGGGGGGTGGATGTAGAGGGGAACAACTCATAGAAGAAGGGGAAGGGGATGGGATAGGGGGCTTAGGTCTGAGAAATTGTTAAAGGTAAAAACATTTGAAATGTAAATTTAAAAAATCTAATGGAGGGGGGGGAGAAATTAGACTCCAAAGAACCAAATAACCCTATTAAAAAATAGGGTACAGAGCTAAACAAAGAATTCTCAGCTAAGGAGTATCAAATGGCTGACAAATCCCCAAAGAAATGTTCAACATCTTCAGTTATCAGGGAAAGGCAAATCAAAACAACACTGCCATTCCACCTTACATCAGTCAGAATGGTTAAGATCAAAAACTCAGGAGACAACAGATGCTGGTGAGGATGTGGAGAAAAGGGAACAATACTCCATTGCTGGTAGGATTGCAAGCTAGTATAATTACTCTGGAAATCAAATTGAATATAGTACTACCTGAGAACCCAGCTATACCGCTCCTGGGCATAGACTCAAATGACGCTCCAACATACAACAAAGACACATGCTCCACTATATTCATAGCAGATTTCTTTACAATAGTCAGAAGCTGGAAAGATTCCACATGTCCTTTAAAAGAGGAATGGATACAGAAAATGTGGTACATTACACAATGGACTACTATTCAGCTATCAAAAAAATGATTTCATGAAATTCATAGACAATGTTTGGAACTAAAAAATATCACCCTTCTTCCTTCTGCTCTCCTGGCTTGACTCGAAAAAAAAAATCACCCTGAGTGATGTAACCCAATCACAAAAAAACAAATAAACAAACAAACAAACAAATAAAAAAAAGAACGAACAAACATACATGTTATGCACTCCCTGATAAGTGAGTATTAGCCCAAAAGCTCGAATTTTCCAAGATATAATCCACAAACCACATTAAGCTCAAGAAGAAGCATGACCAAAGAGTGGATGCTTCTGGCCTTCTTAAAAAGTGGAACGAAAATATTCATTTTAATGAATATGGAGACAAAGCTTGGAGCAGAGAATGAAGGGACAGCCATTCCGAGCTTGCCTAAGCAGGGCATACAATATATATACATATATGTATATATATATACATATATGTATATATACACCAAAACTAGACAATATTGATGAAGCCAAGAAGTACAGGCAGACAGGAGCCTGATATAGCTTTCTCTGAGAGGCTCAGAAAAAACATGACAAATACAGAGGTGAATGCTAACAGCAAGCTATTGAACTGAGAACAGGTCCCTGTTGAAGGAGTTAGAGATGGTATTGAAGGAGCTGAACTGGCTTGTATCCCCATAAGAACAACAATACCAATGAACCAGGGCTACCAGGGACTAAACCACTACCCAAAGACTACACATGGACAGACCTGTGTCTCCGGCTGTATATGTAGCAGAGGATGACCTTTGGGAACCAATAGGAAGAGAAGTCCTTGTTCCTGCAACAGCTGTACCCCACAGTGTAGGGGAATGTCAGGGCATGAAGGCAGGAAGAGGGTGTTGTTAGGGAGGTGGTGGGAAAGGGGGCTTGTGGACGGGAAATCAGGAAAGGGTATAACATTTGAAAAAATACTCAAAATCTACAGAATATATATAGAATATATATATTCTAAGGGCAAACAGGTCTTTGCAGATTACCTAGAGACATCTACAAAAAGTCAACTGTAATTACAGTGAACCATACAGATACCTTGGGTAGTGTCTTTATGAAAGAATGTGGAGATGGTGAGGCTCAGGGAATGTTTTCACCTTGCAAGGATGAATGGCTGATTTTGAGCCTCAGAATCCATATTTACCAACAGATTGGCCTTGTGTATCTATCTTAAAACCTAGTGCTGAATAGATACAAACAAGTAGGTTCCCATATCCCATTGTCCAACCAGCTTAATCTGGTTTTCAGATCAATGAGAAACTCAGTCTCAAAAAATAAAGTGTCCAGAATGTGAAAAAAATGACTGCCAACAATAACTTCCAGTCTTCACACAGCAAGCATGTGAACCTGGACACACACACACACACACAGAGAGAGAGAGAGAGAGAGAGAGAGAGAGAGAGAGAGAGAGAGAGAGAGAGAGAGAGAAGAGAGAGGCACACAGAGCACAGAAGGAAGCCAGCCATGGCAGTGGCCATGCAGCATCTACAGGATACATGTGAGTGCATGCTACTGTGGTAAGACCCAAGGAAGCCCCTCCACACTTTGGCATAACCCATGGTAAATTTCATGCCCTCTCTGGTTATTATATAGATATGTGTAATACAAGCTCTCCTTGATCTAACTGTATGAAGAATCAAGTTGATAATTTGATGTTGATTGCATTGAATCTATAGATTGCTAGGAAATGGTCCATTTCCTGCAGATTTTCAAGTTTTGGTGAACATAGGCTTTTGTAGTAGGATCTGATGACTTTTTGAATTTCCTCTGATTCTGTAGTTATGTCTCCCTTTTCATTTCTGATTTTGTTAATTTCACACACTCTCTATGTCCTATCATTAGTCTGGCTAAGTGTTTATCTATCTTGTTCATTTTCTCAAAGAACCAACTTTTGGTTCTGTTGATTCTTTCTATGATCCTTTTTGTTTCTACTAGGTTGATTTCAGCTCTGAGTTTGATAATTTCCTGCCTTCTACTCCTCCTGTATGTACTTGCTTCTTTTTGTTCTAGAGCTTTTAGGTGTGCTGTCAAGCTGTTTATGTATACTCTTTCCTGTTCCTTTTTGGAGGGCCTCAGAGCTATGTGTTTTCCTCTTAGCACTGCTGTTTTGTGTCCCATAAGTTTGGGTATGTTGTGTATTCATTTTCATTGAATTCTAAGAAGTCTTTAATTTCTTTCTTTATTTCTTCTTTGACCAAATTATCATTGAGTAGAGCATTGTTCAATTTCCGTGTATATGTGGGATTTCTGTCATTTTGTTGTTACTGGGGATCAGCCTTAGTCCTTTGCGATCTGATAGGCTGTAAGGGAATATTTCTATCTTCCTGTATCTCTTGAGGCCTTTTTTTTTGTAACCAATTATATGGTTAATTGTGGAGAAGGTAGCATGGGGTTCTGAGAAGAAGGTATATCCTTTTGTTTTAAGATGAATTTTTCTATAAAGATCTTTTAAGTCCATTTGGTTTAAAACTTCTATCAGTTTCTCTATGTCTCTGTTTAATTTCTGTTTCAATGATCTGTCCATTGATGAGAGTGGAGTGTTGAAGTCTCCTACTATTATTATTGTGAGGTACAATGTGTGATTTGAGCTTTAATAAGGTATCTTTTATGAATGTAGGTGCCCTTTCATTTGTAGCACAGATATTTAGGATTGAGAGATTATCTCAGTGGATTTTTCATTTGATGGATATGAAGTGTCCTTCCTACTTCTGTCACCTTCTGTCAATTCTGAGTCCCTGTCCTCTGAGAATGACACCCACCATTCCAACTAAACCACATCTTCTGAGTTCCCTCATGACAGTACATTAATATTTTCAACATAATGGAGCAATCAATAGATTAGATTCTGGCTTACCAGCCTTCTTTCCTTCCCTTCTTCCTTTCTTCTTCTTCCTGCCCTCCCTCCCACCCTCCTTCCTTTCCTTTCTTCCTTCTTCTAATTTTCAGGATCAGTTAATTCTGATTATTTTTCTCCTTCATACAAATCTAATCATGTGCCAACATCAGTAAAAATACCAGAATAAAAGCAGGTTAATAAAGGAACATTTTATTTCGCTTACATTTCAAGGGTACTGACCTTCATAGTAGGAAAGGAATGATGTCAGGTGCCTGAGGCAACATTATTCATTTTATCCATAGTTAGGAAACAAAGATAAATACTAGTTTCCTCCTTTTCATTCAATGAGGGCATTAGCCTATGGAACAGTTCTTTCCACTGTTAGTGGATTTAACCACCTTAATCAACCTAAACTTGAAACTCCTTCAGAGATACACTGAGTGATTTGCTCCTATGCCTATCTTAAATCCTATCAGGTCGACAATCAGGAATGAACTTCAAATATTCCAATGTCTATAAACCCGTTGGCCTCAAACGTAAAAGTGTCATTTATTTCCTCATCTGTGAGTCCCTCAATATGACACAACTTACTCAATTTGTAATTATTACCTCATTTAAAGGACATGTACAAAACACTTAGGTGCCCCTCGAGGCAGGACCTATGACTTGTTGATCTATGCCGACCTCAACAGTACCCAAAAAAGATTTGTTTAAATAAAAATAAAAATTTCAACTAAGTTAAATTCAAGGTACTCTTTTTAATTATGATATTGCACAATGCTTTCATATATGTAGATGATACTGTGTGTAAGTATTTACGTTCACACATATTTAGTGGTAATCTCTAAAATTCTGAGAACAACTTTTGAGAGTCAGATTCTTTTTTTCCTTCCACTTTGTTGAAACTGTGTTATTCTTTTCTACTGTGCTGAATACACCTATTATAACAGACACCCGATATCTCAGACATTCTCCTTTCTCTAGTCCATCTAACATGGAAAGGAATGGAATTTAAAAAAAATGCACCACAGACTACATGTGGCTCATTGATTAGGTGGTTCCCTAAGTTCCATAGTATCAACCTGAGGGTTTTATACTTGGGCAGTGAAATGATTTTATTTTCTGAAACATATTAACAATCTAAAGACATTCATTTCAACAGTCCAATATTTGCAATCTCTGTTGTCTTCTTACATGACAAACTGTCTCCACTATTCAATGTAGACAATTAAAGTTGATATGTGGCCAAACCGCTTATCTGGCAAACTACAGCCCGTGGGCAGAACCCCGCGAGCGAACTTGAGCCTCGGGACCAAAGGTAAGACTAACTTATCTGCTGCAAGTGACTTGCCGGGTGGGCCTGGCATGGAAGCATGAAGATCTGAGTTAAAACTCTAGCACCCATATTAAAAAAGGCACATCTGATGGCATGTGTTTATGAATTCAGAGAATTTAAGGGGAGATAAAAACAAGTGTGTCCTTCATGTTTGATTTTTCAAGGAGCACAGCCTAATTGAAGATCTTCAAGTGCCAAAAATTGACCCTGTCTCAAAACCACAAACTGGTTGATTCTTGAAAATTCCATCTGAGTTTGATCTTTAGAGTACACACACACACACACACACACACACACACACACACACACACACACACACTGCATGAGAGTGTGTGTGTGTGTGTGTGTGTGTGTGTGAGAGAGAGAGAGAGACAGACAGACAGACAGGCAGACAGACAGACAGACACAGTGGGAGACAGAGAGACACACAGAGAGAGACAGAGACAGAGAGAGACGGAGAAATAGAAATAGAAAGAGAAAGAGAGAAGAATTAAATAGTGTAAGACAGCAGTGGGCAGCTCAGGTAGGGAGGATGAATATTTTGGGTCCCAGAGGAAGAGCGAAGAGAATGAAAATTTTTATTATGCTGGTAGTATGGGTTTCCAATAGGATTATGAACCCTGTCCCCTTTCCTCTAATGAATTTAATAGCCACCCAGAACAAGAAAACTTCTTGGCAGCAGATGGTAGAGGTAATAAGCTAAAATGCCATGCTACATACTGACAGGCGGCATAGCAATGAGCTCATCTTATCTATTAAAATAACAACTTGAGATGGAAGAAGTAGATGAAAACTGTGGAGTGACATATCTTTTCAATGAGACACAAAGGTTCCAAGCCAACTTCCAGTAACATTACCAATAGCTCTGAAGACACACTTGGACCACTGAAGGATTTTCAGGGAGCATCCCTGAGGTTCCATTGAATGATTAACTTAGCTTCTAATCTCAGACCATAGATGTTGGGTTGCATGGAAGTCAAAGACCCACAGATGTCTCATTCACCTCTGAGTGATACCTCCTGACTTGGCTTTCATACCAGGCTCAGCACATTTGATTTTAAATTTGTACAATGTTTCCTAAGAACTTGTAAATATTTTTGCGCCTACCCTACATTATCCACGAGTTTTGTGAAGAAAAAGTTATATGTCTTGTTCAAATTTGCTTTTTTCTAACATGCAGTAAAATGTCTACAATCCAATAAGAATTTTGGTTGAATAGAAAATATGTCTTAGGAATACTAGGAGTTTAGTCTTTCTATGTGTATGATCATACTCAATGTGGTCATATCTCTGAACTCCATTCTTGGCATGTAAAAGTGTACACCTGCCGGAAAAATGAGTATAAATTTAAAATTAGTTTCAAATGCACATCATTCTCAGTAAAATTTGCAATTTATAACAGGAGTATACAGGGTTTGAACAGCTTGCAGAGACTAAACCTATACCCTACTGTGATGTTACTTTTAAGTATTGATATGATACAACCTCTCTAAATCAAGTTGATCCATAATCATGACTGTGGGTGTTGTTTTTGTTTCTTATTATAAGAAAACCCAGAATTTTGTGGACAGCACCAATTTTGTAGAGTGAAAAAAGCTAGCACCCAAGTGAGCAAAAATGTATAGATCTCTCTCTCTCTCTCTCTCTCTCTCTCTCTCTCTCTCTCTCTGTCTGTCTCTCTTTCTCTCTGCTCTTTTCTGCTCTACATTCTGATGTGGTTTGACTGTTTTGAGCTTCTGACTATCCTTTTCTTTAGTAATGGACAATAACCTATAAATGGAAGTCATTTTATAGTTGCCTCTTTTCAAGTGTATTGTATCACAACAGAAAAAAATCTACAGTCATAACTTCATGAAGATATAAATGACTAATTGGGAGACTATGCATGAGTGGAGGCACAGGGCATATGTGAAGCCTCTGTACCTTCCTATAAATATTTTGTAATTACATAAGTAGCACAAATGAAAGCTTGAAAATAGAAAAAAAAATACCATGTGGTTCCTAAGAGATAAAGCAACCTGAGATATGTACAGAAAAAGAAGAACACTGACTAAGGATAAATGCAAGATAAATTAGTCTAGAATTATGATTTCATACTAAAATGCCTGAGACACTCTGTGTTTGTGATTAGTTGGGTACACCAGGAAAGCTCTGATCATTTCTCTATGAGGGTGTCTATTTATGGATCTTCTGGCCACCTACGTACTAGAAATAACATTCCCCCCTTGCCAACTGCTTTGCAACACTATGTATGAGCTGCCTTCTGTGGACTTGGAAAGGTGTGGAGACACTAATCTGAAACAACAGAAGCCAATATTGATCAACTAGCTGTCATGGAAACTTCAGTGGAGTAAAAGAGTAGCACCACAGCCAAATTTGGGCCATGGTGCCCCTCTTCTTTCTATACAGTTAATTGCTTTGATCTCAGGCATGGAGAACTCTGGTAGGTAGCCAATTATTCAGTGGTGCCTTATACCCATACATTTGTGAACAGCACTAATTGATGTAAGATGTGGAAGTATGTTTGTGTGGCTCTCTTGTTTGGGTATGTTGCAAGAAGATTTCTTTCTGGATTTTTCTAGGGTGTAATTTCCCTCCTGTGTTGGAGGTTTCCATCTATTATCCTTTGTATGACTTGATTTGTGGAAAGAGAGTAAGTAATTTTGGTTTTGTCATGGTATTTCTTGGTTTCTTCATCTATATTAGTTGAGAATTTTGCTGGATATAGTAACTTGGGATGGCATTTGTGTTCTTTTAGGATCTGTATGACATGTGTCCAGGATATTATGGCTTTCATAGTCTCTGGTGAGAAGTCTTGTGTAATTCTGATAGGTCTGCCTTTATGAGTTACTTGACATTTTTTTCTTTATCGCTTTTAATATTTTTTTATTTATTTTGTTCATTTGGTGTTTTAACTATTATGTGACAGGAAGAATTTCTTTTCTGGTCCAATCTACTTGATGTTCTGTAGGCTTCTTGTATGTTTATGTGCATCTCTTTCTTTAGGTTAGGGAAGTTTTATTCTATAATTTTGTTGAAGATATTTACTGGAATCTTCACTCTCTTCTATTCCTACTATCTTTAGATTTGATCATTCCTTTGTGCCCTGGATTTCCTTGAAGTTTGGGGTTAGAAGCTTTTTTGCATTATCTTTGAATGATATTTCAATGTTTTCTAAGGTATCTTCTGCCCCTTAGAGTCTCTCTTCTATCTCTTATATTCTGTTGGTTATGCTTGTGTCTATGACTCCTGATCTCTTTCCTTAGATTTCTGTCTCCTGGCTTGTCTCCCTTTGTGCTTTCTTTATTGTTTCTATTTCCATTTGTAGATTCTGGATAGTTTTGTTCAATTTCTTCACCTGTTTGATTGTGCTTTCCTGTAATTCTTTAAGGGATTTTTGTGTTTCCTATTTAAGGGCTTCTATTTGTTTACCTTTGTTTTCCTCTGTTTCTTTAAGCAAGTTAACTATGTTCTTCTTAATGTCCTCTATTATTATCATGAGATGTGATTTTAAATCAAAATCTTGCTTTTTGGTATTTGCTTTGGTGTGAGAACTAGGCTCTGATGATATCAAATAGTCTAGGTTTCTGTTGTTTAGGTCCCTGCACTTGCCTGTCACCATCTGGTTGTCTTAGGTATTGTCTTTTCTTGCTGTCTCTGATAGTGACTTGACTGTAAGCCTGTGTGTCAGCACTCCTAAAAAACAACTTTCTCTGGCTAAGAGCAAAAACTTAGTGACAACAGATGCTGGGGAGGATGTGGAAAAGAGGAACACTGCTCCTTTTTTGGTGGGATGGAATCTGGTACAACCTCTGGAAATCAGTCTGGAGGTTCCTCAGAAAATTGGATATTGTTTTACCTGAGGACCCAGCTATACATTTCCTGGGCATATACCCAATAGGTGCTCCAACATACAACAAAGAATCATGTTCCACTATGTTCATAGAAGCCCTATTTATAATAGTCAGAAACTGGAAAGTACCCAGATGTCCTTCAACCGAGGAATGGATACAGAAAATGTGGTACATCTACGCAATGGAGTACTACTCAGCTATCAAAAACAACTTCATGAAATTCATAGGCAAATGGATGTAACTAGAACTATCATCTGGAGTGAGGAAACCTAATCACAGAAAAAAAAACAAAAAACAAAAAACATGGTATGCACTCACTGGTATGTGGATATAAGACCAAATCCTCCATTTACCCATGATGTAGTGCACGGACCACATGAAACTCAAGAAGGATGTCCAAAATGCAGATGCTTCACTCCTTCTTAAAAAGGGGAACAAAAATATCCATAGGAGCGGATAGGGAGGCAAAGTCTAAAGCAGAGACTGAAGGATCCGCCATTCAGAGCATGTCCCCATGTGATATATATATATATATATATATATATATATATATATATATATATATATATATATATATATATATTCTCAACCAAAACTAACTAGATAAGATGGATGAAGATAAGAAGTGCATGCTGAAAAGAACCGAATATAGATCTGTTCTGAGAAACAAAGCCTCAACACGTCAAATACAGAGGTGAATACTAGCAGCAAACTTCTGAATTAAGAACCGAACCCCCATTGGAGGAATTAGAGAAAGGACTGAAAGAGATGAAGGGGCTTGCAACCCCATAAGAACAGCAATGTCAACGGACCAGAACATTCAGGGACTACACCATTACCCAAAATTTTACGTGAACTGACCCTGGACTCCACCCGCATATGTAGCAGTGAATAAATAACATTGTTAGGGCATCAGTAAAAGGGGAATCCCTTCGTACAGCCAAGGTTGGACCTCCAGTGAAGTGGATTGTTGAAGGGGGATGGATCGGGAGGGGAACACCCTTATAGAAGAGAGGGGAGGGGTTAAGGGGCTGATGGAGAGGAAACTAGGAAAAGGAATAACATTTGAAATGTAAATAGGAAATACCCAATATAATAAAAATGGGGAAATTTTTAAGAAAGAAAGAAAGAAAGAAAGAAAGAAAAAAAGAAAGAAAGAAAGAAAGAAAGAAAGAAAGAAAGAAAGAAAGAAAGAAAGAAAGAAAGAAAAAGAAAAGAAAAGAAAGAAAAAATAGCTTTCTCCCAGAAGGGTCTGTGTACAGAGAACTGTGGCACCTGGTCAGCTCTGGGCGCAGGTGGAAACCAGAAGGATCGTGTGCCAGACAGCTCCTGGGTTCCTGTGTTGTGAGAGCTCTAGGCAGGTCCCTTGAAGCAGAAGTGGTTGTCTTACCTCTGCTCTCAGGTGTGTCCGAGCTCCTGGAATTGGAATTTCAGCTGGACTCAGGCAGAGACCAGAAGGATCCTGTTCCTTACTGCTCCTAGGTTCCTCTGTTTAGGGAGCTCAAGGCATTTTTCTCTTGGGCCAGGCATGTGAGCTGAAGTGTTGGTCTCCCCTGAGCTTTCAGTATTGTCCACAGTTCTGAGAGTTCAGTTCTTTGTCCCCCATGGAATTTGGGTACAGAAAGCTGTGGGATCAGCTCCAGGCACAGGCAGAAACAGGAAGGAACAGCACTAATTGGAGGAAGTATTTTATTGGCAACATAATACATGAACTTGGGAAGTGGTATAGAGAGTGTCTGTGGGAAGTAGTGGACAGGAATTGTCTAAAATACAATGTATTCATGTATTAAAATAATGAAGAATACATTTACAAAATAAAATTTAAAAGAGAAAAAGCATTACTTTGCCTAGGGTAAGCCCCAGTAGTTCTTTTTTTGTTTGTTTCTTCTTCAGGCAGTGGAGCAGGGAGAGTGTCCCCAAGAGTAAGAAATGGCCTTGAAGTACAGTTATGGTTGTTGTATAATAATAAAATATTTACCTGTCTTAACTCTAAGTCACTATGCTTAAGCTGGTCTGCCTTCTTTGAGTTCCCCTATGGGGAGAAACTGTTTAACACCTCATCATAAATCATCAGGGTATTAAGTGAAAAGATTTATTGCTCATGTTCCTTCCTCTGGTGAATCAGACAAAAGCCTCTCTGGTTAAACTGGTTAACACTTTGTTAAAAAAAGACAAATGAAAGGAAAATAATTACGATGCCTTATATAGTAAAATGTGCATATATATGCCTTCCTTCACTATTCATACAACCACACTCTGGTCACCATCAACTACACAAGTAGTCATGCATGCATATATATATATATATATATGCATATACCTGTACCTATACATGTAGACAAATAGATATACACATTTGGATAGGTGGATGGATAGGTGGTTGGGGCAAAGCTCCCAAAGACGAAGCATTCAAATAAAACTTTGTTTTCTCTGGTCTTTTTATACCTTCTTAAACCAAAGTTTCTTTAAAAAATTATCTCTGAGATAAAATTTTATATATAGTAGAATTAAAAAAGGTGTTGGTATTAAGTTGAAAGCACTGTTTCATTGTAATATACTAATTAGAGGTTCAACAGTTTGACATGGTCTTGCATTTTCATAGTGCACGTCTGTGAATTTATTCTTGGACCTATATGTTTTTCCTTGAATACAAAATTGTGTCATTACTCTTTATAGTGTGATTATGAAAACTTTTTTATTCTTATTATTCAGTCTTTATTTACTATTCTGTGGAGTGGGCACATTTATATCTTTGATATTAACTTTATTACTCCTTTCTAGCACCTAAGACCTGCTCTAAAAATTTTCTTCATAAATTTATTTGAAACAAGACAGGAATTCTACAGAATCATTATCTATTTTTCTTTATAGCATTACTACATGATATTAAATCTTCTTAAGTCTGCCAAAATCTGATCAAAAGGGTAGGTCAATACCTAGCAATTGTTATATACATTCGATAATAAGAGAAAAAGCATATTAAAACCAGAAATCTTTCCTTAAATTTCTCTTGGCCCTCACAAACAGAAACAAAGCAGTCATTCATATATATATATATATATATATATATATATATATATGATGTATATATCTCCAAGAAGAACTCAAATTAGCAAGATCACCTGCTCGATTTACTTTGTATTTCTTGGTTCTAAAGAATAACTACCATAAAGAAGAAAGTTATTGACCTCAGTGACTTACTTAGGAACCAAGCTCTCTTACTGAACAGAAAAGGCAGAGTGTGGAGTTTCAAAATTGCCTGACAAATATCTGCTGAATCTGGTTTAAGGGAGCAAGGAAAAAATGTTTGTCAAGCACAATATTTGATTGTGATCTGTTCTTCTTGAGGCAACTCTTTTATTCAATCTCTTTTATATCCATGCAAACAGATACTATTAAGAAGAAAGGTTTAGACTGTAGGGAGACAAATACCCCTATTAAAAAATAGGGTTCAGAGCTAAACAAAGAATTCACATCTGAGGAATGCTGAATGGCTGAGAAACACCTAAAGAAATGTTCAACATCTTTAGTCATAAGGGAAATGAAATCAAAACAGCCCTGAGATTCCACCTCACACCAGTGACTGGCTAAGATCAAAAACTCAGGTGACAGCAGATGCTGGTGAGGATGTGTAGAAAGAGGAACACTCCTCCATTGTTGGTGGGATTACAGACTGGTACAACCATTCTGAAAATCAGACCAGTGTTTCCTTTTAAAATTGGACTTTCAACTATCTGAGGACCCAGCTATACATCTCTTGGGCATACACGCAAAATATGCCCCAACATATAACAAAGACACATGCTCCACTATGTTCATAGCAGCCTTACTTATAGTACCCAGAAGCTGGAAAGAACTCAGATGCCCTTCAACAGAGTAATGGATACAGAAAATGTGGTACATCTACACAATGGAATACTCCTCAGCTCCCAAAAACAATGACTTTATGAAATTCATAGGCAAATGGATGGAACTGGAAAATATCATCCTAAGTGAGGTCACCTAATCCAGAAAAACACACATGATATGCACTCGTTGATAAGTGGATATTAGCCCAAATGCTCGAATTACCCTAGATGCACAGAACAGATGAAACTCAAGAAGGATGACCAAAATTTGAATGCTTCACTCCTTCATTAAAAGGGGAACCAGAATACCGTTAGGAGGGAATAGGGAGTCAAAGTTTAGAACAGAGGCAGAAAGAACACCCATTGAGAACCTGCCCCACATGTGGCCCATACATATACAGCCACCAAACTTGATAAGATCAATGAAGCCAAGAAGTGCAGGCTGACAGGATCCCAATGTAGATCTCTCCTGAGAGACACAACCAGAATACCTCAAATACATATGCCAGCAGCAAACCTCTGAACCGAGAATGGCACCCATGTTGAAGGAATCAGAGAAAGGACTGAAAGAGTTGGAAGGGGCTTGTGACTCCATATGAACAACAATGCCAACCAAACAGAGCTTCCAGGGACTAAGCCACTACCCAAAGACTACACATGGACTGACCCCTGGGCTCCAACCTCATAGGTAGCAATGAATAGCCTAGTAAGGGCACCAGTGGAAGGGGAAGCCCTTGGTCCTGTTAAGATTGAACCCCCAGTGAACGTGATTGTTGTGGGGAGGGCCGTAATGGGGGGAGGATGGGGAGGGGAACATTCATAAAGAAGGGGAGGGGGAGAGGTTAGGAGGATGTTGGCCCGGAAACCGGGAAAGGGAATAACAATAGAAATATAAATAAGAAATACTCAAGATAAGAAAGTTAAAAAAATTGTAAAATAGTGAAGAAAAAAATTAAAGAAGGCATTATATGAAGAATAATTACCATTTTTTGAATAGACAGAATTGATATTAATTAAATGGTCATATCATTAATAAAAAGACTACACATGGACTTACCCTGGGTTCCAACCTCTAGGTAGCAATGAAGAGCCTAGTAAGAGCACCAGTGGAAGGGGAAGCCCTTGGTTCTTGTAAGCCTGAACCTCCAGTGAATGTGATTGTTGGAGTGAGGGTGGTAATGGGGGGAGGATGGGAAGGGGAACACAAATATAGAAGAGGAGGTGTAGGGTGTAGGGGGATGTTGACCTGGAAACCGGGAAGGGAATAACAATTAAAATGTAAATAGGAAATACCCAATCTAATAAAGATGAAGAAAAAAAATCAAAAGAGAAAAAAAAAAAGGAAGAAAGGTTTAAATATAAAAATAAAGTACACTCACAGATCATTTTACAAAGTGGATTATTAGTGTTTCCCTAACTAAAAGAGATACAGGGAAAGATAATGCTACATTAGAACATGCCAGCTCATATTAGTAGGAAACTATCACTAGTCCCTTTACTTTTTACTCCAGGGAGAAGATATATTAAAATGTGATTCCACAAATTTTTGCTGTTGTTACAACTTAGGATCAGATCATAGGTCAGAACTAAACAGTTCACTGTTCCCTAAGCCCTTCTAAACAAAGACTCATGGACGAAACCTAGAGAAGATTTGAATCCTCATACTCACATCTAATATGTGAATGTTTGAAGACCCTATTCAGCACCATACATAGAACTGAAAACTGAGGCCAAGGAGGAAGTTATGTTGTTAAAGAAAGATTACAACAAATGCAACGATCTAAGGTAGAATCTTTAGAACCTACATAGGAATCAGGTATATATCAGGTAGCTCTGTAATCCTAGAAGATAGAAACTAGCTTCTACACAAATACTATGCCCCACCTTGTACACCACACGCGCACGTGCACACACACACACACACACACACACACACACACACACACAAACAGAAACACATACACAAACTGAAAACCAACTGTCTAGTTTCTTCAAGTTAGAGTACTACAGTTCACAAGGTATCATTCCTTCTCAGTACACTTAAAACATGGCAGAGCTATCCAGTTCATAATGATCAGTGGTTTTGAACAAGAGGAACAGAAGCAAAATGGTATTCAAAAATAGAAATTAAATCCCTTCATTCTTATTCCACTTGACAAAAGGAGCTTGTTGGATCCTTATCTGTGAATATTCACCCAAAAAAGAAAGAGAAATGAAAACAAATATTGCTCCTAGGACTCTCAAACTTTCTCACTGGCCCCGTGGTACCTTTATTCATGTCACTTTTGCTTCATATGTCCCAGAAACTCTTTCCTACTTTTGAGGAAGGGCATGGTGCACAATGATTTAATCAAAGGCAGCATATTTCCACAATTTACTTTGTGTGCATGGCCAAGACAGAAACCACAAGAAGAGGCTAAAGACTTAAAGTAGGAAAAAGAAAATAAAAAAGAACAACAACAACAACAACAACAACAACAACAACAACAACAACAACAACAACAACAAAAACAGACTTCAAAGCAAGGGATCCTGAAAATTCTCTCACCCATAAAGCCAGGTGGTTTTATACTTACACCTGTACAAAGTACAGAGAATTTGTAACCACATATGGCTCAGTCCTACATGAAATACATCACATAGTCACTTCTAAAGTCATAGGGAACATCATAAAATAAGGTTTATGAGGCAAAGGATGTGGATGAATACTTTAAAGTGTATACTAGATACTACAGGACCCTTGCAGACGTAAACTAGCAGTAGTCACAGTGTCCTGAACATGATCTTTCAGGTTCAAATTTCAGTTTGGTGATGAATCTGTTTCCACCTCTAGTTAATAGTTGGTTGTTTTTAGGGGGAAAGTAGTAGAGGTTCTTTAAATGCTATGACCTGTAGAATTTGCCATTTTCCAATGGGTGATTTCACACACATGAATATATGGGCAGTACTAACTGGACTGAGTGGGTTGTTAAAAAATAAAGGAAGTTATAAAGCTGAAGCATATGATGAGGGATTCTAGGAGGAGTTAGAGATGAAAATCAAGGAAGAAATGAGCAAAACACATTGAATATATGTATGAAATTGTCAAAAATAGAAAATAATTACATCAGAGCTGTGCCATATTAAATTAATGAGCTATATTGCTAGTTTAGTACATTTACTGAAAAAACATAAATACCTCAGTTCAAATTCCATCACTCAAATAAAAAACCCAGTTTGTCTTTATATGGCTGAAACTACAACACTGTCAAAGTACAGAGAGGAAGAGAATCCCTTGTCATACAGAATTCCAGCTTAGATCCAAGTTCAATGACAAACGCTGACTCAACTGAAGAGAGAAAATGATAATACAAGACATGCAATTTCCTCCTCTGGCTTATGCACATGTAAACAGTCACACACAACTTCATAGATGTATGCATTACACACATACAAATATGGCATTTACAAACACAATTGCTTTATATGCAAACTTGTAGCCAGATGTACACATATCTTTATAATTCCATGTCTACCTCTTTCTGTTCAATAAAATGTCCACATATATTTTTCTTTGAAATACAAACATCTTAATGTATTTTAAATACAAAATGTTAATTACATATTGTATGTATTATTCCTGGCATTTGAAATTGTCTGTATATTCCTTAATAATAGAACACATAAACTCAGATGAAATTGTAAACACTTGTAAGCCTAGAACTCAGGAATCTAAGATAAGGATACCACAAGTTCAAAGCAAGTCTTGTCTACATTACCAGACACTGTCTCAAAAAAAAAGTGGTATGGAATAGAATAGAATAGAATAGAATAGAATAGAATAGAATAGAATAGAATAGAATAGAATAGAATAGAATAGAATAGAATAGAATAGAAAAGTCTTAGTCTGTTGATCAACATTGTGCATAGCAGCAGATGACTGCCAGATTGAAGAGCATAGATAGACAGAAAATAATCTTGGCTTCTAATACCCTGGATTTAAACATGTTTAGAGAATTCCTATGTTAGTTTTCTTACAACTTGTAAAACTTAGGACAGGAAATAACTAAAGGAATACTTATTTTGACTCATGGTAAGAAGGGACAGTAGATCACGGGACAGAAAGTGTGGACATGGGTCACAGGGTTGGTGATCACTTTGCATCATGATCAGAAAATAGAGAACAAAGAGAAAATAGTACCAGCCTAAAGAATCTGCTCCTGTGTGGCATATTTTTTTCTGTTGATACCCGATTTAAAATGGGTCCACAGCTCCTAAATAATGCCATCAGCTAAAGCCGGAGTGATTGAACACATGAGGTTGCAGGAGACATTTCACTTTCCAACCACAACAGTCTCTATTGAATGAGGAAACACAAACACTCAAACTCATTTATTATGGTGTTAGGAAGGTAGGTTATCCTGTAAATTATTTGCCTTGTAAGCACAAGACCTTAGTTCAATCCCCAAAGCATGGATTTTGAAATAAAGAAAGAAAGGAAGAGAGAAAGAAAGAAAGAAAGAAAGAAAGAAAGAAAGAAAAAAAGAAAGAAAGGAGGGAAGTAGGGAAGGAAGGATGGAAGGATGGAAGGAAAAGGGAATGTTTTGATATGCTCAGTGGAACACACTTGTAATCCTAGTTTAGGGAAAAGTTTAAAAAAAAAAAAAAGCACACCATGTATTCTCTGCCATCCTTCTAGCCTGCCTTGCAAAATGCTCAAAACTAAGGGACTTCACCTTAAAAAGATGAAGAGCTCTTGAGAAACAACAGCAATGCCTGTCTTTTGGGCTTTGTTCTCAAAGGTGCACGTGCACGCACGTGCGCGCGCACGCACACACACAAACACACACGTGTATGCATACGCACACCTATGTATGCACCTATTTATTCATTGTAAAGAAGCTTTATGGCAGAGATTGTCATCTCCCTTTTGCAACATAAAGAAAGTAACCCTATACTCCCACATAGCAAACATAAGCCTCCACCTCTTTAGAGTCCACACCACTTATGTATAACATCACCGTGGGAGCCACGTAAACTTAAGGGGACACTCAATATTAAAACTGTAACATTTATACATATCTTATTAGAAAAGCACATAAACCAAAGTCACTTTAGTAGAGGATAGGCCTTCCTTAGGGAATCATGAACTGTCCTTCCTCTACTGTGGCTGAGATAAAGAGTTTCCTGTGGTAAAGGTCTGGGAGCATGCCAACATTTCTTCATTATTCTCTTCCCAAAGTTAAAGTACAGGACACACATTCTTGAGAAAAGAAAATAAAGCAAGGTATGCTTCGATTCTGGTCTTTATGCACATTCCAGCAATTCAACTTAACAAGTCCAATGGGGGACTGAAATGATGAAAAGTCAGGCACGTGAGGGTCTGTGAAAGGGAAGCTGAAGATAACCATGTGTGTAAGCTCTATGAATGTCCTTCTTGCTCTGCGAAGATAACAGGGCACCTTAACCTCTTGGACAGCAAAAAGGATTTTATGTGACAGACTAGTTCCCTCTGTATAATGTAAGAATCTGAGAAGTGATTCCTGATACAACACCTCCCTGGGAATCTTTAGGCACCTATTTGTTGCTGGGGGAGAAAAACATTTTCTTCATTGACATGGGCACTGTTAAGTCACTTATGCTCCTACATAAAATCCTTCTCCCATTATCCTTCAAGTAATATTAATTAAGCCCCCTGGTGCTATCTTTTTCTGTGACCACATACTTAGACTACTTGTAAAATAGTATCAATTTGGGGAGGGAATAAGCATGAGAAAATGGGAATGGATATGATCAACATATTTTATAAATATTTATATGGAATGTCATAGTGAAACACATTATGGTACATAACTTATAGATGCTAGAGAATGTATTTCTCTGAGAAGATAGAGTTTAACACAGTCTCTGCCTGCCCTATGACTTTAAGGCCCTTTATATGGAGTGTCTACAAAGGTTCAACCCTAGCTCCTCCTTCTACCTGCTCTATCCAATCTGGTCTCGGATTTTTTCACTTTTATCCCCATAAACCAGTAGTTCAGGGTGAAACTCTTCTATATGTTTGGCCCTCTTCTCTCTCTCATCTAATACATCCAAGAATAGAGTAG
This sequence comes from Rattus rattus, assembly GCF_011064425.1. NCBI lineage: Eukaryota > Metazoa > Chordata > Mammalia > Rodentia > Muridae > Rattus > Rattus rattus. The sequence continues at coordinate 79,224,981 of NC_046163.1, forward strand.
GTAGGTCATGTAGCAGGCTGAGCTCATTCTCAAGAATCACCATCTGCCCAAGTACCTCTGTGTAAGAATGAACAAATATTTTTTCCCTCTTCTGCCTTTTTTTTATAATAAAAGTATAACCACTTCACTGATTTTAAAAGATTATGTATTCACCTTGTCAATGTTGGCACTTAATTGATAATCTCTAGAGGCCAGGACTTCTGCTAAAAGAGTTACTTTTATACCAGCTGGCCTACATAGTAACTTTGAAACCATGGTTAGGTATATAGGAGACACTGTCTCAAAACAAATGACAAATACTTGGATAGGCGTATCTTCCCTCTTTGACTCCATGTCCTGGTGTCTTCCTTTAGCTCCACTAAAGGGACACCAAGTTTCTTGTTAACACACTTTGCTCCCTCTCCCTACATGTAGCACATCCCCATTCCTTTGTGTCAGCCCCAATACGTGGAGATACTCTGTACCTTGTAACACACTGGCCTCACCAACCTGGAAGTCATGTAGGAAATCTGAATCTTCATTCCTATCCTTCATTGTAAATTTCCCAATTTCATGCCCAGCCCCATTGCCGATCACTTGCGGGGATTTGTCTTTCAACACTTCATCCATTTCCTCTGAACTCAGCCAAAAATTTTAGATTAACTCATCTTTCCTCCTTTCTGGGGACCCTCTTAGTACCCACTTTTAGTCTAGTCCTATTCCTTTGTGTCAATTACCTATACCTAGAATCTACCCCAGTATCTACAATGGAGTCATACTCAGATCAATGCTGTTTTCAGCCATCATGAGAGAAATATTCTCCTAAAGTAAACAGGAAGAATCTTTTTCTATGAACAAACTAAACTGGAAAATAGACATTGAGAGACTTTGGAGTATTCAATATGGATGGGATATCTTCATGAAATCCTTTCCCTCAAGACATAAGGAGCTCTGCAGATGAAGAGGAGAAATGACTATATATGTCTTTAACCCCTCAAAACGCTGGCTCTCAGACTAGCCCCAAGTTTGATAAGGGACACTTTCTCAAAAAAATAAGATGGACAGCATTACAGCAGAATATGTGATATAGTCCTCCAGCCTCTAGATATCTACATTCCAATACTCACAGGTGCACACATGCACATTCACACACACACACACACACACACACACACACACACACACACAGACACACACACACACACACACACACAAACACACATCATCTACTAGTATTTTCCCATGCAATAAAAGAAGAGCTGGTGCTAAATGTGTCAGATCCAAGACATGTAATAAAATTGTGATATGAAGATGGCATGGATGGAAATGGTTACCTCTAGGGAACAGAAAGTATGCAATGAGTGTCTCACTTTGAAAGACCTCCCAGAAGGAAGACACTCACTCAGTCACTCGGGATATCAGCAACCCACAATCAACAGCCAGAGGCGGTTCTTGATGCAATCAGCAAGAGCTATTATTCAGCGCGCTGAGGCTCAACACGTATCTCATGCAGGAGCAGAGTAGAGGAACCCCAAGCTGCATTGTACTTGCATTTTTTAGCATAAAAACTGAAGATGGGCAGGGAGCAAGGGAATACGCCTGATTGGCTCATTTAAACTTAAGCAAATATCAGCTCACCACAACTGGGGTTCAAGAAATGATCACTGACTATCTGACAGTTTCAGGCCCTATCTCTAAAGAGTTCAAGGAATGGTCACTGCCCATGTGGCAGTTTCAGGCCCTATCTCTAAATTTATGAGAATTGTTTATTAAGTACCAGATGTCCTTGGCTAACAACACTCTTCCTGGAAAGTTTCAGAGGTTTTATGTTACCATAGATTTTTTTTTTAAAACCTTATGGGCTCTTTCTTTTATTTTTCCAACTTTTGCTTAGTTTCCACATCATATGGCTCAACTTCTCCAATCTTTAACATACACATAGTAACAATTGGTCCAGGTAGAGATTATTTTCATCTCGATATTTCTGTGACTCCTTTTTCAAAAAGATTTATTTATTTATGTATGTGAACACACTGTCAGTGACTTCAGACTCACCAGAAGAGAACAAGAGATCCCATTTCAGATGACTGTGGGCCACCATGTTGTTGCTGGGGTTTAATTCAGAACCTCTTCTACAGCAGACAGGGCTCTTAACTGCTGAGCCATATCTAGAGACCACTTGTATACGTTTTAAAATAATCATCCATTTTGGCTGCATTAAAAATAAAACAGGCCAAGTCAATAATTAAGTGCATCATCTTAATTCTTCAATTTTCTCCTTCTTTGTTTCATCCTATAAAAGAATATGAAATATTATCAAAGATCTCCTAAGACAAATGAGCTCTAGAGAGACAGATTGTCTAAGTGAGGTGCCTGAAACCTGGATAAGACACAGAAACTAGGAATGGATAGCATTCAAGATAGCAAAATTGCAGGGAGAAGGTGGCTGCCAAATTCTGTACCACTCCTTAATAAAACAACTTGTCCAATAGAACAATTCATCATCACTTTAAACAATTAAATGTCATACTACTATGTTTCTATCATGAGTAAAGTATTCATAACATTCCAAAAACCCTATTATATAAGTATTTCTATAACTATGTAATAACAAAATAATTGGTAATATCTTAGTTGTTTCAATTATTATTAGTCATATAAATTGGGGAATATGTGAGTGGAACTAAACCTTTACTATTATTAATGAACTTTCTGTAAACATAATAACTATACTGACTATTTCATATCCAATATAAGTTTTGTAACCAAATGGTTATGCCAAAAAGACAGCTCACTATTAACTTTAATTTTTGAAATGTTTAATTATATATTTGCTTATTTGGCTTTTGTCACATATGGAGGAGAGTTGCTACAGTGTACCCGTGGGAATCAGAGGAACCCTTCCTGCAATTACTTTACCCCTTTCTTATGTGTCTATAAAAGATCATACTTAGGCTGTTCAGCTTATGAGTAGCAGGTGTCTTATCCTACCAAACAACTGCACCAGGCCACAAAAATTTAAATCCTGAATAAATGTTCAAACGTTTAAACATAAATACATAAAAAAATACTAAAAGATAATCTATATCTAGGAATACTTCCTTTATTTACCTGCTCAATACGTAAGATGTAGAGGACCTTTGTTTTTGCAGTATCCTGTGGTTTGAAGAAAATATACAAAGAGACTCACAACATGCTTGAGGGACCACATGATGAAAAGAGAGAATTGATACATAAACGCTGTACGTTTGTCTAACATACATCCACATAAACAGAAACATATGCATTTATTGGAGGATACACATGCATATAAACACACAAACAACCAAATGTAATTTTAAAAACCAAAGCAAAAATATACCAGTGCAGATGTGGATGCTTGGAGCCAATCAACAGAATGAGTTCAGGGATTCTGCTGGGGGAGTTGTTAAAAAGACTGGAGGAGCTCCAGGGGGGATTGGAAGAACAAAATACAATGGCCTGAACACTCAGTTCTCCCAGAGTCTAGACCAAAAACCAATGAGTGTACATGGAAGGATCAATGGATCCAGTTACATATGCATCAGAGAACGGCCTTGCCTGAGAGCAATGGGAGCAGAGGCCCTTGGTCTCAGGGAGGTTAGATGCGCCAGCATAGGAGGATACTGGAGCGATTGGGCAGGAGTGTGTGTGTGGGGGAGACGGGGTGTATATGGGATGGAGGTTGGTGGAGGGGTAACTGGGAAGTGCTATATCATGGGATAGGGGTTTAGTAGAGGGGTAACTGGGAAGCGAATGAATGGGATGATTAAGAAAATACTGCATTAAAAAAAGCATATAACTTCCTTGTATATACTCTATTTCTTTCAAAGACATTAACCAAAAATGGAAGAGAAGAAAAATTCTTCAGTTTTGATAAATAAAATTGATCCATATTTGTTTTATTAAAAACATAAATAATGGAAATAAAACTCTGATAATAAATACCTTAATATAACAAAATGAAAAATGGATATCAAAGTGTAAATCAAAATAATACTAACCATAAAACTCATAAGGCATAAACAAGCACATTTTTATAAAATAGAAAATCTAGAAATATCCTAACTTCTTAAAAGTTGAATAAAGAATGTGTGTTTTGTGCTGTGATGGCATCTTCATTGTACTTTCACTGGATTTATAGTTACCTAGGATACACACATCTGGACAGGTCTGTGATGTATTTTCAGGGATTAACTAGTAGTGAAGATGTCCTCTGAATTTGGATTACATTATGGCCTGTACTGGCTCTCAGGCTGAATACAAAGGAAAGTGAGAGAAAGTCAATCTGAGCCCCAGGATACATCTCCTTCTCCTTCCTGACAGCAGACCAATGCTGTGTTCCACTACTACCCCTAATCACAAGTCATGATGACTTTTCTCCCCTAAAACAAGGAATCAAACTTACCCCTTATTCCTCAAATTACTTTTGTCAGGTAATATATCACAGTAATAGATAACTACATATGACAAGATTACTAACACTTCTGCCAATCCCCTCACAGACTTGGAAATTGCTGCTTTACAAGACAACAAGGTCTACAAAAATTGAAAGTCAACATCTCTTAGATCTGTTAGCAAAAACGCCTATAGAATGTACCACTTAAAAAAAAAAAATGGAAATGACAGGGAAACCAGAAATCACAACATCTCAGAATAAGAAACACAAGGGAGAACTTTCAAGGATCCCCCACCTTCCAATAGTTGATGGCTAGAGAAAATGCACTTCTGTGAAGAAGAGGAAAATGTGGCCATTATGAAATATATTCAAAATATTCTGCTCAGTTTAACAAAGAACTAAGAATGAGAATGCATTTCTGTCACTGGCATGAAATGTCATTTTGTTCATTATGAAACATTGTACAATGTATGATAGTAAATTTTAAAATATCAATAGGATGATGGATTCTTCAGACACCAATTTACTCAAGTTGATGAGCAGAATTTGAGTGGTCCAATCCCAGGCGGTGTGGAAATGGGCTCTTCTGCCTACCTCTGTAAAGTAAAATCTTGTGTCGCTTTTATGATAGCAATTTGGAAGCTCAGATCAAATATCTCCACTCTGCAGTCATGGTGACCTAGAATCTGCCCCAATGCAAATATTCCTAACAAAATAATGAATGGGCACAGAAGCATACTCTGACAGTCAAAGAAATTTATCAAAGTACTGTATCTTTTGATAAAGAGCAGAGGACAGCACTCATAATCGATGATAACTATTTTGGTGAATAAATTGTGGCATATGTGAATGATGGGATGTTAGTCAGTTGTCTGAAATGTGGTTATGGGTGCTGCTTTGCTCTAAAAGATATTCATGATGCATTAGCATATGACAGAAGGCAAATTGGCCAACAAAACATCTAGCAGGATTCTATCATTTATTTTTACTTAAAGACAAAAAAAGCATTAGGAAAACTACATACAAATTTGCTAATAATACGTAACTCCTAGGGGCTTTAGTTAACAATAACTATTCATTTATTTCTTAATAGTGTATATATTGTATTCTTATTAAATTTATAATTGCTTAAGATATGTGCTATACATATTTACATAGATGCTGATTTATAGAAATATTAACTATGATTATTGTTCCAAGTGCTATAAATATGGATTAATATTCATAAGTCTTACTTCTAATTTAACTGACTCAAATTGTACATGTTTGCAGAGTGCAGTATGATTTTTTTCATAATCTCTATGCATGCAATGAACAAATAGAGTAATTAGGACCTTTCTCAACTAATATATTAGGCAGTTCCTTGTAATAAGAAAAGTGAAGATGCCTCATTTTCCTATTTCAGCAACATAGATCCTGTAGTACAATTTCTCCAGTAATTGAAAAATTAAGCCAGTTATTAGGTTTGTTATTAGTAGTTATATTTGCTGGAGAAAGGAGAGACATTTCCTTTAGCAGATGTAGTGCCTGACAAGATGCCCATGCTCATATAAATAACCCCCAACACAAGTTTCCATAAGCCTCCATAATGAAACTCTAATGAGTCACAAAATACAACTGGGAAATGACCAGTGAAAAGTGTTGTTAATCTAATTGTATCTCTGCTGCTAGCACTTCAGAGTCTTACCTCCCAACCTCTACAATGTATCACCAGGATATACATTCTCCCTATTTTCACTAATGACTGACAGGAAACCATTTCCATAAAACAGTAAAAGCATCCAGCAAATATCTACTGCTGTGGCAGGCTTGATACACAGTCCATTTAAAACAGATTTTGAAGAAGGAAAAAAAGGTAATGTTAATTTGATACATTACCACAATTTAATGGGAACAATCAATCCAAAAAATGGAAAATATCAAGAGGGCTGTTAAAGCCATTCAGCAGGAAGAATGTGTCTAGGCAAAAAGAAAAGAAAAAAAATGATTGAGAGTAATCAGGGGAAAAGAACAAAGGAATATACTTCTTGGAACAGACCTTGGAGTCAACAACTCCACATTGCTCCAGTTTCTGGTAGGCAGAAAGGAGCCTTGGCTGACCTTCTAAATAGCAAATAGCCTGCCTCAGGAGCCAGGTGCATTGCTGGGATTCAGGTATTCAGACATGAGTAGATATTCACTTAAGTTAATATTGATTGTCAATCAGAAAACATGAGAATCATTTAGAAGAAAGAACTGCAGGCATACCCCTAAAGGACTCTCAAGATTAAGATAATTGAAGTAGGACTATTCTCCCTACTTTGGGTACAGCATCCATGCCATGGCCTGGGATTTTAAACTAAATAAAAGGCACCAAAAGAACTGAACAGAAGTACTCATTGCCACCTGGTTTTTGACTATAGATACCACATGAGAAGCTCCATCAAGTTCTTGCTACCCTGACTAACACACCATGATGAATTATATCATAAATTTCCCTTAGGATGCCTTTGTCACATCATTTTTTGCAGCAATGGGAAATACTACTAATGTACTCTGCATTTTCTTATAGATCTTCCAAACCAATGAAAAGGAAGATGAGACCTGTGGAGATTTTTCACATGCTGGTTAAAACAGAGGACTTGAGTTCAAGACCCTATCATTCATGTAAAAGTCAGGCACGGCCTCATATGCCTGTTACACCAGAATTTGATGATGAAGACAGGCATATCCTCAGAGCTTGTTAGTTAATCAGGTTAGACAACATGAAATGCTTCGTCATGTGAGAGACCCCTTCTCTCAAAAGAAAATTGAGAACAACAAAAGGTATGATGTGATTCGTTGAAATAACCCCAACTGATGTGGTCTCCATCTTCAGATTGTCTAATTAGCTACAGCACTTCTAAGATGAGAAAGAGAAAGAGAGAGAGAGGGAAAGAGAGTGAGTGTGTGTGTGTGTGAGAGAGAGAGAGACAGAGACACACACACACACACACACAGAGAGAGAGAGAGAGAGAGAGAGAGAGAGAGAGAGAGAGAGAGAGAGAGAGAGGTGAATTCAGTATGCACATGCTATGGAATGCATGTAGAGGTTAGAAAACAGTCTGCCTTCTTGCTGGGATTAGTTCTTTCAATTCAGATCATGACTCACCGGGTTTAGACTCAGGCTTGACCTTAAGCAGCTTTACCTGCTAAGTGATATCAACAGCCTTTTTCATGATGATGGTGGAAGTGGTAGTGGTGGCAGCAGCAATGAGGATGATGATGATGATGATGATGATGATGATGATGATGATGATGATGTAGATATTTTTTATCTTTATTAACTTGAGTATTTCTTATTTACATTTAGATTGTTATTCCCCTTCCCGGTCTCTGGGCCAACATCCCCCGAACACCTCCCCCTCCATTTCTATATGGGTGTTTTCTTCCCCATCTTCCCGTCATTACCGCCCTCCCCTCAACAATCACATTCACTGGATGTTCGGTCTTGGCAGGACCAAGGGCTTCCCCTTCAACTGGTGCTCTTACTAGGTTATTCATTGCTACCTATGGGGTTGGAGCCCAGGGTCAGTCCCTGTATAGTCTTTGGGTAGTGACTTAGTCCCTGGAAGCTGTGGTTGGTTGGCATTATTGTTCATATGGGGTCTCGAGCCGCTTCAAGCTGTTCCATTCCTTTCTATGATTCCTTCAACGGGGGTCCCGTTCTCAGTTCAGTGGTTTGCTGCTGGCATTTGGCTATGTATTTGCTGTATTCAGGGTGTGTCTCTCAGGAGAAATCTATATCTGGTTCCTGTCGGCCTGAACGTCTTTGCTTCATCCATCTTATCTAATTGGATAGCTGTATATGTATGGGCCACATGTGGGAGAGGCTCTGAATGGGTGTTCCTACTGTCTCTGTTCTAAACTTTGTCTCCCTATTCCCTGCCAGGGGTATTCTTGTTCCCCTTTTAAAGAAGGAGTGAAACATTCACATTTTGGTCATTCCTCTTGAGTTTCATGTGTTCTGTACATCTAAGGCAATTCAAGCATTTGGGCTAATAGTCACTTATCAATGAGTGCATACCATGTGTGTTTTTCTGTGATTGGGTTAGCTCACTCAGGATGATATTTTCCAGTTCCATCCATTTGCTCTGAATTTTATAAAGTCATTGTTTAGGATAGCTGAGTAATATTCCATTGTGTAGATGTACCATATTGTCTGTATCCATTCCTCTGTTGAAGGGCATCTGGGTTCTTTCCAGCTTCTGGCTATTATAAATAAGGCTGCTGTGAACATAGTGGAGCACGTGTCTTTTTTATATGTTGGGGCATCTATTGGGTATATGCCCAAGAGAGGTATAGCTGGGTCCTCAGGTAGTTCAATATCCAATTTTCTGTGGAACCTCCAGACTGACATCCAGAATGGTTGTACAAGGCTGCAATCCCAACAAAAATGGAGGAATGTTCCTCTTTCTCCACATACTCGCCAGCACTTGCTGTCACCTTAATTTTTGATCTTAGCCATTCTCATTGATGTGAGGGGAAATATCAGGGTTGTTTTGATTTGCATTTCCCTTATGACTAAAGATGTTGCGCATTAGGTGTTTCTCAGACATTCGGCATTCCTCCGTTGTGAATTCTTCGTTTAGTTCTGAACTGCATTTTTTAATAAGTTTATTTGCCTCCCTGCAGTCTAACTTCCTGAGTTCTTTGTATATTTTGGATATAAGCCCTCTATCAGTTGTAGGATTGGTAAAGATCTTTTACTAATCTGTTGGTTGTCATTTTGTCCTAACAACAGTGTCCTTTGCCTTTCAGAAGCTTTGCAGTTTTATGAGATCCCATTTGTCAATTTTTGATCTTAGAGCATAAGCCATTGGTGTTTTATTCAGGAAATTTTCTCCAGTGCCCATGTGTTCGAGATTCTTCCCCACTTTTTCTTCTATTAGTTTGAGTGTATCTGGTTTGATGTGGAAGTCCTTGATCCACTTGGACTTAGGCTTTTTACAGGGTGATAAGCATGGATCAATCTGCATTCTTTTACAAGTTGACCTCCAGTTGAACCAGTACCGTTTGCTGAAAATGCTATCTTTTTTCCATTGAATGGTTTTGGCTCCTCTGTCAAAAATCAAGTGACCATAGGTGTATGGGTTCATTTCTGGGTCTTCAATTCTATTCCACTGGTCTATCTGTCTGTCTCTGTACCAGTACCATGCAGTTTTTATCACTATTGCTCTATAATACTGCTTGAGTTCAGGGATAGTGATTCCCCCAGAAGTACTTGTATTGTCGAGGATAGTTTTAGGTACCCTGGGTTTTTTGTTATTCCAGATGAATTTGCAAATTGTTCTGTCTAACTCTCTGAAGAATAGGATTCATATTTTGATTGGGGATTTCATTGAATCTGTAGATTGCTTTTGGTAAAATGGCCATTTTTACTATATGAATTCTGCCAATCCATGAGCATGTGAGATCTTTCCATCTTCTGCAGGTCTTCTTCAATTTCTTTCTTCAGAGGTTTGAAGTTCTTATTATACAGATCTTTTACTTGCTTGGTTAAAGTCACACAGAGGTATTTTATATTATTTGGGACTATTATTAAGGGTGTTGTTTCCCTAATTTCTTTCTTGGCTTTTTTCTCTTTTGTGTAGAGGAATGCTACTGACTTATTTGAGTTAATTTTATACCCAGACACTTTGCTGAAGTTGTTTATCAACTTTAGTAGTTCTCTGGTGGAACTTTTGGGATCACCTAAATACACTACCATATCATCTGCAAATAGTGCTATTTTGACTTCTTCTTTTCCAATTCTGTATCCCCTTGATCTCCTCTTGTTGTCTGATTCCTCTGACTAGAACTTCAAGAAGTAAATTGAATTAGTAGGGAGAGAGTGGGCAGCCTTGTCTAGTCCCTGATTTTAGTGGGATTGCTTCAAGTTTCTCTCCATTTAGTTTAATGTTAGCAACTGGTTTGCTATATATGGCTTTTACTATGTTTAGGTATGGGTCTTGAATTCCTATTCTTTACAGTACTTTTACCATGAAGGGGTGTTGAATTTTGTCAGATCTTTCTCAGCATCTAATGAAATGATCACATGGCTTTGTTGTTTCAATTAGTTTATATAATGGATTATGTTGATGGTTTTCTGTATATCAAACCATCCCTGCATGCCTGGGATGAAGCCTACTTGATCAAGGTGGATGAATGTTTTGATGTGCTCTTGAATTCGGTTTGCCAGAATTTAATTGAGTATTTTTGCATAGATATTCATAAGGGAAATTTGTCTGAAGTTCTATTCCTTTGTTGGGTCTTTGTGTGGTTTAGGTATAAGAGTAAATGTGGCTTCATAGAAGGAATTCAGTAGTGCTACATCTGTTCCAATTTTGTAGAATTGTTTGGATAGTATTGGTATGAGGTCTTCTATGAAGGTCTGATAGAATTCTGCTCTAAACCCGTCTGGTTCTGGGCTCATTTTGTTTGGGAGACCTTTAATGACTGCTTCTATTTCATTAGGAATTATGGGGTTGTTACATACTTTATCTGTTCCTGATTTAACTTCCTGGTAACTGTCTAGGAAATTGTCCATTTCTGCAGATTTTCAAGTTTTGTTGAACATAGGCTTTTGTAGTATGATCTGATGATTTTTTGAATTTCCTCTGATCTGTAGTTATGTCTCCCTTTTCATTTCTGATTTTGTTAATTTGTACACACTCTCTGTGTCCTCTCGTTAGTCTGGCTAAGGGTTTATCTATCTTGTTGATTTTCTCAAAGAACCAACTTTTGTTTCTGTTGATTCTTTGTATGGTTCTTTTTGTTTCTACTTTGTTGATTTCAGCTCTGAATTTGATCACTTCCTGCCTTCTACTCCTCTTGGGTGTATTTGCTTCTTTTTGTTCTAGAGCTTTTTGGTGTACTTTCGAGCTGGTGACATATACTCTCTCCTGCTTCTTTCTGCAGACACTCAGCTATGAGTTTTCCTCTAATAACAGCTTTCATTGTGTCCCATAAGTTTGGGTATGTTGTACCTTCGTTTTCATTAAATTCTAATATTTCTTTAATTTCTTTCATTATTTCTTCCTTGACCAGGTTGTCATTGAATAGAGCATTGTTCAACTTCCATGTATATGTGGGTGTTCTTCCCTTATTGTTATTGAAGACCAGCTTTAAACCATAGTGGTCTGATAGGACGCATGGAATTATTTATATCTTTCTGTATCTGTCGAGGCCTGTTTTATGACCAATTGTATGGTCAATTTTGGAGAAAGTACCATGAGGTGGTGAGAAGAATGTAAATTCTTTTGCTTTAGGATAGAATGTTCTATAAATATCTGTTATCTCCACTTGGTTCATGACTTCTCTTAGTCTGTCTATGTCTCTGTTTAATTTCTGTTTCCATGATCTGTCCATTGATGAGAGTGGGGTGTTGACACCTCCTACTATTATTTTGTGAGGTGCACTGTGTGCTTTGAGCTTTAGCAAGGTTTCATTTATGTATGTAGGTGCCCTTGTATTTGGAGCATAGATATTAGGATTTAGAGTTCATCTTGGTGGATTTTTCCTTTGATGAATATGACGTGTCCTTCCTTGTCTTTTTTGAGGACTTTTAGTTGAAAATCGATTTTATTCGATATTAGAATGGATACTACAGCTTGCTTCTTCCGTCCATTTGCTTGGAAAGTTGTTTTCCAGCCTTTTACTCTTAGGTAGTGTCTTTCTATGTCTCTGAGGTGTGTTTCCTGTAGGCAGCAGAATGCAGGTTCCTCATTGCGTATCCAGTTTTTTATTCTATGTCTTTTTATTGGGGAGTTGAGACCATTGATGTTGAGACATATTAAGGAATAGTGATTATTGCTTCCTGGTATATTCATATTTGGATGGGAGATTATGTTTGTGTGCTTTTCTTCTCTTTGTTTTGCTGCCAAGACAATTAGTTTCTTCATTCTTTTAGGGTGTACCTTGCCTCCTTATATTGGGCTTTACCATTTATTATCCTTTGTAGCGCTGGATTTGTAGAAAGATATTGTGTAAATTTGGTTTTGTCATGGAATATCTTGGTTTCTCTATCTATTTTAATTAAGAGTTTTGCAGGATACAGTAACCTGGAATGGCATGTTTGTTCTCTTAAGGTCTGTATGACATCTGTCCAGGATTGTCTGGCTTTCAAAGTCTCTGTTGAGAAGTCTGGTGTAATTGTGATAGATCTGCCTTTATATGTACTTAGCCTTTTTCTGTTACTGCTTTTAATATTCTTTCTTCATTTTGTGCATTTGCTGTTTTGACTATTATGTGACAGGAGGTGTTTCTTTTCTGGTCCAGTCTATTTGGAGTTCTGTAGGCTTCTTGTATGCCTATGGGTATCTCTTTCTTTAGGTTAGGGAAGTTTTCTTCAATGATTTTGTTGAAGATAGTTACTGGTCCTTTGAGCTGGGAGTCTTCACTCTCTTATACCTATTATCCTTAGGTTTGATCTTCTCATTGAGCAACTCTTTTAAGCAACCTTGGTAAAGACACTCTGCACTTAGCTTTTGTCTCCATTGAAAGAAATCTGCAGTAGTGATCTGCTTTACATCAGCAGAACTAGGAACAATGGAAGGCATCCCATACTCAGCCTTACCCCAGGAAGGACAACATTGTTCACATGAAAGGTCGTGAACTTAAAATGTGCCACTAAGGTTAAGGAAAGAGAATTAGACAGCACAAACACACCTCATAAAGCTGAGCCTCACCCTCGTCTAGTCATGGAAACATTATGAACTATTGATTTATGACAGAGTACAAGCTTAGGACTCTGAATGCCAGGCAGCGAAGATGGTTCCACTGGGAAAAGGATTGGCCTAGAAGCTTAAAGGGCTGAGTTTGCTGTCTCAGAACTCAATGTATAGGAGCCAGAAGTGTCACGTACATAGCAGATGTACATCTTGATCTTAACGAGGGTCCCCCAACAACTAGAATAGGTGATTATTCTGTCTCTGTTTCCTTCCTGTCTATCTCACTTCTCTGATTGGGAAGTGGTGTATGGTCTCAGTGGGAGAGGATGAGTCTAGTCTTGCAGTGACTTGAGGTGCCAGGGTGAATTGATTCCCTGGAAGGGACCTTCCCGTTCTCAGAAGTAAAATGAGCAGGATTGGAGGGGGCTACAATTTGGATGTAAAGTGAATAAATTAATTGATGAATAAAAGAAGAGCCAGGCACTGTGCCTTCAACTTGTAATCCCATCACTGGGAGGCTGAGCCACATGGATTTCTGGGGCAGGCTAGTTAGCTAGCCCAAAGGATTTAGTAAATTCCAGGCAGGCCAGTGAGAGGACTCTCAAAGCTTAGGTGAGTGTAAGGAACAGCAGCTAAAGCTGTAGTCAGGAATGGCACACACACACACACACACACACACACACACACACACAGGCGTTGGCTAGTTTATTTCATGATAAAAATTCTCTAATGTGGGTTCAAGGACACTAATACATATTTTAGTGGTATATGGAGCTTACTGTAAGTGTTATTAATCACAATGAAAGACAGACAGCAGCTTGTCAGGTATTGAGGAAAGGTCAGGAACCAGAACTAAGACAGATGACATGGAAGGGGTTGTGAGGTGAAGAATCAAGGCTTGTTCAACATATATTAGAGTTTTTTCTTGTACCTGTTTACAGATGTGGATGATTTCCTACACAGGCCTTGGAGGGTTTCTGTTTCCCAGGCAAGGAACAAAGAAGGAATGGAAACCAGTAGCATAGCCACCAGTACCCACTTTGATATAAACTCATGTCTAAACTGAGAGATCCTGGACGCAAGAATTTTGTTACCTTGACAGACACAATCAGTGTCTCAGTCCATAGTAGGTGTGATTGTATGTGTGTGTGTGTGTGTGTGTGTGTGTGTGTGTGTATGGTGTGTGTGTCTATTTGTATTTATGTGTATGTGTGTTTGTCTATGTGTATGACTATAAGGATTGCTGTAGTATTCAGCCTGAGCAATAATTGGAAGCTAGATTACATTTTGACTAGTGGAGTTTCCAGGAACAGGATAGTATCCTTACATAAGAGGCTACAGAGTCCGAAAATACAGGAATAATGGCATTGATGACCCAGGAAGTGAATGCTCACTAGCAACAGAATCTTCTAGACTTCCCAAACACCAGAAATGTAACAAATATATCACTGTTACTTATACTCTCCCAGTGTTGTAGGAATGTGTGTGTGTCTGTGTTTACTCATTCATGTGAGTGTGTATTGGTGTGTGTATGTGTGTGTGTGTGTATTCATTCATGTGAGTGTGTATTGGTGTGTGTATGTGTGTGTGTGTATTCATTCATGTGAGTATGTGTTGGTGTGTGTGTGTGTATGTGTGTGTGTATCATTCGTGTGTGTGTGTGTTTGTGTGTGTTTGCCTGTATATGTGTATGTGTGTGTATTCATTCATGTGTGTGTTTGTGTGGGTGTGTATTTGTGTCAGTGTGTGTGTCTATATGTGTGTTTGCAAAGAAGAGCATATAGAGACCAGAGCACCACCTCTGACATTGTTCTTCAGGAGCAATCCACACAGTATTGTTTTGACTATTGAGACAAAGTGCCCCACTGGAGTTTCTAATTTGGCTACTCTGATTGGCCAACCAGACCCAGAGATCATTCTCTCTGTGCCTTCGCAGCACTAGGATTGAAAGTACAAAGCATAATGCCCAGCTTTTTGTTGGTATTAAGGACTGCATTTGGGTACTCATACTTGCATGGCAGGTGTCCAACAAACTAAACTATCTCCCCAAATGTCTTGGAATCTTCCTCATAATTTATCGAACACATGACCTTCATTTTCATTCCTACCGTCTGTCCTGAGTCTAGCATGTGAGCTCTGAGAAATGTTGACTCCTGCCTAAATTTGGAGGACAGAAATGCTCTCTACCCTTTCCTTTTAATTTTTGTCCATTGTTGTTTATAAAACCATCTCACCAGCCCTTGGCTATTCTTTTGTGTGTGTTGCTTCCACAGTACCACAAATGGCACTAGTTCCAGTAAAAAATATTAAACACATCTGAACTCATTTAAACATTAACAGACTAAGTTGATTGTGACTCCTTTAAGGTACGAACAGCAGTTAAACATCACTCTGTCCTTATATATCTGGGTTACCTTGGAGCTCTTCTCTGGGTTACTAAGCATAAGCTCCATCTTAAAAAAAATGGCCCTTCCTAGATTAGCAGAAGACTGCCTGACTATGCAGAGTCCTCTATGTATTTTGGAATTTTAGATAGGTAAAGGAAAAATCAACTCTGCAGAGTTATCCTCTGGACTACATCTCTTGATAACCCAGGCTATCTTGTGTCCAATCTCTGGTGAATAGTTATCCCTCTTACCATTTTTAAACAATCTATACCCAAACCTCTGAGCCCAAGTGCGCCAATCGCTATGTTAACTATTTACCTTTTCAAAATGAGTAGGGTTGTCTCTTTGAGTCCTCCCTTAAAATGCTGAAGATTCTAAGGAAGAATTCCTGGTATGATTGCTCATGTCCAGTGTCCTATTTTGTTCAACGCTGTAACACCTCTTCTATCCATCATCAAATGTTCCACAGGCCCCTTGGTACTAAGGTCATACAACATTGCTGCCCATTTCATACTTTAGCCCCATTAAGCTGCCAGCCTCAGGCATTGCCTAGAGATCTCCACATGCAGTTTCTCCAGATTATAATTTCTTATGACAGCTCAGGAGCATCAGTTCAGCTGACCTTGTCTTACTAGTGGAAAGGCGCTATGAAACTGTGAGAAACATTCAGAGATGCAGGCACATCAACAACCAGGAATACCTGAAGAAATGCTAGCATAAGACAAGCCAATGAATGCTCTTGTACTCATTCAAGATTTAGCATCTACAAAATATTACAGAATCTTCACTCACCCTCCATCACTACTCATAGGCAACTGTGTTTCCTTTCCATCCAAAGGGTCTGAGTTAGTTTTCTCATTGTTTTAACAAAAAATACTCAAAAAGGTCAAATTAAGGAAGAAAGAGTTTACTTGGCTCACAGTTGAAACATTCAACCCATTGTTTAGGGAAAAATATGCACCGGGAGCATAAGGTGGAAGGTCACAATGCATCCACAGTTGTGTAGCAGACTGAGATGAATTCTGGTGTCAGATCACGGTCTCTTGTTATTCAGTCCAGGAGCTCAGCACTTGGAATAATAACATCAACTTTAGCTTGGTTCTTCCACCTCAATTAACCAAATCTAGAAATTCCTTCACAGGCACTCACAGAGCATTACTTCCTGGGTGTTTCTGGAGCCTGTAACTGATGGCCATTATTGATTATAGATATTATCAAACAAGATGTTCTTAATACATTCCATATACAACTTAAAGATTAACTGAGGCTTTGCTCTCAGGAAATATTCTACCTTTTGAGGCTACTAGAAAAATGATGCCCAATTCCCAATGGGAATATATTTTGTAGGCTCCTTATTTATAAATAAAGTGATAATTTGGGTCAGAAATCCCTGAAATTTTTCTCTTTGCAATACCACATCTACCCCTAGTGTGTGGGTGTATGGAAGTATTAGAATAGTAGGTCTTTACAGAAGTCATACAGGTGAGTGAATCCCTATACAATCCAGCATAAGAAATGTCCTACAAAATCCACCATTATGGATGTTGTTACCAGGGAAAGGCAGGACTTAAAACATACAAAGTAAGTTTGACTGGAAAATAGGGAGAAAAACATCCATCTGTAAACCTCAGAAGAAACAAAGGATCCTTATTTTAGACTTGTAATCTTCAGATCTCTTGGTATATGAACTTTTGTTCTTTAAGAAAATAGGAACAGAAGTTTTGTTCTGTTCTGTGGTTCTTCATTACAGAACAATAAAAAGAATAGTCTACAACTGCAATGTTCCACATAAAAATCTAGGGCCCCCCAGAAGTGTATCTGGGTAAAGTTGAGAACAATATGCTGCATACAGTTGACATGAGGTTCCAATGTAGGAGTCCTACCTCATACATTGACTTGTTCTACCTGAGATACATGATAAGTATGCCTTTGTCCTGTTATCTCCAAATGTGAAAGCTGAAGATGAATGGGAAAGGGTGGCCCCAGGCAGAAGGAACACCTTGTGATAGAAATTCCATCTTGGAAAAGATCTGTAGTTTAGGCACATTTTTCCCCTCTGCTTGCATGTGGCTTTCCTCTGCTTGGCCCCAGTGTCCCTTAGACTACAAGATAAACCCTTCCTGTTTACAAGCATTTGTCAACTCATTAACTTTCTTGAAAATACTTTTTTTTATATAAAAAACTATCATAAAAGCTAGGTATGTAGCTCAATTTGTTAAATGTGCACTTTTCAATCATGAGCATTCCTAGAACTTACATAAATATCTAACCATGGCAGTTTGGATTTATTCGCCCAGCACTCTGAGGCAGAGACTGGTTGATCCCTGAGACTCAGTGGTCAGCCTGCCTGGACGAATTCTAGAGCTCTAGGCTAATTTGAGGCCATCCTTCAAAAAAAAAAAAAAAACAAAACAGTAAATAGCCCCTAAAGTTGACCTTTGGTTTCCATATAATGCATACATGTGAAAACACATACATGTATGTACACACACACACACACACACACACACACACACACACACACACACGGGATAAAATCAGCCTCATAAACAATTGTTTCAGTTCTTTCTAGGAAGACATTACAAGTTGTAGGACACAGAACAAATAAAGATAAAGACTGGGACTTAACTGTTCCAGCATGCTTTTATCTTATGATTCATAGGCATGGTAATGTTCCAAACTCCTTATAGTCAGGAGGATTATGAAAACGACATGTGGGCTTTATCACTACTACAAACCAAATTGACAAACATATTCTAACAACCCCAATTATTTGCCAAAATGTAAGAACAGTCTAATTGCAATATATGAAGAAGTGTGATGCTCTCTGACTCAAAAGGAAGAAAGACCAGACAGTTTATAAGCAACATTATGAACAGTCCCTCCATATGGGACACATTACTGTTTTTTTGTTTGTTTGTTTTGTTGTTGTTGTTGTTGGTAGTGGTGGTGGTGGTGGTTTGGTTTGGTTTTTGTTTTTTTTTTTTTTTCTGAATTGAAACATTTTACTCAAAACAGAGGTTGCTAAAAACTCAGAATAAAGATATCTTACATGTCTCAGGAAGTTTCTGAATTTTATCAGATTCATGAGATTCTCTGTCTTTAAGTCTTGGCTCTTGCCAAGACAACATGGTTCCACATGGAGAGGTTTAATGAGAGAAGGAGAGGAGAGGAGAGGAAAGAAGGCTGGAAAGAAGGAGGAAGGGGGCAAGAACAAAGAAAAAACAAAGAGCAAGAGGGGGAAGTAGGAGGAAAAGGAGGGGGCAAGGAGTCCCTTATATCGCAGGCACAGCTACGCAACTGTGGGGTGAAGCATACCTGGCTGCTGCCAGGTACCTCTGGGGGTAGAGCTTAGGCAGAATATAAACATAAAGATTATGAAAACTGTAATTATTACTGGGGAGAGTAGATTCTACTCTAATTCTGATTCACCAAAAAAGACAGCTTGGACTCAAATCATATGTAAACACAGAGTTTTTTATCCTGCAGAAGCCCAGAGTGCTGGAGTCTCCCATTACCAAGATAGAGACATAACTATTTGAGCTTGACAGCCTGATTTGAAGCACATTAGGGGATTTCAGGGGATGTGAAATATATCCTGATCCTTCTTTAGGGATATTCCATTTAGGGTGCCAGGGCTGGAAAGTGAAGTTTGGAGACTGTTGCTAAGTAGCAGTCTCACATGTAAAACTTTTAGCTTGCTGTTAAGTTTGTTTGTCCATAGCAACTTTGTTTTTTTTTTTTTTTTTTTTTTTTTTTTTTCTTCAGGATGAGAGCTATGCTCTTGGATAAGACAAGGATCTGAACAATCTAGTGGATTTTGTCAGTTGAACTAAAATTGTCTCAGACTTGGTAGGAGCACATTTCTTTGTGTGAAATCCAGTGATTCATTCTCTTTTGGTTCCCCAAATAGGCTATATTGAGATTGAGTCAACAAAACAACTTAGTGTCCCCATAACCAGCAGAGTAGTCAAAAATCTAATACAGGGGTAGAAGTAAAATCTAAAAGAAAATTGTCTTAGTAAATTTATACATTGCTGTGTGAAAATTCCCAGCCAAAGAAGCAGCTTAAGGAAGAATTGGTTGACTTCAGCTAAAACTCTATTACAGTAGGAAAGACCAGGAGGCAGGAGCAGGAACCTGGCTGTTCTGTCACATTACATCACATTAAAGGAATCAAAGAGAGGTCTCAAAGTGTGTCTCAGCTATAAAATATCAAGGTACACCTCCAGGGACATACTTCTTCAGTCAGAGGTATGTCCTAAAGGCTCTACATCCTTTCCAAACATCACTACCAGCTGGAGACTAAGTGCCGGTTAGTGTTTGTTGTTAACTAAAATGGAGATTTGAATGAGAATGGCCCCTGTAGGCTAATATAATTTAATGTTTCTCCAGGAGCTATTAGAACTCATTCAAAGGATTAGCATGGTTGACCTTTTTAAAAGAAGTGTGAGTGGAGTAAGTTTTGGACTGTTCAAATGCCTAATTCATTCTCAGGGGTTTTGTTTGTTGTTGTTGTTGGTTTTGGTTTTGTTTTTTTTTTGTTTTTGTTTTTTTTTTCCCTCTCTGCCTCCTGCTTGTAGAACAAGATGTATGCTCTCAGCTACCTTTGACCGCAATGACTGCTGGGCTCCTGCTGTAATTCAAATGATTGTGCTTAATTAAAAGTATAAAACTATGAATACCAAATTAAATGTTTTAGTTAATAAATTGCCTTGGTTGT
This sequence comes from Rattus rattus, assembly GCF_011064425.1. Lineage (NCBI taxonomy): Eukaryota > Metazoa > Chordata > Mammalia > Rodentia > Muridae > Rattus > Rattus rattus. The sequence goes on from NC_046163.1 coordinate 79,245,156, forward strand.
GGAGGTGTTTTTTCCCCCCATGACAATAAGACAACTAGTTAACACAAATCCATACCAGTGTTGAGCAGTGATTGAAACTGAATCTATAGAGACAGCTAACAAAAAAATGGGGACCAAGAATTAGAGAGGCAGGACAGACCAAGTGTGAATAGAAGAAAACATATTTCCCAAATGTTGGCTCTTCATGTCATAGTGGAGAAGGCAACCTTGTGGATGATATAAGTACAAGAGGCTTCATTTTCTACATAGAGCAGACAGAGTGTATGCAAACTTTGGAAAATATTAGAAGCCAAATATTACTATGGCTTCCTTATGCTTTCTTTCAAAAGTCCCTGTGGACAGAGGATATATACTTTGTCCCAGGTGAAGTTAGTTTAATGGTGTTGATGCAGTGTGGCTGGGATCCCTTTAACCTTCACAAGCTGCAGTGAAGCAGGCTGTGGGAAACAACAAGTTGTTCTGTGCAAAACAATCCAACAGTCAATATTATTCCAAACATCAGGAGTCTGGCATCATACTGTTTATTTTGGACATAATTAAGTATGGTACCATCTGATAAAAAATATCCTTGTGATGACATGATGCTGTCCCATGAGTACAACAAAGCTTACCCAAATCATTTTGAGAAACAAGGTAAGCTAACTATGGATCAGCATTTGACTATCGTGAAACTCTTTGTAAAGCACACATGACACCTTCTATAAAAATGGATTCTATAGATTGACTGAGAAAAATGTGTGAAACCAACATCCTGCTGACTAATGATATTATAAACCTGTGAGCTTCCTGAGAAAACAACATGCTGTTGACATCAGCTGACAAGAGCTCTGTGTCCTTGACCTTCATAAATGTTTCCCACTTCCCCCCTTTCTCTGTTACTCCTGATATGGTATAAATTCAGCCTTGGGAAAAAATAAATTTGTTGCCTTGATCAGACTCTTGTCTTGGCATCCTTCTTTGCAACTCTTGTCTCCCTTTCTATTACAGTTACCCTCTGCACCATCGTTGACTGTCCAGCAGGATAGAACAACTGGATGAATGCGTAACCCCTAAAACATTTCCCATCTCTCTTTGGCATTGGAATAGTATAAGTCAGTGAGTTCTCCCATGCCTAGAAAGCAAAAGTGAGAAGTCCTGTACAAAATAAATAAATAAATAAATAAATAAATAAACAAACAAACATCGGGACAGGAATGGATATCCACCCAGGGCCTGCCTCAGTCACCTTCTCTCTTTGGGTTTCACATTCCCATACCCTCTGTGCCCTCCACGTCAGGTAAAACATGGAAGTTTTGTTTGCCTGTGTTATTCTGAGGATGTTTCTTCTGTAGCCCCCCTATGTTCACAACTGAGTCTATTTCTAAGAAACAGGACCTGGTATATTGTTGGTGCCTGTCCAATGAATACCTGATTTTGTAATGCACATGGACTTGCTGTACTTTTTTTCTAATTAGCACCATTAATTATTAATGTTTTTCTTCCATGAAGAGTGAGAAATATCTCTGAGATGCTGTCAGCAGTCTGCTCATACTTTAGGCCAAGATTCAGGCATCTGTTTTGAAAGGAAATATGGTGATAGGATGACAATCTTCTGTGGCATCCCAAATAGTAGATAAAGTCCAAAGAAACCTGACTTTGCAGAAGCAGAAGTAGAGAAACTGTCCTAGCATCCTTGATACCATTAACATAGCTGGCATTCATTTCCTCTCCTGCCAAACATCCTTTCCATCTTCCATGTTTGCCCAAATTATAAGTACCTAAAGTAGCTTTGAATATATGAATGCTTGACAACTCAAAATGATGAACTTACATAAAATAATTGTGAAAATTTTGTATGATTTCTGGCGACTATTTTATTTTTTTACTAGAAATTTATTAATGTACATTTCTAATGTTATTCCCCTTCAAAGTTTCCCCTCCATAAATCCCCTATCTCTCCCACCCCCTACTTCTATGAGTGTGCTTCCAAACCACATACCCACTCCTGTCTCATCCTCTTAGCACTCCACTATGCTGGGACATCAAGGTTTTATAGGACCAAGGACCTCCCCTCTCATTGATGCCAGATAAGACCATCCTCTGTTACATATGTAGGTGACTGTTTTTAATAGAACATCTTTCCACCTTTTAAAAACTTTGTACATGTAAAGGATGGTTTTTAATAATATTTACTTCCAACTCATCTATAAAACTCCATTTAGGAAATGTCAACATATCCCTCTCCCCATTTTATATCAGGACTCTTTTAACACAACCCACTGAATCGAATAAATTCTGCCTAATGGACTGATGACAGCTCTTACATGCTTGATCTTTTTGCAGTCTTATACAGGACACCACAGCTGCAGGAAGATCATGACAATGACCTATCCAGAAGTTTATAATTCAAATCTGGCTTCTATAGTATTTTCACTCTGTTTTCTGTAGTATTTTATGAGCCTTGAAAAAAGTGTTGATGCAAATTTTCCATTTAGGGGACACTTTTCTTTCCTCCTAGGAAACACCTTTTCAGTGAGCAATTCACTTTTATTTTTCAGGAAGCACACTTTCAGTGAGCAATTCACTTTTGTCAATACAATAAAAGCTTTAAAAGTCAGAATTCTTCCTGGTGATATCTTTCACAGACTCTGCTCTTTTGTATCTTTAATGTAAGTGAGAAATGTTAAGAATGAGGTATCCAATTACATTTTTAAATTTTTTTATGGTAATTGGCCTTTTCAGAATTTTGTCAGCATGATACAAGATAGGAACCTCAGTTTTAAAATGCCGCCACAAGATTTGTCTGTAGACTCACATGGCAATCGGGGCCAGGCAGAATCACATGATATGGTTCTTACAGTCTGATGGGCTTTGGGAAGATGGCAGACAGGAAGGGAGATGCCATCACTACCTGCTTGGCCTGGGTCCGGGCCTGAAGGTCTGGCAGTCTCATGAGCCAGAACCAAGACTGAGTCCATGGCTCAGGGTCATTTCCCCTGGCCTATGACTATGTCTATGGCAACTGGAGACTGAGATGAGGGAGAAGAAGTTGTCCGAGGACTCATATTTGAACTACTGCTGGAGCTTCTGCCAGAACTTTTTGTAATATGCAAGCAACAAGAATCCATCAGAACACATTGTGAATCTTCTGGAGGTAGACTGTCTTGCTATTCAAAGCTTTTCCAGTGAAGGTCTATTTTTTAATTACTGAATGTGAAGATGTCCTCTTAGTACTTGGCAGAGTAGTTCTGAGTTGTTTTGATTTACTGTTTTCAATGACTGAAAATGAACTGTCCTGTGATGTCTGGGCACAATTCCTTCAGTCTCTACAGGAGTCACATGATGCACTGTTGGAATCTGAGAATAAAAAAAATTGCAAATACTAGTTCATGTTACAAAAAAAGGAGTATGGGAAAATCCTGTTCTTAAAATTCTGTCACAACAGCCAGTAAGACAGAGGAAGGACAATCTTAAGTTTTTGGTCTCTGGAACACAATTTGAGAAATGTCTGGTTTAGAGGAAACAGCACCACTGGCTTAGAATCCTTGTCAACAAAATGATTGCACAAGAAGGACATTCCTTTCTACAAAAGAAAATCAAACATTTCTTTAAATCTAACTGTATCCCCCAAGCTACTTCTTTGTCAAGCCTGTATGCAGAGTCTAAAGAACTTGCACAGATATCCTGTTTTCAGTAAGCCTGTATCACATGTATATGTTCCATATTTCCCAGCGAAGAGGCTATTCAAGAGTTTGCAAAGGTGGACTGCAAGGGAGTACTAGGCATCATATTTAACCTTGAATATGAGGGTTAGAATAATACACTATTTGCTCTTTGTATGGCTTAGTTTACCCAGCAGCTCCAGACTGACAGGGCATATTGTTTTTGGAATCAGACTCTCTTTTGGAGTAAACTGCAAAGAAGAATCAAACTATCTTTGGAGACTTTGTTGGAAAACTGTTGACAGTTTGGTGTCATAGCTAAAACACAAGAGCATTTATTTTGTCATAGAGACTGAAACACAAGACTCAAGCATTGGGGTGTCAATTTTCCTATGTATCTGAGCTCTTCAACTCAAATCAATAGAAGATGAGGAAATGAATGCTTCAGTCTGTAAAACAATTTCCTGTCGTTTACCAGAAGATTTGGAAGTCAGACAAGTCTGTCAGCTTACAAAAATTCTTAGTTGAACCCACGTTGGATGGATTCAATATGCTGGAAGAAATGTATTTGCAGTCAGATCAAAATTTTAATGAAGAAAATGCACCAATTTCAAATTCACTGTGATGCGAGATTTTACTAGCTTTAAAAGTTCACTTGCCTTTGATACTGAATTTTGCGTATGGAAAACTTTGAAGTGACACTGTCAACAACTCATGGGATAATAAGCCTAGATTCTGATGATGAACTAAGTGGCTATGCACTAATAATATAGATGTCTTAGAGTCATTTCTCAGTGACTATGAAGAAGATAAAGAAAATAAACAATATAAAAGTGGTCTAGCAGATCAGAATAAGGAGAAAAGAGACAAAATGGCCATTGATTCCTCTGAAAGATACCAGAGGTGGCTTCAATATAAGATTTTCTGTTTATTGAATATGTGGGAATGTATAGAGGCTAGGATTCTCCTTCATTTCCAAGATGCACATAGAAAGTGGAATATACACCTGTCCAGTTTTTATTAAAAATTTCAAGAGAAAAGAGCTATTTGTTCTTCACATAATGGAACTTGTTAAAATGCTACCAAGAATAAGTGACCATTCTAGAAAGAAATTACTACTGAAAAGCTCTCAAGGGTTTATTTATCCTAAGACTCCTACTGGATGTTTGGAACAAAATGCATCACTAAGTGAACAAGCCAGAGGATAGTCTCATGAATATGTCACATTTAGCAATTTAGAAGACCACTTCCTGCAAGACAGAATCTTGTACCCATATCCTGGTACAGACTAATTTTTTGTGTGCTCAGTTTAAATACATAAGCATATGTCTTCAAGCTGAACTCCAAATAATGAAGAGAATGCCAAGCTATACTTGGATATGGAAAATAGAAGAGAGAAGTTCACGTACTGCCAGAGTTATGTCCCGTTAGCCTTTCACCTATATGAACATGAGCAGGTGTATTATGGTCCTCAAACTTACATGTATGTCTCTGTAGATTGCTATACAAGGTATGGGTCAGCAGATGAACTCCTTAGCAGGAGCATGATGACCTCCATTACCAATGTGAGTTGAATGGCTGATAAATTGTGTTCAGTGACTTGGGTCAGCTTTACCACCATAAAATACATCACTTCAGGAATGCATTCTACATAAGAAATGACCTTGGCTGTAAAAAGATCAATTATTCTAACATAAAATACCAGGACCACTGATCCTTGCATAGTGTTAAAAGCCCAAATTAAAGAAACGAGTGAAACTTGAGGAACATGTAGGAGGTGGCAAGAAAGATTGTATGGACCAGTTCCATCTACTTGACCAAATTCATAAGTCCCATTCTCCTGAAGATCTTCTTTTCTGTCCAGGGTCAGCTAGTACTCTCATAGCCACCACTGAAACCCAGGACAGCAGTGACAGCAATTCTAGTGATCAGTTAAGTCTCAGCTCTTTCACTTCAATAACTGAGGAGTTAATTGACTCACTAGAACACTCTGAAATCATACTGTCTCATGAGAAAGCCTTTTTTTTTTTCTTTTTTCTTTTTTCTTTTTTTTTTAATTAACTTGAGTGTTTCTTATTTACATTTCGAGTGTTATTCCCTTTCCCGGTTTCCGGGCAAACATCCCCCTAATCCCTCCCCCTCCCCTTCTTTATGGGTGTTCCCCTCACCATACTCCCCCCATTGCCGCCCTCCCCCCAACAATCACGTTCACTGGGGGTTTACTCTTAGCAGGACCAAGGGCTTCCCCTTCAACTGGTGATCTTACTAGAATATTCATTGCTACCTATGAGGTCAGAGTCCAGGGTCAGTCCATGTATAGTCTTTAGGTAGTGGCTTAGTCCCTGGAAGCTCTGGTTGCTTGGCATTGTTGTTCATAAGGGGTCTCGAGCTCCTTCAAGCTCTTCGAGTTCTTCCTCTGATTCCTTCAACGGGGGTCCTGTTCTCAGTTCAGTGGTTTGCTGCTGGCATTCGCCTCTGTATTTGCTGTATTCTGGCTGTGTCTCTCAGGAGCGATCTACATCCGGCTCCTGTTGGCCTGCACTTCTTTGCTTCATCCATTTTGTCTAATTGGATGGCTGTATATGTATGGGCCACATGTGGGGCAGGCTCTGAATGGGTGTTCCTTCTGTCTCTGTTTTAATCTTTGCCTCTCTCTTCCCTGCCAAGGGTATTCTTGTTCCCCTTTTAAAGAAGGAGTGAAGCATTCACATTTTGATCATCCGTCTTGAGTTTCATTTGTTCTAGGCATCTAGGGTAATTCAAGCATTTGGGCTAATAGCCACTTATCAATGGGTGCATACCATGTGTGTTTTATGAGAAAGCCTTTTTAAAAGAGAAGTGTTGCAATATGTCTATTTTGATGGGACTAAATTCATATGTGGTTTTGACAACTATGGTTTCACCTACAAGAATGCAAGAAGGATGCAGAAATGTCTTCAGAAGATGTATTCAAACATTTGCAAGCTGAGAAAGATAAAGACAAGAGACCTCTTTACCTGCTTAGATGACAAACATAAGGAAGGTGACAAATTTGAAGCAGAACCTAGACACAGCTTTGATACAGTGACTCCCTGGACAAAGGTCCAGATCATAGTATCCATATTAAATGCAAAGGAGAACATCTAGGTTATTCTGTGGAACCTTTCATTTAGGCTTCTAAAGGGCCATGTACATAAGATACAATGTTGGGACTTTTGTTACATTTGAAACATTTAACCTTGAAGAATTCAATAGCACATGAATCTTTTTCAGGGTTTTTGCAGGGAACCCATCTATTAGTTCTAAGTCTCTTCAGTTAGTCCCATCTTTCATTTCAGATCTTAATTTTCAGAATCAGGATGAAAATATGTCATGTCAGTGCCTTGTACAATTGGCAGCAAAGCCTTTCTTCTATGGACTTCAAGGATGCAAATATGAATTTGTAACCAGAGAGGCTTTCCTAATGCATCTTAAAAAGCACAGCTATTCAAAAGATGAGTCCCTTCAGTTAACCATGTTTCAGCAGCAGTATTCCCTATTCTGGCATCACATCTGCCAAGAAAAACACACAATATTATTCATTATAAAAATAAACATCAAATTGGCAATGACAGTATAACTTACATACTATTAGACAGTGTAAAATGTGGTCATAAAGGTACATGCTAAATTGAGAAATTGAAAAATGACTGTTCTGCAAATTTGGTCCCAACAATAATTCAGAGACCACTCAGTGTCATTCTAAAAAAAAAATAATAAAAAATAAAAAAAAAAGCACATGGCTCAGAAAAAGACTTGGAGTCCTCTTGTGAGGAAACAGAAAGTAGATATATAGTATCTCATCACAAATTGGTAGCCATAGAGAAGAGGGAGAGGGGAAGGTGGAGAGAAGAAACAGGTGGACTGTTGCTAAAAGAAATCTGTGCTTTATTTTGAATAAGTATCAGAAAGCTTTTGATTGTATCCACAGAATTTGCAACTCTTCATTTACCATTCTAGAAGTCTGATGTGCATCAGTACAACAAAGAGGAGGTATGCTTAGAGAAGAACAAAGCAAGAACCAAAAGGGAACATGTAAAGTGTAAAAAAGATATTTGCTTGCAAATAATAAGGACTGTAACAAGTTCTTCTATGCTCCAAGGCCTTAGCTAAGTACTGCAGTGACTTTCATAACATAAACAACATTTAAGAGTCTAAAGTGGTTTCTCAGATAGTCTGCAGCGAGGTTTTCTTGTAACCAGCCTCAGTGCCCTGCTGTTTTTTATTCATTCAGTAAGTTGAAACACCACCTGTTGAAACAGCATAATATTGAAGGAGAAATCCATTTGTATTATGAAACCCATTATACTCTTAATTGCTATGCCCAGGTTTTTCAGCCATTGAAGTTATTATTTCCAGCATGTCTAGTTCCGACATAAGGACTATTATGACAACCTGTTCAGCAGCCAGGAAGTAGCAAATTAGTGACTTCTACGGAATGAATTGCTGCATCAGACAACTCATGTTTAGGGATTGACACAGATACAGGTGCAGACGCAGGGACAAGAACATCAGCCTACCAAAAGGGCATGTAATAAAATAAAGCTAAAATATGTAGCTTACTCAAAGAAAAAATCTTCAATTAGCTTTAAAACCAGAGCATAATTGATTCGTATGTTTGTTGTGAATTTTGAACACACGCAATACCCATGCATGGTTTAGGGATGCTTTCCTATAGTGAAGCTGGAAAGCAGCATTGTGAGGCATTACAAACATAACCATCTGCAAAATAGTGCCTATTTAGAGCAGCAGTTGGGAACCTTGGGGTTTGTTAAGTATGGTACCAATATTAAAGACAAGAAGTAGAGCCCTGTGTGAAGAAAGAGGAAAATACTAACTGTGAATAGGTGTGCACAGAGAGCTGATCCCCAGAAGATAGCAGTGTGCCCCTCCCAATCACTTATTCCACTTGCCCAGCTGAACAAGATGTTGGTCAGAAAGAATGTTCAGAAAGAAAGCCAGTTTTTGGCACAAAGAGTCTGTTCTACAAGAGGACATTGAAAAGCATCCATTCTTCAGAACCACTTCTATGCAACAGTGTAATATAGTTCAGTCATCTCCTGGTAAAATAGAAAGCACCATAGCCAATCCCAGAGTAAGGGAAAGGGGTATTTTTCCACAGACTTCCAACTGCCACTATCAAGGATCAAAGAAGAACCTGGGCAAGATAGTTCAGGACAAGAAAACACAGTAAAGAGTGAAGTCCAGGTCTCAAAGGAGAATATAGAAAGCATTTTCAGGCTAGGTCACTTGATCTGAACACTTACAATCCAATGGGATTTGAGTCTTTATGCTGAAATTTATTCAGGAAAGTGAAGAGTATAATGATGTTGATGACTGGGAACCTTTAGAGAACTTAACATTGAAGAACTCCTCTCAGCCTGGTAATGACTTGCCAGGGAATGTGGCAGATACCATAGTGAATGACAGCAAACTTCAAGTTGACATACCTCATTCTTCCAGTGACCCTCCCATTTCTGAGAAACTGTATGCAATCCCACCATTAGTAGTACCTGAAGCAGCAGCAATTCCTTCCATGGAAAATGTGAAGATTGTCCTGGTCAATGCATTTAAGCCTGTGCAGAGCTTGCCTTAAAAACTTTCATTATCTTCAGAGTGTAGTTGTCCTTGAACGATCTAAGTTCTCTACACTGATGTTAGACTTCTTTCCAACTAAGAAGACAGAGAAGCTTTGTGTAGGAAGTTCCTGAATGGCTGTTTTTGAAGCACCTAGCCCCAGCATTGCAATATGCGGACCTTTGTTAACCTGAAAAAACACTGGGAATCAGCCACACTTGCTTAGTGTTGAATAGGCTGTGGGTTTACATGATTGTACAATATCTGTGTCAGTAGCATTGGTGACATACAGTAGTTGGTATATTGATTGGGATTTTTATTTTCTTATTTTAAAAAATGGAACTGTATTCTTGTTTGGTGCTTTTTAATAAATCAAAATATACTGGGGCTTCCTTTTCCAATTAAGTGTACATGATTATATATAGAACATATATTAAAGTCCCAGGGTGGGGTGGCTAGGGAAAGAGTAGGAAGTTCTTACTTCACTTGAATGGGCACCCAAGGGTGATTTGCGAAATATACTGTGTTTTATAGCATCTTATTTTTTGAGTGGTTTTAATAAATTACAATTTTCATGAACAAAAGAAAAAAAAAAGATTTGCCTGTAAGTACGCCTCCAGGAACATTTTCTTGGTAAGTGATTGACTGCGGGATACTTTAGCTTGCTTTTTCAAGTACTATCCATGCGATGGTGGACCTAGGATGTATAAGAAAGCAGACTGAACAAACCATGGAAAGAAACTCAGTAAGCTACATTTCTCCATTACTTCTGCATAGTAACTACTTCTAGGCTTGCATGCCGCAGTTATGCACTGTTACCTAGATTAATAAAGAAAATAAACCATTTCTTCCCCAAGTTGATTCTGGTTGTCATTTTTTATCACAACATTCAAAAATCAAATTAGGACAGAATTTGTCTTGGTTACGGTTTCTACTTTTGCAATAAACACTCTGGCTCAAAAACTTAGGTGGGGAGGAAAGGATTTATTGACTTGCACTTCCACACGAATGTTTGCCTTTGATGGAAGTCAGGACAAAAACTCAAACTGGGCAGTATCTTGAAAGAATGAGCTGATGCAGAGGCCATCAAAAGAGTGTTTGTTGTTGGCCTGCTTCACTGTCTTGCTCAGCCTGCATTCTTATTGTTGTGTTAGACTGCGGATCATATCTGCACAGCAGCACAAGAAGAGGTTTACTGAGGAGAGTGAGAAAGAGAAGCAGGAAAAAAGACGGCAAGAGAGAGAGGAGGGACCAAGAAGCCCCATTTATATTGAGTCAAGCACACCTGGCTGTTGCCAGGTAACTGTGTTGTGGAACCTAGACAATATGCTAACATTCCCCCATTTTGGTTTAATTAAAAAGCAGTAATGGTGGAGCAAGAATATAAGCACCATGACATTTAGGTATTTCCTGCTGACTTTTGGGGGAAGTGTCTCTCAGAAACCTGGGGAAATTGGTATGGGGAGATTGGTCCAGTCGTAGGAGACTAGGTTGTTTCCTTGCTGTCTAGTGTCTGTGGAACCATTTCTACACATATCAGAAAGACCAGGCCAGTAGAAGTGTTTGTGTCTGTAAAAGAAGACTGGAACTTCTGGGGGTTGCTTCTCTGAAGCTGTCCTGAATGCAATAAATACCTCGAATTGACAAGACACTGAAACACACACACACACACACACACACACACACACACACACACACACACAAACACACAAACACATTATAGGTAAAGAATAAAGTTGAATATATTAGGGAGAAAAAAATTCTGAGATATACAGTTGAAACTCTTAAGACTTGGTAATTGGGGATAGGGAGATTCCCATTCACAGGAACAGGAGAGGAATCACACACTCTGGAATAAGTAGTTAAGTGAGAACTTCAGGCTATTGATTAGCAGATGCACTTGTCTGGATGGAGTCTATCCTGGTTCATGAAAGGTAGATATGAATGTGGTTTTTATAGCTCATAAATTTACAAAAGGGATAGATTTCTTAACAACACAGTCTTCAAGATGATCTTTCGTGGAGCAGAGGGATAAAGGGGCTTTTCTTTTTGTCTAGGAGACTGAAATACATAACAAGAAACTACTTAAGTTTATAATTGAGACAGAGGAAAACCAAAAGCTTGAACGTATGAACACTGTTGATCAAGAGAGACACCTTATGTCTATAGTTAAAGTACAAGTATAGGATCCCATTCTCTTTCCTATTTGATAAAGTTCACTTAGTGAGAAAGGGACATGTACTCTGATTAGAATATCTACCCCAACAACTTCCCTTAAAGGAAAGACTGATGCTGGGTCAGGTGTCCCAGGAAAGAGAGGGAATTGTGGAGGGTTTGTATGTCTGGAGCAGCCTGCAGCTGGCTCAGAAGGAGAGGAGGAGTCTGGAAAGGTCCAATAAGGAGGCTCTGAGGATGTCTTGTGAGAAGAAGAAGCTGAGGAGGTGCTCCGAGTTTTAGAAGGCACAGAGATAAGTCTGCATCAGAAAAAAGGCAGTTCCTCAGCTGGATCAAGGGATGTAGTACCATATGGTATAGGATTCATGGCTAGGAGAAGTTGAGTTGGGGGACAAGAGAACAGAGAGAAGAGTCAGAGTGAAGACTATCAAAAGCATGGGAGTAGATTTCTTCAAATAATTTGATCTAGTGTGCCATTAATTGACCATTTAAAGCCATTGTATAATGGTTGCTCAATTCAGACCTCATTGCAGAAGTGTACTAGCTTTGATGCCCTCAAGTTTAGAGATTTGAGATTTTCCAGGAGACATCTCATAGGGGAATTAGGAGATAAATTTGAAGATGTTGAAGTGCCATTGGGTGAGAAGGATGTTATTGAACTATTTGAACAGGCATCCTAAGAAAAACTTCAAAAACCAATTACAACTGTACAGTAAGGCTAGATGGCCAGGTCCTCATGTGGACACTAGGGGTTGTGATGAGTCTGACACTCACTAAGGAAAGTGGCCCACCTAAGGCTAGGAGTTAGCTGTAAGGTTGCAAGAGCCTGAAATGGGAGGGGAATGAAAATCATTTTCAAAAGCAGAGTCATCCAAGTTTTTTTTTTTTTTTTTTTTTTTTTTTTTTTTTTTATGTTGGCTAGGGGCTGGTAATAGGGACTGTGAAATTTCAACCAATAAGCCCATAGAATTTCACTAGACTTCTCTCAAGGAAGGTTCCCTCTCTGCGAACTGGAGGGAATACTTTATCAATCCACAGGTGTGGAAAGTCTGACAATCTGGTAGCAGAAACAGTGGTATTCTGTGGCTGGTGGACCTGTCGACATGAGGTTCGGCCCATGTTGTTTCGAAGGAACAGAAAAATTCAGATCCCTTAGCAAACAGAGTAGAGCCAAAAATGTAGGTTACCCAGTACAGTGACTCTGTTCTAGGAAATTGACTGACCATAGAACTGATGATTACACCATTCGGTTCAGCAACTCTGTTCACTGACCATAATGTTAGATTAAAATCTTAAAGAATAATCTTGAGAGACAAGGAGTTTCCCCTGTGATTTTTCACTGGTATTCTCAACATTTTCCAATGACATCCTCCCTACCCATTTGGGTTGTGGTTTCTTCCTTTAAATACCTCTTTTCCCAGATACTCAGGGTCAAACTCCTCTACCCTGCATGGGATACGAGTCTCAAACCTGCTGCACTGGTTCCTATAATATATAATAATAATAATAAATATATATATATATATATATTATATAATAATATATATAGTAAACCTCTTGTGATTACAGCAAGGACAGTCTCTCATGAGTTCTTGGGGGGTCGCCTCATCCCGAAACTTGAGTGAGGTTCTCCCCACACCTGGGGTCTTTCAGTTTAACCTACATGACATCAGCTAGACCATTTTGCGGAGGTCAGGGTGTGTCACTACCGGAATGGCCCACATGGTGGTGGTGGCAGTAGCAGTGTCTGTGGTTGCAGCACCCCATGTGTTGGCAAAGTCCGCTAGGAGCACTTCCCAAGTCTCAGCACCAAATGTTGTGCTATACAGCAGATCAAATCTGGACAGATCATTCCAGACCAACACAGCCCCACAAGAAGAGGTTTATTGGGCAAACAATTTACAGATGAGGAATGCCAAAGTTCTGAGAAACACCTAAAGAAATGTTCAACATCTTTAGTCATAAGGGAAATGCAAATCAAAACAACCCTGAGATTTCACCTCACACTAGTGAGAATGACTAAGATCAAAAACTCAGGTGACAACAGATGCTGGAGAGGATGTGGAGAAAGAGGAACACTCCTCCATTGTTGGTGGGATTCCAGACTGGTACAACCATCAGAATTACACCAGACTTCTCACTAGAAACTAGGAAAAGCAGAAGATCCTGGACAGATGTCTTACAGACACTAAGAGAACACAAATGACAGCTCAGGCTACTGTGTCCAACAAAACTCTCAATTAACATAGATGGAGAAACCAAGGTATTCCATGAGAAAACCAAATTTACTCAATATCGTTCTGCAAATGCAGCACTACTGAAAAATCCATGTGTCAATACTGGTATAGCCATTTCTTAAGAATGATAATCTTTTAAGCTGGCCCTTGCTTAGCACCTAGATGTTAGACAATGGACCAGAAAGTAAAGAAAGCATCCACCCTCTAGGAAGCTGTCCGACCATACGAACAGATGGTATAGATCCTATTTACTGCAGGGAAATTACAAAGCAGGAAATTACAACATCTCCGGGAAGTTGACTGACCACTATAGATTGTGCCAAAGGATGAGAAAATCTATATCAAGTTAGATGTCCTTGGTACTGACATGGCTGTGCTGACATAGCTATAGTCTGGGCCTGGGAACCCCAGAAGAGAAATATCTGCCAAGTCAGATATCCTTTGTCATTGTCCTGGGAACCCCAGGATGGGAAAACATATACCAAGTCAGATGTCCTTCATACTGAAATGGCTGCGCTGATATGGTTACTGCCTTGTAGCAGGAACTCCAGGATGAGAAACATCTGCCTACTTATCCTTGACACCGAAATAGCTAAACTAATGGAACAGTGTAATCTTAAATGACTATTTAATCTGTAGATTTCTGTTGTTTGAGGCTCTTCACATCCCTCCCGTGTGAGGACCGTGTTGAGTCCCAGTGCACTGGTATCCCAAGTAAACCTCATGTACTTGCATCAAAATTGAATCCCATGTTTTTGTGGGGGGGGTGGGTGTCCTCAGGACTAGAATGAGAGTCTCCTCTGCCTGAGGGTCTTTCACTACAAAGGATAATCAATGTTAAAGCCCAACACAAGGAGGCAAACTACACCCTAGAAAAAGCAAGAAACTAATTGTTTTGCAAAAACACAAAGATAAGACAAGCACACAAAAATAATTTCACCTCCAAATATGAAGATAACAGGAAGCAACGGACACTATTCCTTAATATCTTTCAACATCAATGGAGTCAATTCCTCAAAAAAAGACAGATTAACAAACTGGATTAATAATGAGGCAGCCTTTTGCTGCTTATAGGAAACACACATCAGAGGCACAGACAGACACTACCTCAGAGTAAAAAGCTGGAAAACAGCTTTCCAAGCAAATTGTCTGAAGAATGAAGCTGGAGTACTCATTCTAATATCGACTAAAATCCATTTTTAACTAAAAGTCATAAAAAAAGATAAGGAAGGACATTTCATTATAATCAAAGGGAAATTCCACCAAGTGAAACTATTAATCCTAAATATCTATGTTCCAAATACAAGGGCACCAACATATGAAAAAGATTGCACCTCACAAAATTATATTAGGAGATTTCAACACTCCACTCTTATCAGTGGTCAGATCATGGAAACAGAAATTAAACAGAGACATAGACAGACTAAGAGAAGTCATGAACCAAGTGGAACTAACAGATATTTATAGAACATTGTATCCTAAAACAAAAGGATATACCTTCTTCTGACCACCTCGTGGTACTTTCTCCAAAATTGACCATATACTCCAGCTCAAAACAGGACTCGAAAGATACAGAAACATTGAAATAATCCCATATTTCCTATCAGACCACCACTGGATAAAGCTGGTCTTCAATAACAATAAGGAAAGAACACCCACATATTCATGGAAGTTCAACAATGCTCTACTCAGTGATAATCTGGTCAAGAAAGAAATTAAGACTTCTTAGAATTTAATGAAAATGAAGCTACAACATACTCAAATTAATGGGACACAAAGAAAGCTGTGTTACGAGGAAAACTCATAGCTCTAAGTGCCTGCAGAAATAAACAGGAGAGAGCATATATCACCAGCTTGACAGGACACTTAAAAGCTCTAGAACAAAAAGAAGTAAATACATCCAGGAGTAGTAGAAGGCAGGAAATAATCAAACTCAGAGCTGAAATCAACCAAATGGAAACAAAAAGGAGTATAGAAAGAATCAACGGAACAAAAGTTGGTTCTCTGAGTAAATCAATAGGATAGATAAACCATTAGCCAGATGAACCATTGGACACAGAGAGTGTATCCAAATTAACACAATCAGAAATGAAAAGGGAGGCATAACAACAGAATCAGAGGAATTTCAAAAAATCATCAGATTCAACTACAGAAGCCTATACTCAACAAAACTTGAAAATCTGGAGGAAATGGACAATTTCCTAGACAAATACCAGCTACGGAAATTAAATCAGAAACAGATAAACCATTTAAACAACCCCATAACACCAAAAGAAATAGAAACAGTCACTAAAATTTTAAAACCAAAAAGAACCCAGGTCCAGATGGGTGTCAGTGAAGAGTTCTATCAGACTGTCATAGAAGACCTCATACCAATACTATCCAAATTATTCCACAAAATTGAAGCAGATTGAGCGCTACAAAATTCCTTCTATGAAGCCAAAATTAGTCTTATACCTAAACCACACAAAGACCCGAAAAAGAAAGAGAACTTCAGACCAATTTCCCTTATGAATATCGATGCAAAAATACTCAATAAAATTCTTGCAAACTGAATCCAATAACACATCAAAACAATCATCCATCATGATCAAGCAAGCTTCATCCCAGGTATGCAGGGATGGTTTAAAATATAGAAAACCATCAACAAAATCAACTATATAAAGAAATACAAAGATAAAAACTAATGGTCATTTCATTAGATGCTGAGAAAGCATTTGAGAAAATTCAGCAACCCTTCATGATAAAAGTCCTGGAAAGAACAGGAATTAAAGTCCATACCTCAACATAGTGAAAGCCATATACAGCAAACCAGTAGCTAACATTAAACTTAATGGAGAGAAACTTTGAACAATCCCACTAAAATCAGGGAATAGACAAAGTTGCACACTCTTGCCCTACTTCTTCAATATAGTTCTCAGAGTCCTAGCCAGAGCAATCAGACAACAAAAGGAGATCAAAGGGATACAGATTGGAAAGGAAGAAGTCAAAATATCACTATTTGCAGACGATATGATAGTATATTTAAGTGATCCCAAAAGTTCCACCAGAGAACTGCTAAACCTGAAAAACACCTTCAGCAAAGTGGCTGGGTATAAATTTAACTCGAATAAATCAGTAGCCTTCCTCTACACAAAAGAGAAACAAGCTGAGAAAGAAACTAGGGAAACAAGACCCTTCATAATAGTCCCAAATAATATAAAATACCTCGGTGTGACTTTAACCATTAAATAAAGATCTGTACAATAAGAACTTCAAGCCTCTGAAGAAAGAAATTGAAGGAGACCCGAGAAGATGCTCATGGATTGGCAGGATTAATATAGTAAAAATGGCCATTTTACTAAAAGCGATCAACAGATTCAATGCAATCCCCTTCAAAATTCCAATCCAATTCTTCAAAGAGTTAGACAGAACAATTTGCAAATTCATCTGAAATAAAATAATATCCAGCATAGCTTAAACTATCCTCAACAATAAAAAGACATGCAGAGGAATCACTGTAACTGAACTCAAGCAGTATTACAGAGCAATAATAAGAAAAACAAAAAACAAAAAACTGTATGGTATTGGTACAGAGAAAGGCAGATAGACCAGTGCAATAGAATTAAAGACCCATAAATAAACCCACACACCTATGGTCACTTGATTTTTGACAAATAAGCCAAAACCATCCAATGGAAAAAAAGATAGCATTTTCAGCAAATGGTTCTGGTTCAACTGGAGGTCAGCATATAGAAGATTACAGAATGATCCATGCTTATCAGCCTGTACAAAGCTTAAGTCCAAGTGGATCAAGTGCCTCCATGTTGAACCAGATACACTCAAACTAATAGAAGAAAAAGTGGGGAAGAATCTCGAACACATGGGCACTGGACAAAATTTCCTGATCAAATCACTAACATTTTATGCTCTAAGATCAAGAATCGACAAATTGGATCTCATGAAGCTACAAAGCTACTGTAAGGCAAAGGACACTGTCCATAGGACAAAATGGCAACCAACGTTTTGGAAAAAGATCTTTACCAGTCCTACACTAAAGGTCTTACATCCAAAATATACAAAGAACTTACGAAGTTAGATTGAAGGAAGACAAATATCTCTATTTAAAAATGGGGTTCAGAGATAAAGAATTCACAGCTGAGGAATATCGAACATTTGTGAAGCACCTAAAGAAATGTTCAACATCTTTAGTCAGAAGGGAAATGCAAATCAAAACAAACCTGAGATTCCACCTCAAACCCGTCAGAATGGTTAAGATAAAAAACTTCAGCAACGGCTGATGGTGAGGAGGATGTGGATAAAGAGGAACACCTTTGTTGGTGGGATTGCAGACTGGCACAAACATTCTGGAAATCAGTTTGGAGATTCCTCACAAAATTGGACATTGCACTACCTGAAGACCCAGCTATACCTCTATTGGGTGTACACCCAAAAGATGCCCCAACATATAACAAAGATACATGCTCCATTAAGTTCGTAGCAGCCTTATTTACAATAGCCAGAAGCTGGAAAAATCAAGATGCCCTTCAACAGAGGAATGGGTACAGAAAATGTGGTACATCTATACAAATGAATACAACTCAGCTATCAAAATCAATGACCTTATGAATTTCACAGGCAAATGGATGGAACTGGAAAATATTATCGTGAGTGAGTTAACCCAGTCACAGAAAAACACACACGATATGCAGTCATTTATAAGTGGATATTAGCCCAAATGCTCAAATTACCCAAGATGCACAGAACACATGAAACTCAAGAAGGATGACAAAAATGCAGATGCTTCACTCCTTCTTTAATGAAAAAAAAAATACCCTTGTGAGGGGATAGGGAGGCAAAGTTTAAAACAGAGACTGAAGGAACACCGATTCAGATCCTGCCCCACCTGTGGCACATACATAAAGCCACCAAACTAGATAAGATGGATGAAGCAAAGAGATGCATGCTGACAGGAACTGAATATATATCTCTCCTGTGAGAACAGCCAGAATATGACAAACACATAGTCAAATGCTAGAAACAAACCACTTAACTGAGAATATGAACCCCATTGAAGGAATCACAGAAAGGACTGAAAGATCTGAAGGGGCTTCAGCCTCCACATGAACAACAACTCCAACCAACCAGAGCTTCCCACTATCCAAGACTAAGCCACTATCCAAAGACTATACATGGACTTACCCTGGGATCCAAATTAATAGGTAGCAAAGAATAGTCTAGTATGGACACCAGAGGAAGGGGAAGCCCTTGGCCCTGCCCAGGCTGAACCACCAGTGAAAGATATTGTTGGGGGCAGGGCTGTAATGGGGGAAGGATGGGGTATAGTTAGGTGTATTTTGTCCTGGAAACTGGGAAAGGAATAACATTTGAAATGTAAATAAGAAATACTCAATTTAATAAAGTTGAAAAAAATAAAAAAATAAAATAAAGATAAAATTCAAAAAAATCTATTTAAAAAAAGAAATTATACTTGTCATAAGAAAATGTTAAAAAAAAATTGTAAAGGATACAACATTTAATCGCTTGCATATATAATCCAAAAAGACTGAGGCCACCAGAGTTGACCATGATACTCTGACCTTAACTTTCCCTATGATCATGCTAGAACTTTGGTAAACATGAGTATGTGAAAAGGAATAGGTAGTAGTGTTTAGAAAGAACATTTATTCAAGGAATTGCCTCCTGGGTAATTCAATAACATTCAGAATATCCCAGAGAGAATAATGAATTGTTTACCAGTGTTTGGTCCTAATAGCCTTCTCAGTGGGAAAGGTTTAAAATCAACTTTGAATTACTAAGCAAACATGTAAATGTCAAATACAATTCAAAAATACTACCAGGTCACAGCACTAACAGCTAACTGGGTGTAGCAATTGAGTGTAGATAAACCTGTGGCCAGCAGCCTTCCTTGACCAGTCTTTTATGTAGAGATAAGACTGAGTTCTAGCGGCTATGCTCATAATGTAATTTGACAAGTTTCTCTACCTAATTTTCAGACTTCTTTTTCCCTGTCACCTGCTCAATGGGTCCACCTGCTGGGATAGCAAGGTGCCTGCCAAGGCAGAGCTGCTCCATCCATTTAGCCCTGCCAATTAATTCTGCACTTAATAGAAAGATATAGTAATGTGACCTTTGTCATGCAAGTAAGTTGTTCCAGTATTCAGAACCCAGATGAGTCTCCTGTTAACGCTTAGCTGGGATTCCTAATAGCATTACTATTCTGCCCAACCTCAACCAGAGACAAAGCCAGAACATTGCTGCACGTGAAGAAAGTTTCAGAAAACTTGTTTCTTCCATTTGTTGGGGTGATGACATGCAAATGAAGTATAGGTGACTTTTACGGGCTGAGTAAAGCATGGACCAAAAGGGTTGAAGAGGATCTAGCACTCATATTCTATAGATGTGACAGGTCTTAGTTGAGAAGCTATGTCTACAAGACAGGTTCAGTGACATCAGGATTCAGTGAGAGTTAAGCAGGAGACTCTAACCATGATGATGACTTACAACAGGGTCTGATTACATGTTCTTCTTACCAGTGTGGTAAATGAGCAGGATTCTTGATGTTAATATCCACTTATTTCCTCTTGCCCCTATGTAGACTTCTGCTATACAGCAAGAACTTATAGTCTCTTTCCCTAGTTGGGGAATAAAATATTTGGTTCTATATATTATTAATCCCAGGTTTGGAGACGAAGACAGGTAAATTTGTAAAATTTGTTTACCAACTAACATTCCACTTGTTATGTTTCACACTAGGGAGAGATGCTATCTGGAAAAAAAGGTAGACAGTACAAGAAGAATGGCACTCTGGCTTGTTGTTCAGCCTTCAATTATCCACTCATCCAAACATATAAAAAGCATTTAAAGTTTTTTTCTTTAAATGGGATTTCTTCACTAGAGAAGATAGAAGTATGACATATCTGCACTCGTTCATTAGCTAAGGGCTTACCAACTGGAGTGATGAATTCTTGGATCTCAGTGCATTATTCCAGAGACCATTCCACATGCTGAATACCAAAATATAATCAATATACTTCCCTATTTCTCCAGAACGATCCAAAGAATTGTGAAAATAAGACAGAGAAGGAGGGAGGGAAGGAAAGTAGGAAGAAAGGAGGGAATGGGGAAAAGGGAGGGAAAGAACAATCGAAGGGAAGTAAAAGAGAGTGGATGAGAGAGGAAGAAAGAGAAGACAAGAGAGAGAGTAAGAGTGAGAGAGAGAGAGAGAGAGAGAGAGAGAGAGAGAGAGAGAGAGAGAGAGAGAGAGAGAGAGAGAAACTCATCTAGAATCAGCAGTATCTCTCATTGGGAAAGGCACTTACCCCAAGCCTAAGGACTTAAAATCCACATCATAGAAAGAGATAACCAATATCCCACAGTTGTCCTCTGCCCACATAATACCACCCTGCTGCACACCAAAAATACACAATAAAAATGATTAAGAAATTGTAATCTGAACTTCTAAATTGAGCAGAAACATGAACTTTACTTTTCATAATCTTCACTCAACTATAAAACTTTTAATTAGAAAGCAATACACAATTCACTATTTGATTGATTACTTCATTTGCTCATATTTCTAGCTTAGATTACACTCATTATTAACTACTATACACTTTTACACTTTTACCTATTAGACCCAATATTTTTTGGCTCAATATTTTAGTTATTTATTTTAATAATGTGCCTTTATCTGCCCTTGTGGGTATCACCATTTATTTAGACACAAAATATCCAAGAAATTTCAGATTGTTTGTAGTGATTTCTTTTTTAAAATATGTTCAGTTACAGAGTTGCATAAAAGTAATAGGAAAAGCCAAGGAGGCATACCATGAAATTATAGTCCTTCTCTGGAGGCTGTGACATTAAGTAAAAATGTGTCGTTTATAAAAGTTTTTATTTTAATGGGTGGGTTTTCTGGAAGAGGTTGCTGGGTTTCTTGGTTAATTGCACTGATACCATATTCCTTAGACATATCCACAATAAAGTGCACTAGGGATTCTCTGCTGAACTAGTGTGTGTGCTTTGATGAAATCACAAACGTTGGAGTTGTGGATGTCCCAGCAGGTTAAAGCACGTGCCATAATAGCATTAGGACCAGAATTCAGATCCTCAGGACCCAAATATATTTCAGATTCTTGGGGCAAGCAGGCTAGTTGACTGTCTGAATCAGTAAGATCTGGGTTCATTGAGAGACCTGTCAAACTATATAAGGTAAAGAAAGGTTGAGGCAACGACTCGACCAATGTGAATCTCTGATATTCACATGCACTCACAAGTACATACTTTTAGTAAAAAATATTCTTACATACATGCAAATAGTCATGCACACATTATATTCTGAGATATATGGCGAGAGAGAGAGAGAGAGAGAGAGAGAGAGAGAGAGAGAGAGAGAGACTACTTGAAGATGAGACCTAGTCAAACCAAGGAATTGGAAGATTGGAAGCCAGGTAAACTAGAATTGCAACTCAGATGGAAGTTTCCACCAGAAGAACCTTGAATAATTTTACTGAATTTCTCTGTACTTCAGTGATTTTTATTTTTAAACTATGAGAAGGCAAATTCACAGCTTTCATGGGGATCAAACAGGTTTATGGAATGCCTACCATGCTGCTACTATGGCAGGACTGTGTGTTAATATCAGATCTTAACTTCCTTTTTGACTTGTGTCTGTGTATGTGCACATGCAAGAGCATAAACACACACATATGCCATCAACCTTGAGAAGGCTATCATCCATACAGGATCTCCATTCTACAGACCCAACTCTATGCACCTTCACCTGTCCTTCTTATCAGAAACCATAAGGGTTAGTTTCCCTTCCTGCATATTTATTCCTTACCTGACTCCCCCACACAAAAAAAAAAAAAAAAAAAAAAGCAAGCCCTGGATATAGGAAGAGAATCAAAACACACGAAAAAGAGCTTAAATACAATCTTATAGAGAATATAAAAGTTTTTAAACAGGAAATAAATAAATCCTCTTAACAGATTAAGAGAGAATACAATTAAACAGATGAAGGAAACAAATAGAACTGTACAAGACTCGAAAATAGAAATACATACAATAGAGAAAAAACAAAAAGAGAATTCTGGATATAGAAAAGCTGGAGAAAAAAACAAGAACAACAAGTAATAGCATCCCCAACAGAATCCAAGAGATGGAAGAGATAAACTTAGGAGGAGAAGTTAAAATAAAAATTGATACATAAATCAAAGACATTATTTAATTAAAAAAAATCTGACAGAAAATAGCCAGGAAATCTTGGGTACCGTGAATAGATCTAACGTAAGAATAATAGGAATAGGAGAAGGCAAAGCGTTCCAGCTTTATGGAGCAAAATATATTTAAAAAAAAAAATCATAGAGCAACTTGAGTCACAGGACCGCAGGTAAAACCAACTTTTCTGCTCCAAGTGACCAGCCTGGTGGACTCAGGACACACAGAGGCAAAATTCCTCTGGGACCAGACACTTCCGGTTTTAGCTGGAGCCCCAGCCTCACTGATCCCAGCCCACAGCTCACTGCTCCCTAACCCCTTGGGAAAGAGAGCTTGCCATGCAGACAGGTAGGGACTCCTGAGACTGCAGAGAAGGAGAGACCACCAATACTGCCCATCCCTGCCCACATACCTGGCCCAAGAGGAAAGTGTATATGACCTCTGGGAACCAGAAGATAGGGGCAATGGAGGGGCAGGTCCCCTGTAGTCCAGACACTGCCAGGACCTGAAGGGACACAGTCAACAGTTCGCTGCACCCAATTCCCATGAGAGGGAGAGCTAAACTTTGAGAGAGGCAGACATGCCTGGGGAGCCAGAAGAGACTACACTCTGCTCACATTTCTGAATCCAGAGGGAAACACTTAACGCCATCTGGGAACACAGTGCACCAGGGCTCCAGGAAAAGGGGGCACAGACCCACCTGATTGCTGTCCTCACGGAGAGCTCAAAAGAAGCCCCCCACGAGAAAGTTGAGTGTCCCGCACGACCTCTCTCCAGAAAGAATACGCGGGAACACATGAATCCTTCTGTAGCCAAAATGCTTATTCTTTATTAATAATAGAGAGGGCGGCCGCGGGGCGCCAGCATGGCGCCGCTTATATACACCCTAGCGCGGCGCATCCACACCTGATTGGTTGCTTACCCATGATCTCATTAGGCACGCCCCGGAGTGGGCAAAGACCTGGCACGAAGGCACTCTTGCACATGTGCACACAGTTAACTTCCTGAAAGGAAGTCGGCTGGCGCGGCGGACTATCCTGGCCTTACACGTGGGGCACAGTGGAAGCCAGCGCCATCTTGTGGTGGCGAATGTTATAGCGGCCCTCTACATCTCCCCCTTATTATTTTATTTATAACAATCATGATCACCTTATCGTGTGCAATGAGGAAACCTCAGCGACGTGGAAGGGCTGATCAAAGGAATCATTGAGTCTCTCTCATCCCAGTGCAATGGATCCACAGATCCATGGGGTGCAAGAGCAGAGAACTCAGATACTGACTAATTCCTGAGCATAGATAACCAAATTCCAGGGGAGGCCCCTAGATCAATGGCCACAAGTGCTTGAGTGATAACGGCCTTGTCACGTTTCTGTTGAGATCTGAGTTTGCAAACCAACCATAGCATGAACACTAATCCACAGCATAGGACTGCACCGAACAGAGCCACTCCTGATAAATAGTAGGCACCTCATTTGGTCCTCCTCAGCTGTTACCACCAAGGGCCGTAGTCAAGTCGCTCCTATAATAAAATTTAGAATTCCCAATCGTTAGCAGCTACTCTAGAAAGTTCACCCACCGTGCTTATCTAACAATAGATTGGGGAAGGATAACTCCAGACACTGCAGACACAATGTCTGCAGCAGTAATGGCTGCTACAATAGCAGCGAAAGTGTCATGGTCTTTTCTATGACAGTTCAGGATCAGTCATTTTTCTCTGGACCAACCAGCAGACAATGGAACCATTTCTGAGATCTGTACAACCAGGGCAGAGTTCCCCAGTCCACAGCAGCTTTACGCTGGTGGCATTCCTGTGAAGCTACAGTCTGTAAAATGACAACACCAGTTAAGGCAGCAAGAGTCACCAGGGAAATGAGGGGGGCAGCAACGACTGGAGTCCAGTCTTCTCCAGCAAGCAGCAGTGCACAGAGGGTCAGAGAGCGGGCCATAGTGGGACAGGACACACGCAGCGGTAACACTGACTGCAGCAACGGCAAAATCTCTGTGATGACAAAAGATGAGGGGGAATCTTCCATCTTCCTCTCAGGGCAGAGGAATGACTCCAGGGACCCGAACCGGGAGAGCTGAATCTTCATGCTCCCAGGATCAGCAAGTCTCACCCGCCACTCAGGCAGCTGGCACACTCTTGTAGCATCCTGTAGAAAAAACACAAAGATTCCCTCTTCTCCATATAAAATATCTGAATAGAATCATGTCAATACGTGGATCTTTCTATTTCACCTAGACAGAAATATGCCTAGTTGTAGGGTGCCATAAACTTTGGCATCCAAATTTTAAAATTGAAATAAAAGGAGCATTATTTAGCATACAGAGATAACTCCCCCTTTTTATTTATTAAGATATAGTAAAGATATTATTTATTAAGGTAAGTCCTCAAGGATTAAATTGAGGACACTGAGCACTTGTATTTATAAATTGACTTGTATACCAAATTATTGTCCCCAGCATTATTGTTTTGGACATATAAAGAATGAGATTTTTTGACTAATTGTACCTATTTAAGGCCTACAATCTGTCTGGTATCATTGTCCTCCCTTGTTAAGGAGCCCAGACAATCCAGTTTGAGTTCTTAAATGGTCTATTAAGGAACAGTACTTAGTGCTCTTATCCACTAAGGCATTTCTCTAGCACCTCAAAAACTTTATTTACCTAAACATAAGCATTAATTAGAAATGTCAAATCCTGTAAATATTGTCCAATTTCAGTCTTACTAGAAATCCCTGAGCTGGCAGGTCGAGGCTGAGAATTTAAAGTAAGCAAATGGTGTCTTCTTCTTTTCATATCAACTCTATTACCATTTTCAAAGTTAGGTATGAGCCTAAGGTTTAATTTAGTTGTCTGAGCCAGAGCACTGAAAGGACAGTGAGTTGTCAGACATTCACATGGAAATCACTCATTGATTTTAAGTAGAAAACCTGTCTCTAATAAAGCATTAAATAATTGAAATCAATTGTAAACCAAAGGCCACACATTGGCTATCAGTATGTGAATTGAAAGCTTGATTTTTTAACATTTTAAAAACAGTGGCTATAGCACGTAATTTAATAATCTGTGTTGAAGCAATAGAAACTCAAGAGAATAAACAAGTGATCTAATCATACATGGAGCCTTTTCATTAGATGAACCATCTATAAATACAGTAAGCACATTTCCTATGGGTTGTTTGCACAAATATATAGGAAGTACAAAAGCATGTAAAGAGTAAAATTATCAATTTTGCCTGAAAAATTTGTATATGTAATAGGCCAAATATCAGTATTTTGTAATAACCAATTTGATTGTTGTTTGGAATAAGATATGTTTTACCAGGTTTCTTTTTAAAATACTTCCCTGACTCTAGCCTACAATTTTGTATTAACACAACTGAAGCTTTACCTCCAATGTGGATAACAAAGGCTTAAGTCCTCTGGTAAGGTTAGGTACTTAGCTAATTAACATATCCTTAGAAGCTTAAAATTAGTTTCAAATATTCTTTTTTGGAGTAGTCTAACAGCTACTTCCCAAATATTAAAACTCATTTTGAGAGCAAGGTTTGAAGTAAAAATTTCTATATACACTGAAAGATTCAAAGTTCTAACTCCTTACATTGAAGAAGCAACAAAATTACATAATATAAGGCTAGTAGTCATTCTTAATGATATCACTTCATGGGCTCTCTAAAATTATAAGCAAGCTCACGAAATGAAAACTCAATATCAATCCTCTAAATCTATCTTGAAATGGCAGTTGGAGTAAACAGACTGGCTGTTATGTTCTCACAAGTTCCAAAACCTCATCAATCTTTCATAAATCTTGTAACAATCTCTACCTGTTTGATTTTTTCTTAATTAAAATAAGTTTGAGTTAGTCAATGTAACATTGGCAATCCTTAATCACAATCCTTAAATTTTCCTTGTAACACCAGAGCACAACCACAACTTTGGAAAGTCACCTGAGTTCTAAGTACTGACTAGGCAGCTGTTCTTGGGGCAGTGGAATTAGCATCAAAATACAGATAGCTTCAGGGCAAACCACAACTTTGGAAAGCAACACTTGACCTCCAACAATCTATTACAAAGTTTGACTGCCAATTCCTATATATGAACGCACTATGGTGTAGTCTCCAGTACCACAACAAAGAGACATTGTCCTAAATTCTTTTAGAAGCCTGGTTTCTAGGATAAGAATTCCATAAAAATATTATCACAATTTAGATCTGTTTCCCTAGGTTGGCTCATGCCGCATGTTGTCTAGAATGACTCCATCCAAATAACCAGTTTTATGTCAACTTTCTGTTACCAATATTATACCTTTTTAACCATATCCAATAACTTAAAAGCCAACAATCTATGACCAAGGCAAGAAGAGCATATTTATACATTTAAAACCAATCAGAAACAAAATTGAAGTGGCTACACATATCTTTAATATTTAGACCAAACACCATTTTTACCTTTTTAGCTATGATTTTAAGAGAAGCACCTTGTCACCTGTTGAGTCAAATAATAAGTCAGGCATTTCTCTAAGAGAAACAGCTATCAGCTCTTGTACCAAAGAAGCTGAGGAGCTGCGGGCACCTTTAAGATCAGCTCGTGCAGACGCTTAGCCCCTGGGCTGCTTCTCCAGCTAATCTATGTTCCTAGCTACAGGTGCAGGGCTCTAAAGGCCGATTGAAGCTGCTTTTTATTCATTTGTTCCTTTTTGAAACGAGTTAAAACCAAATCAAGATGTGAACGATTGACAGATAAAGTTTTTACCATTTTTTCTTTTGAACATAAAACATTTAAGCAACGAGAAACAAAAACCACAGACATAAACTGACATATAGGGAGAGCTTGGTGCACCAAGGACAGACAATAGGCAAAGAGGGAAAAAAACAGATGGTGTCAGCAGAGAGGTAGGATTTTCCCTTTCCCACCACTTTCACGGTGACTATCCACTCAAGTGGAGTCTATATGGACGATGGATTGTCTCAATTCCTGGACTAGTCCATCAACGTGTTGAAACCAAATTCCTGTAAGATACTGAGATATATTATCTGAGCAGCATGACTGACATTCACAAATGGTATGGAAGTGAAACACAGTCCTGAATATTTTTACCCACAACCCAATTACACTAACTCCATCAAGCTGTGCATGGGCATTGAGATGTCCTTTTGTTTGATTCTCCTGAATAAATTTTCAGGCGGTCTGCCTCTATCAAGTCTAATCAGTATGACTCTGCAAAGCTTCCAGAGCCTAATCACACCTTTTAAAAGCACAAAGACAAAATTTTTCTCCCAAAATACTGTGTTCCTTTTATCTCCTCCCTTTTTCTCTCCCGGGGCGTTTTTTCCCCAACCTCTCGCCCCGAATTGGAGGGGACTGTCTGCTTGTTATCTTTCCTTGAGCTCTTTAATTTTTTACCCAAACATGTTTCTGACATGCCGCTTTGCCCTTCTTTCCGCACTCTTTGCTCTGCTATTACAGCTGGGCGGCTCCCATGCGACCTCTGACGCTGCCTGGCAGTAGCTAGAAACTCAAAGGCCAATAGAGAAAGCCCAAGGGCTGCCAAAACGATAATAAAGGCTTCCGCCGCATCTAGCAAGGGAGTGAAGTGGAACAGGTCAAGGCTAAGCATTGTCTCTCAGGATCTTACCTTTTAAACACTACAGTTCTGGATTCCTTCCACAGACAGAAGACCCCCTATTGGTGCCTGGCGATGGCGCGGCGTTTCTCCCAGGTTTCCGGCACCAGATGTCCCACGCGACCTCTCGCTACCAAGAATACGCGGGAACACATGAATCCTTCTGTAGCCAAAATGCTTATTCTTTATTAATAATAGAGAGGGCGGCTGCGGGGCACCAGCATGGTGTTGCTTATATACACCCTAGCAAGGCACATCCACTCCTGATTGGTTGCTTACCCATGATCTCATTAGGCACGCCCCGGAGTGGGCAAAGACCTGGCACGAAGGCACTCTTCCACATGCGCACACAGTTAACTTCCTGAAAGGAAGTCAGCTGGTGCGGCGGAGGCCAGCGCCATCTTGTAATGACGAAAGCTATCCTGGCCGTACACGTGGGGCGCAGTGGAAGCCAGCGCCATCTTGTGGTGGCGAATGTTATAGTGGCCCTCTACAGTTGAGCTGTGGGACCACAGATAAGACCAACTTTTCTGCTCCAAGCAACCTGCCTGGTGGACTCAGGACAAGGCCCACAGAAAAAAGCTGAAGACCAGAAGGCAGGAAAGACAACACGCCTGAAAGCAGAACACTCTGTTCCCATAACTGGCTGAAAGAAAACAGGAAAACAGATCTACAGCACTCCTGACACACAGGTCTATAGGAAAGTCTAGCAACTGTCAGAAATAGCAGAACAAGGTAAGACCAGTGAAAACCTGATGGCGAGAGGCAAGCGCAGGATCCCAAGCAACAGAAACCAAGACTATATGGCATCATCGGAGCCCAATTCACCCACCAAAGCAAATAATGAATATCCAAACACACCAGAAAAGCATGATCTAGATTTAAAATCACATTTGATAATGATGCTGGACAACTTCAAGAAATACATGAAGAATTCCCTTAGAGAAACACAGGAAAACATAAGTAAACAAGAAGAAACATATAGAGAGGAATCACAAAAATTCCTGAAAGAATTCCAGGAAAACATAATCAAACAGGTGAAGGGTTAAAAATGGAAATAGAAGCAATAAAGAAAGAACACAGTGAAACAACCCTGGATATAGAAAACCAAAGGAAGAGACAAGGAGCTGTAGATTCAAGCATCACCAACAGAATACCAGAGATAGAAGAGAGACTCTCAGGAGCAGAAGATTCCATAGAAATCATTGACACAACTGTCAAAGATAATGGAAAATGGAAAAAGCTACTGGTTCAAAACACACAGGAAATCCAGGACTCAATGAGAAGATCAAACCTAAGGATAATAGGTATGAAAGAGAGTGAAGACTCCCAGCTCAAAAGACCAGTAAATATCTTCAAAAAATCTTAAAAAAAAAACTTGCCTAACCTAATGAAAGAGATGCCCATAAACATACAAGAAGCCTACAGAACTCCAAAGAGATTGGAGAAAAGAAACTCCTCCTGTCACATAATAGTCAAAACACCAAATGCACAAAATAAAGAAAGAATATTAAAAGCAGTAAGGGAAAATTGTCAAGTATCATATAAAGTCAAACATATCAAAATCACACCAGACTTCTCATCAGAGACTATGAAAGCCAGAAGATCCTGGACAGATGTCATACAGAACCCAGGAGTACACAAATGCCAGCCCAGGTTACTGTATCCTGCAAACTCTCAATTAACATAGGTGTAGAAACAAAGATATTCCATGACAAAAACAAATTTACACAATATTTTTCTACAACTCCAGTGTGACAAAGGATAAAAATGGTAAAGCCCAACAAAAAGGGGCAAGCTGCACCCTAGAAAAAGCAAGAAACTAATTGTCTTGGCAAAAAAAAAAACAAAGAGAAGAAAAGCACACAAACATAATCTCCCATCCAAATATGAATATACCAGGAAGCAATAATCACTATTCCTTAATATCTGGCAACAACAATGGTCAGAACTCTCCAATAAAAAGACATAGATGTACAAACTGGATAAGCAATGAGGACCCTACACTCTGCTGTCCACAGGAAACACACCTCAAAGACAAAGACAGACACTACCTCAGAGTGAAAGGCTGGAAAACAACTTTCCAAGCAAATGGTCTGAAGAAGCAAACTGGACTAGCCATTCAAATATCCAATACAATTGATTTTTAACTAAAGGTCATCAAAAAAAGATAAGGAAGGTGACTTCATATGCATCAAAGGAAAAATCCACCAAGATGAACTCTCAATCCTAAATATCTATGCTCCAATTACAAGGGCTCCTACATACATAAAAGTAACCTTATTAAAGCTCAAAGCACACATTGCACTGCACATAATAATAGTAGGAGCTTTCAACAACCTACTCTCATCAATGGACAGATCATGGAAACAGAAATTAAACAGAGACATAGACACACTAAGAGAAATCATGAACCAAATGGACTTAACAGATATTTATAGAACATTCTATCCTAAAACAAAAGGATATACCTTCTTCTCACCACCTCATGGAACTTTCTCCAAAATTGACCATATAATTGGTTATAAAATGGGCCTCAACAGATACAGAAAGATAGAAATAATCCCATGTGTCCTATCAGACAACCACAGGATAAACTGGTTTACAATAACAATAAGGGAAGAATGCCCACATATACATGGAATTTGAACAATGCTCTACTCAATAATAACCTGGTCAAGGAAGCACTAAAGAAAGAAATTAAAGACATATTAGAATTTAATGAAATTGAAGGTACAACATACCCAAAATTATAGGACACAATGAAAGCTTTGCTAAGAGGAATATTCATAGCTTGGAGTGCCTGCGAAAAGAAACAGTAGAGAGCATATATCAGCAGCTCGACAGCACTCTTAAAAGTGCTAGAACAAAAAGAAACAAATACACAAAGGAGGAGTAGAAGGCAGGAAATAATAAAACTCAAAGCTGAAATCAACCAAGTAGAAACAAAAAGGACCACAGAAAGAATCAAAAGAACCAAAAGTCGGTTTGTTGAGAAAGTCAACAAGATAGATAAAGCCTTAGCCAGACTAACTATAGGACACAGAGAGTGTGTACAAATTAACAAAATCAGAAATGAAAAGGGAGACATAACTACAGATTCAGAGGAAATTCAAAAAATCATCAGATCTTACTATAAAAGCCTATACTCAACAAAACTTGAAAATCTGCAGGAAATGGACAATTTCCTAGACAGATACCAGGTACTGAAGTTAAATCAGGAACAGATAAACCAGTTAAACAACCCCATAACTCCTAACGAAATAGAAGCAGTCATTAAAGGTCTCCCAAACAAAAAGAGCCCAGGTCCAAACGGTTTTAGTGCAGAATTCTATCAGACCTTCACAGAAGACCTCATACCAATACTATCCAAACAATTCTACAAAATTGAAACAGATATAGCACTACTGAATTCCTTCTATGAAGCCACAATTACTCTTATACCTAAACCACACAAAGACCCAACAAAGGAATAGAACTTCAGACAAATTTCCCTTATGAATATTGATGCAAAAATACTCAATTAAATTCTGGCAAACCGAATCCAAGAGCACATCAAAATATTCATCCACCTTGATCAAGTAGGCTTCATCCTAGGCACTCAGGGATGCTTTAATATATGGAAAACCATCAACGTAATCCATTATATAAACTAACTGAAAGAACAAAACCACATGATCATTTCATTAGATGCTGAGAAAGCATTTGCCAAAATTCAACACCCCTCCATGATAAAAGTCCTGGAAAAAATAGGAGTTCAGGGCTCATACCTAAACATAGTAAAAGCCATATACAGCAAAGCAATAACTAACATTACACTAAATGGAGAGAAACTTGAAGCAATCCCACTAAAATCAGGGACTAGATAAGGCTGCCCACTCTCTCCCTACTTATTCAATATAGTTCCTGATGCTCTAGCCCTAGGAATCTGACAATAAAGGGAGATCAAGGGGATACAGACTGGAAAAGAAGAAGTCAAAATATCACTATTTGCAGATGATATGATAGTATATTTAAGTGATCCCAAAAGTTCCACCAGAGAACTACTAAAGCTGATAAACAACTTCAGCAAAGTGGCTGGGTATAAAATTAACTCAAACAAATCAGTAGCCTTCCTTTACACAAAAAAAAAAAAAAAAAGCCGAGAAAGAAATTAGGGAAATGACACCCTTCATAATCATCCCAAATAATGTGAAATACCTCAGTTTGACTTTAACCAAGCAAATAAATGATCTGTAAGATAAGAACTTCAAGCCCCTGAAGAAAGAAATTGAAGAAGACATCAGAAGATGGAAAGATTTCCAATGCTCGCTCATAGATTGGCAGGATTAATATAGTAAAAATGGCTATTTTACCAAAAGCAATCTACAGATTCAATGTAATTGCCTTCAAAATACCAATCCAATTCTTCACAGAGATAGACAGAACAATTTGCAAATTCATCTGGAATAACAAAAAACCCAGGATAGCTAAAACTATATTCAACAATAAAAGGATTCCTGGTGGAATCTCTATCCCTGAACTCAAGCAGTATTACAGAGCAATAGTGATAAAAACTGCATGTTATTGTTACAGAGACAGAGAGATAGACCAGTGGAATAGAACTGAAGACCAAGAAATGAACCCACACCCCTATGGGCACCTGATTTTTGACAAAGGAGCCAAAACCATTCAATGGAAAAAAGATAGCATTTTCAGGAAATGGTTCTGGTTCAACTGGAGGTCAGCATGTAGAAGGATGCAGAGTGATCCATGCTTATCACCCTGTACAAAGCTTAAGTCCAAGTGTATCGAGGACCTCCATATCAAACCAGATACACTCAAACTAATAGGAGAAAAGGTGCGGAAGCATCTCGAACACATGGGCACTGGAGAAAATTTCCTGAACAAAACATCAATGTCCTATGCTCTAAGATCAAGAATCGACAAATGGGATCTCATAAATCTGCAATGCTTCTGTAAGGCAAAGGACACTGTTGTTATGATAAAATGGCAACCAACATATCGGGAAAGATCTTTACCCATCCTACAATAGAAAGAGGGCTTATATCTAAAATATACAAAGAACTCAAGAAGTTAGACCGCAGGGAGACAAATAACCCTATTAAAAATGGGGTTCAGAGCTAAACAACTTGTTCACAGCTGAGGAATGCCGTATGGCTGAGAAACACCTAAAAGAAATGTGCAGCCTCTTTAGTCATAAGGGAAATGCAAATCAAAACAACCCTGAAATTTCACCTCACTCCATTGAGAATGGATAAGATCAAAAACTCAGGTGACAGCAAATGGTGGCAAGGATGTGGAGAAAGAGGAACACTCCTCCATTGCTGGTGGGACTGCACACTGGTACAACCCTTCTGGAAATCAGTCTGGAGGTTCTGCAGAAAATTGGACATTGAAATACCTGAGGACCCAGCTATACCTCTCTTGGGCATATACCCAAAAGATGTCCCAACATATAACAAATACACATGCTCCACTATGTTCATAGCAGTCTTATTTATAATACCCAGAAGCTGGAAAGAACCCAGATGCCCTTCAACAGAGGAATGGATACAGAAAATATGGTAAATCTACACAATGGAGTACTACTCAACTATCAAAAACAATGACTTTATGAAATTTATAGGCAAATGGATGGAACTAGAAAATATCACCCTGAGTGAGGTAACCCAATCAGAAAAAAGACACATGGAATGCACTCATTGATAAGTGGCTATTAGCCCAAATGCTTGAATTACCCTAGATGCACAGAACTCATGAAACTCAAGAAGGATGACCAAAATGTGCATGCTTCACTCTTTCTTTTAAAGGGGAACAAGAAAACCCCTGGCAGGGAAAAGGGAGGCAAATTTAGAACAGAGGCAGAAGGAACACCCTTTCAGAGCCTGCCCCACATGTGGCCCTTACATATACATCCACCCAATTAGATAAAATGGATGAAGCAAAGAAGTGCAGGCTGACAGTAACCGGATTTAGATCTCTTCTGAGAGACACACCCAGAATACAGCAAATACATAGGAGAATGCTAGCAGCAATCCACTGAACTGAGATCCGGTCCCCAGTTGAAGGAATCAGAGAAAGGTCTGAAAGAGCTTAAAGGGGCTCAAGACCTCATGTGAACAACAGTGCTAACCAACCAGAGCTTCCAGGGACTAAGCCACTAACCAAAGACTATATTCATGGACTGACCCTGAGCTCCAACCACATCGGTAGAAATGAATAGTCTATTAAGAGCACCAGTGGAAGGAGAAGCCGTTGGTCCTGCCAAGACTGAACCCCCAAGTGAAGGTGATTTTTGGGGGGAGGGTGGTAATAGGGAGAGGTTGGGGAGGGGAAGCCCATTGTGAAGGGGAGTGGGAGCGGTTACAGGTATGTTGGCCTGGAAACCGGGAAAGGGACTAATAATTGAAATGTAAATAAGAGATATTCAAGTTAATAAAGATAAATAAAATATGCTAACTTTAGGGGTTGGGGATTTAGCTCAGTGGTAGAACACTTGTCTAGCAAGCGCAAGGCCCTGGGTTCAGTCCTGAGCTCCGGAAAAAAAAAAAATGCTAATTAAAAAAAACAAAAACTCCATACCAAAAAGAGCCCAGGACCAGATGGTTGTAGAAAATACATAAATAAATATATTAATTAATTAATTAATATCATAAAAGAAAATTTCTCTAAGCTTATGAAAAAGATGACTAGAAATATGGATGACACTTACAGAACAGCTATTTATACTGGACCAGAAAAGAAAATCCTCCTATCACATAATAATGAAAATAAAGCACCTACAGAAGAACGAATAGAAAAAGCAACAAGGCCACATAACAAATAAAGACCTATCAGAATTACAACCAACTTCTCAACAGAGATTTTAAAGTCTAGATGGGCCTGAACAGGTATCTTTCAACGTTTAAAATAAAAAAATACCGATGCAAATAGAGACTACTATACCCTACAAAACTCTCAATCAGCATAGATTGAGAAAACAAAATATTTCAGGAAAATTCTAATTTCAAACAATATCTATCCATAAATTGCAACCCTACAGCAAGTACTAGAAGGGAATCTCAAAGGCTTGGAGGATAAAAGCATCCAAGAAAACACCAGAACTAAGTAATACCATACTATCAAACACACACACACATACACACACACACATTAATACCATCAACATCAAAATAATAGGGAAAAAAAACAATTACTGATTATTGCTATTTCTCATGTAATGGACTTAATTCCCCAATAGAAAGATATGGGCTATCAGAATGGATGCAAAGTAGGTTCAATCATTTTGCTGCATACAATAAATACACCTCAGCAATAAAGACAGACATTACAGCAGTGGAAAGGCTAGAAAATGTTTCTAAGCAAACAGACCCAAGAAGCAAGCTACAGTGGCCATCTTAACATCAAGCAAAATCAACTCATCACAGGAAAAATCTACCAAGATGATACCTCAATTCTGAACATCTATGCCCCTAACACATGGGCATTCACATTTGTAAAAGAAAAATTGCTAAATCTTAAACAACACATAAAACCTCACACATTAATAGGACAACACCCTACTCTAACAATTGTCAAGTCATGCAGACATAAACTAAACAGAGAAATAATAAACCAAGAGACATTATGAATCAAATATACCTAATAAACATCTGTAGACTATTTACCCAAACACAAAAGAATATACCTTCTTCTCAGTACCTCATGGATCCTTTCAGAAAAATAACCATATAGTCAATCACAAACCAAGGCTCAAGAAATACAAGAAATTTAAATAATGGCTTGTATCTTTTCAGACCATCATGTCTAAAAGCTGGACTTTAACTACAACAGGAACTATCAAAAACCTACACACTCATGGAAAATGAACAACTCTCTACTCAATAATCTTGGGTCAAGGAAGAAATAAAGAAAAAATTAAAGTCATCTAGTTTTCAATAAATGTGAAGGCAAAACCTTCCTTATTTCATGGGACAAAATGAAAGCAGTATTAAGAGAAGAAAGGCACTAAGAAACTTTAAATAAAATTGAAAAGTTCTCATTCCAGCAGTTTAACAGTATATCTGAATGCCCTAGTTTAAAAAAAAATACAGAAGCAAACAACTGAAGAGGGAGATAAAGTAGGAAATGAGGACTGAAATTGATCAATTAGTAACTAAGAACAATTCAACGAATCAAGGAAACAAAGAGCCGGTTCTCTGAAAAAAAATCAAGAAGATAGACAAAGCCCTAGCCAAACTACCTAAAAGATACCAAAAGAGTATCCATATAAACAAAATTAGAAAAGGAAAAGGGAACATAAAAATAGACAATGAAGAAATTAAAAAAAATCATTGGATCTTACTTCAAAAACATGTACTCCACAAAATTGGAAAATCTTATAAAGTGGATTATTTTCTAAACAGATGGCACTTACCAAAGTTCAATCAAGATCAGGTAAATTATTTAAGCAGCCCTATTACCTCCACTGATACAGAAGGAGTCGATAAAATATGTTATCCCCAAATAGTTTCTAACAGATAGTTTTTACGCAGAGTTCTACCAGACTTTCAAAGAAGAGTGAAAACCAATAGTATTCAAACTATTCCAAGAGCCATTCTTTTAAGACAGGGATTTTTCCTAGGTTTGAACTCACCAAGGAGGCTAGGTTGACTGGTTTTTAAACCTTATTCCTCCTCCTGTTTGTACATCATGATTGATGAAATTACAAATACAAGCTACTGGGTCTCTCCCTCTCCCTTCCTCCTCCCCTCCCTCCCTTCCTCTCTCTCTCTCTCTCTCTCTCTCTCTCTCTCTCTCTCTCTCTCTCTCTCTCTCTCTCTTTCTGGCAAGTGTATCCAAATGTTTACCCTTCTGAGTGTATATGTAGAAATGTATATGTATACAAGGAAAAGCCAGAGATTCACAGTGAGATACCTTCCTATATTCTTCTCCACATTCCATTTTCAGACACTGATTCAGCTTCAATTATGAAGTTCTCTGTTTAAGATAGTGGTCAGCAAAGTAACACTTAGTGTCTG
The DNA here is from genome assembly GCF_011064425.1 of Rattus rattus. Lineage (NCBI taxonomy): Eukaryota > Metazoa > Chordata > Mammalia > Rodentia > Muridae > Rattus > Rattus rattus. The sequence continues at coordinate 79,282,674 of NC_046163.1, forward strand.
TCTATCTCATTCCCATTCCCCTCCTCAATTCATGCATTAAAAACCCACTCTACCAGACCTAGATTTTCCATTTTCATGTGATTACAAACTCAGTTTCTCATGCTTTTATAACGAGAACTTTTCCAAAAAGCTACCTCTCAATTTGTCTCTCATTTTACAATCTTATACAAGTTTGATCCTCAAAGTGTGGATTGTCTCTCTGTAACCATGGAGAGTTCAGGGGAAGAGAGTTAGAAAAGATCTGATTACAGTCACACAGTACTCTTCTCTGGTGTTATCTCAGACAACTGCTAGGCTGCAGAGGTGAATGCTTATCTATAAGGAAGAAAAAGGATCAATATAGGAGTGAATATTCATGACTTATTCCCGCTTGTCTGTCTCTGCTTGATAACACACAATTGTGAACACATCTATTAAAATAAGACACCCAGTTGTTGGTTTGGAATTCACTGATTGAGGAATGTCAAGTTGGATACACAGGAATGTTAAGAAAGGAATACCAGCAATGATGTGGTGGGGGTAGTAGTGGTAGGAGCTGGGGAATGAGGTAGGGGAAGGAGTAACTTAGGAACCAGAGTAAGATCTAGATGTGAACAAATCTAGGATTTACACTTAGTCACTGCCATAACCATATATCTGACAATAATCAAGTAAAAGAACGACGGGTTTATTTTGCTTTACTGCTTAACATAATCATTCCCCCAAGATTGGGAAAAAAGAATTGTGCAGATGTGAGTAGGTAACATTTTATCCCCAGCCAAGATGGAGTGTGAGAGAGATAATGGTACTTGGCCTACTTTCTCATTTTTATTCAGTCCCAGTTACATTAAGGTAGGTTTTGTCATCTTAATTGACTCAGTCTAGAAAGCCTCTGACATGCCTAGAGCATTTTCACTAGCTGCTTCTGAATTCTGTCAACTTGAAATTATTAATAATCACTGGCCTTTTCTATTATACATTTATCTAATAAGTCACATATGTATCTAATAAGTCACTGGCTACTTTCAACTCTTCATTGGGTCTAATCTTCCTGGTTAGCCAGCTAAGGTTGGCATCCTTCAGCCTTCTTACCTACTTTCCTCATATATGTCTTCAGTTTCTCCTTCATTCATCACCAGACCACACACTCACCTGCTTGTATCTGGTAATGTTGTGTCCTACAGAAATGACCCTGGTACTTCCCTCTCTAGAAAAGGAACCCACCACATTCTTTAAAATCTATCAACTTCAGTTTAAGGATTCCAATGGCTTGCTTCAGCTCACAGGTTTCTCTCATCACCAGATACATGTCACTCTTGCTTGAGCTTCTAGTCTCTTAGCAGATGCTTCTATAACTGTTTCTATATGGATAAGAAAGAATCATCCTAGAATTTTTCTGCAACATTCTGAAATTCACAGTTTTTGTCACAGACAAGAGCAGACAAACAAGAGGCAGCTGAAGAAGTCCATGGGTAGGTTCCTTCCCTCCTTTGAATCAATAGAATGTAAAGCCCTGGATTTGTATTAGATTCAGAAACAGTTCAACAACCTAGCCTAACATCAAATTCTAGCTCCACCAAATGCATTTATGACTTCAGCAAATGCTCAAATTTGAGATGAAATAACTCCTGAAAACCTGTATGTTATGGACCAGTCCTCCAGTTAGCACTAAAGGATAGTGATGAATATTAAGTAAATGGAACCTTATTGAAGTTCTTCAGCTCATTTGTGGCCTTTGGAAAGGGATGTTTTACCCAATCACTGTTTCAGATTTCCTTGCTTAAGTTTTTGAGATAAGTCTCATGTATCCAAGGCTAGCAACTTACTGTGTAACTGAGCGTGTTCCTGAAATTGTATAACCCCTGCTTTCACTTCCTATAGGAATGTAGTGACTGACTAATATGGTACTGAGACTCAGGGCTTCATGATTATTAGACAAGCCTTATACACACTGATCTAAAGCCCCAACCATTCAAGACAGAGAACTTAATTGTCTTTTGCTTCCAGGTATTGACATGCATAGTTTTGCCATACATTTTTGCCTCAATACAGACACAAAACTACAGAATCAACTGACTATAGACTAAAAGCTCCAAAGTAGAGAGTGAAAGTGAACCTTTTTCTGCATAATTTGATTTATCTACTGTATTTATTTCAGTGCTAGGAAGATGAGTGACACAGGAAATTTCATTGAGTCTCAAACCTGGGAACAGAATTAGTGTGAGACAGAAGTCATACACACCACAAAAAGACCAAATAAAGTCAAGCTTGCTGATTCTAGAACAGTCAAGCCTCAGCAAATGGAACAAGACACACAGGAGAAGAATTATTCCTCTCATATTGAGTTCTGTGGCATATAGATACACAGATTTGTGTAAAATTAATTTATAATCCTAGCTAGTTCATATAAAAGACACACAATCCAGACATTTTATTCAAAAAACATAAGTGAATATTGGGCAAGTTTTGAGCTATTCTAATTTTCCTCACCTATAAAGTCCCTTGTTATTTAACATTTCTCTTGGCCATGTGAAAATGTTCTATCTCCTTCAATTGCAGTCTCCTTCACCTACATCTTCTTTCTTCTCTTGCTTCCTCTACCTGCAAATTGCCTTCTCGATCTCCATGTCTCACTTTTCTCCCTTCAATGCCCAATAAAATGTTCTAGCCTTTTATTGACCAGGTACATTGATGAATAAAACTTTCAAACATCATGTGGTATACCTGGGGATTTGCTTGTTGAGGACAACCACATCTTGAAAACCAATAAGTATTTAGAAATAGAATATAAGCAGCATCAGAAAGAATCAATAAAAGAAAGAAATAAAGAAGTTACTCATAGAATTTTGCAACACCAACCTACCACCACTCAGCATTTGTCTTTGCCTCCTGATTCACAAGCCTCTTATTTCTATTAAAATTATCTTTCATAAAAATTATTTTTCAGAGCAGATTGACAAGAGAGATGCTGGAGATAAAGCCTATGTTGCAGAAGCCATTTCTGTTGAACACAATAACATCAGAAACCTATTTTTATGGGTGAACCTATAAAAATTATCTGTAGCCATGCATCTTATTAATATCAGATACTTGAAGTCCTCCCTACTTGTACTCCTACCATGGTCCATGTAAAGTCCAGGAAAGCAGTTAGCTGATCAGAAACCCTTTGTATTACACAAGAAACATTGGGAAATGGGGTTGTTGAAGGTGAAATTTATCCTGTAGCATATATTTGTAGAAGTCATAACATTTTAGACATCAACCATTGTAATAACTCTGGCATAGTTGATACCTACAAGAAATGCTATATCTTGACAGTTTGGTAGTAAGTGAATGAGCAATTAGAAATTTCTGGATCACAGGAGAGTAAGTACTGTGGGAACTGATAAAATAATGTAGTGATTTCAGGAGAGGAATTTGCTTGCCTTTTTTTGTGTTTGGAGAATTATAGAGTCTTAGCTCCTTATGGAACCCTGGATACTCACTGCAAGTCTCATCTCCTATGGAGTGAGAGACAGCCCACTGCTGGTGGGTTCTATCATTCCTCTATCTTATCACTCCCTAGGATTTCCTCCCCATGCCTGGTTCATTATATATGCTTGTCAGTTTCCTGGGCCCAAATATAACGCTAGTACTCCCTGAATCTTGTCTTTTCAGTGTACACTAAACTGACATCACAGCACATACTTCATGGAATATCACAATATCTCACAGGTGTGAATAATGTTATTTTCTTCATAGCATGTCCCCTTTGCTATAGCTACAAGAGGTTTAACACCAACACTTTGTCTACATATACCACTTAAAGGATGTGATGGCATAATTATCTTAAAACTAAGACTGTGTCTATGGCTTACAAACATTCAGGAGAGATGCTAGCTGTAAATCCATCTGCAGAGTGCTGTCTTGTAAGAATGAGGATGTAAATTTGATCCCCAGTACAGTTGTTGGGATCTACTTTCATATGTACCTCCATCTGCATCATCATTGAGTTTTCTGGGCTATGAGTCTTTAAATATCTACAACAGCTGAGCAGTATGAGAGCTACACACACAAGACTCTCACCAGGATTAAGTCTTGTGATCAAGATCAAGCTGCTCAACAATAGTCAGGATTGGTAACTATACTGTCTAGTTTTCTGTCATCTTAACACAAGGTATAGTCATCAGTAAAAAGAGACCCTCAGTTGAGGACAGGCCTTCACAAGATATGGTCATGTACAAGCCTGAAGTACATTTCCTTAGTTAGTGGATGCTGAAGAAGGACCCACCCCATTACTGTTGTTGTCAACCACAGTGTATAGTTCCCAACTTTTACAAAAAAAAAAAAAAATAGGCTAAGTGAGATTCATGGAGCAAACCAGTAAGCAGCACTCTTCCATTGTCTTGGCATTAGCTCATACCCTACCTGACATCATGTATTTAGTTTTGATAAGGATGAACAGTCATGTAGAAGTATAAATGAAATAATCTTTTGCCTCCCCAATTTGATTTTTGGGCACAGTGTTTCATCATCAGAATGATGACCTTATGTAATTCACTGACAGACATTTTTTTGCTTGTTATCTTCTTGTTGACAAAAAGAACATGAAAAGCTGGACTAACCTGACAAGGAACCCCAGCAGAGCACATGTACAATTGTGACAGAGTTCCTTCTCACAGGTTTATGAAAAGACAACAATATCCATTCTTCTACCCACTCTGCAGCAATGAAAACCATCCTTTCATAATTAAAAGAACATTCGCAAATTTCACCTGTGTCAAAATTTGCATCAATTATGCATGACCTCTGAAGTTGAACTGTTGGGAATTATTGAATACAAAAGAAAGCTCACTCTGGAAGAAACAATAATCAGCAAATGTTTATTATAAAACTCAAACTGGCCAGCAAATTAAGTCTCTGAGGAAAAAAAATATATATGAAAAGAATTGATTTAGATTTAAAAAAAAATTAGGGAAGTAGAAGTGGAGACTATTGGAAGTCACTTAATTATACTTTAGAGAGTTCTGATGGAAAATAATTTTCTGTGAAAACACATGCTCAATGTATAGGTTCTAAGTACAGGTCTATATTCATTAAAATACTTAAAATGTGGAGGGTAAGTGCTTAACTGAGGAAAAGAGGATCAGGGATGGCAATTTTGATTCCAGGTACACACAGAGTAAGTATTGCTGTATTGTTGAGCAAGCCTGTACACAATTTTAGTTGCTATGGAGTATGGAACATAGAATCCCATACTGCCTTAGACTGCCTAGTCCACAAAATATCTTTCAGAAAAATCCTCCTAGGAGCACCTTTATCTCCCAAACATATTTTAATATTGCTGATCCAGAAATAGTGGTGCCAAATAAAACTATTAGTTGTTGTTTTTAACAAAATCCCAAATTTCAGTTTTATCAATAAAGACATGGGAGCTGGGGTGAAAGCCTGCTAGCCCAGAGAAGCAGAGAAGCACCCAGTTCACCTTCCTCCTCAGCTGATGTCCCCAAAAGGAAGTTTTCTTTCTCAATGCCATCTCAAAACAAACCTCAAACTGAATATCCCTCCCTTTTACTTCCTCTAATCCAGTCCAATGTCAAAGCCAACTTAGGGTACATTGCAAAACCCAGACTGGCAAAAGGAGGAAGGGCTTACTTAAAGCTGGACAAAATACAAAAAGAATAAAACAATCTTCCAAGTATCTTTCACTTACAAGATAATGAAAATTTAGATGATGTAATCAAGTAAACTGTTGAGACCCTGAGGTCTAGAGTAAATATTGAAGGCTCCAAATGCCTTAAGATACATGGTAGGCAAGAGGGGTTGGCAAAATGACTGAGAAGGTCTTTCTAAGTACATAAGTAATGGAAAAGAATTTTTACCTGTTGTCTTCTGTATTAATTACTTTACATGTAGGTGGGGCAAAATATCTGACAGAAGCAACTAAAGGAAGCAACTTGGGGTGGGCCTGCTCATATGGCATCTGGAGTCCCAAGTAGAGAGAGTGGAGTGCGTGTTAAAGTGCATCTGATTAATCCTATTTATTTGGTACAAGATGACAGACCACCGAAATGTGCTATCCACATTTAATCTGAGTCTTTGCTCTTTGATTTTATGATCTAGAAGCTTCCTCACAGTCATGCTAAGAAGCAATACTGAGAATATCACCTTCTGAAAGACAAACCAGGCAAAACTATTAATCATGCTGTTATAAAAGTAGACATTTTCAGTAAAATGAGCACTTTTTCTATTACGGTCTGGGATTTCAGGAGACTTCTCTTATTCTTTGAAACTTGGTCCATTGCGGGTCCCTGTGGTAATCACCATCTACTGTAAATAGAAGCTTCTCCAGTGAAGCTGAAAGGTATGCTCTTCTACAGTATAATAGTAAATCATTGCAAACATGTTTATTATTTTGTCTATGAGAGATTGTTCATCTTAATGAGAAGTGCTTTGATTTAGGATTTCAGAGTGGTACAAATGGTTAAACTTAAGTGTTCAGATCCATACTCTGTCCTACTGCCATGATCTAAAATTAACACATTTGCTACAAAGTTGCTTGAAATCGCCTCTTGTTCTTTTATGATACAAAATAGAAGATGCAGTAAAAACAACAAAATATTTAAGTATCAAACCAAATTACTAGTGAGTGAATATGTTCACACTACTCATGTTTCTTTAATTTATGCCATTCTTAGACAAGAAAGAAATAGACAAGGGAAACATGTCAGTCATTAAGTAAGCTTGTTCTTCCAGAGGACCTGATTTTGTTTCCCAGCCCCAACCTAAAAACATTACCAGTGTCTTACAGTTTCAGCTTCAGGAATTCTGAAGCCTTTCTGTGACCTATATGAATACTCAAATGCCCCTTTAAATAAATAATAAGTAAATATGTAAATCTTTAAAAAACAAACGAGACAAAAACAAGATGAAAAATCCTGTGTATACCATGTCTAAGCATCTGAAAGTGTATTCAGGAGACTACCAGATATTTAAAATAGACAAGATAAAAATAGAGAATAAAAGAAACGAAGCAACTGACACCTAGGGGCACTGACTACCTTCTCCTTTTCAAAGCAATTATGTGGAAAAATAATAATCAGACCCAGGCATTATAGTTGCAACACTGCATAACGCCATTTAAAATTGCTCACAACATCCAGGGGTAGTGAAAAAACAAGAAAGAAAAATAGAAACTAAGAAAAGAAGTAGAGTCCCAAGGCACTGGCAGAATTAGTAACAGAAGACCCACATTACTTGATCACCATTTCTTACCCAAAACAACTGAGCTCATTTCCATAAACAAGTGTATTTCAACCTGATAATATCACCCAGTGAAAATCACTGGCTTCTTTTCTTTCTTAATGAAAAGATTAAGGTAGTTAAATCCCAGAATCAATGGTGACTTAATTAGGCAATTGTGGTTCAGGAATGTTTCATGTGGTAGAAGTAAGCCCTATTCATTCGAACACCCCAATTGCAGCCAGCCAGGTGACCACTGATGCATTCTAGAAGTCCCTGCTGCAATTCTTGGAATTGATAACGTGTACTAGACATCCACACAGCAGTAACTGAAGCAAGCCAGGACATATTGACATTGGTAACAACACAGCAATGCAAATTCCCTTTTGTGAAGAAAACCGGTGACAGTTCCAAAATAGAGAGAATGCTAGAAGTAGAATAACAAACGATAGAATCATTGGGAGCTTGTGTTTTGGGCTGCTCAAGCCATATTTATTTCCAGTACACTCTGTCCACACTCACCACTGACTGCAGTTTCTACTTACACAGGGAAATAACAGACACTGGGCTCTATCCATCCTCAATTCTCTAGTCACTAAAGGAAGTTTGCTAAAGACCCTAAGCAGGTTAAGCACATTAACTTTTGCTCCTTCTTTTTAGTGAAAGAATAAGAGACAACACTACTGTATGGCCTAGTCATTGAATGCACATGAAATTTGTTCCTCTTATAGTCAAGCCCACATTTCCTTATAGGACTGAACCTTTCTCATTGTCCCAGTCATGCTCATTGCTTATCTGTGGTAACAATTCTAATAAGCCTCTTACTGGAAAGGACAATCAGCAACAGCATCATTGAAAATATAAGGCCATACACTGAAGATACCCAGTCAAGGAATACATTCCTAAGCATGTTGAATCTGCAGTCATAATTTAAAACAGAGTAAAGATATTATTTTGGTGTACCTTAGCCCCGGTTTTGGAACATATGTGTAAAAAATGAAAAAAATGAGCAAAAGTACTTTTGAACATACTCAACTTTCACCAGAAATATTTAGCTGGAAGGCAAAAAAGCAATAGTTTCAAGGTGCATTAAGAGCGAGTCTGTGCCTGATCATTTAGGCTACAACAGAAGCAAGTGGTATCTGGCAAAAATCAACAAATAAAGAGGAAACCTACTCCATAGGAACATCTTCCCAGAAGCAGCAGAAACACTTTTTTTCCCATGGCTTGGAAAGCATGGTGGAGTGGGAAAGCACAAAAATGGACAGTAAAGGGAAACAGAATATCAGGCACAGACCTAGAGGTGAATGTGGTACCACATGCTCAGAGGAAAGGTATGAAGATCATGGCACCCCAGAGACATCACCAGCAGTCAAAGCTGGTCTGGTAGGTCGACATTGTTTTGGCTCATTTTGTTCCCCTTGATGTGGCACAGTTAAATCGTTTAGAGCTCCAAATAACAGATGTTATAAGGGCAGAAGCGTCTAGTATGAAAAAGAAAATACCAGGTTGGAAGGAATGCCCTCCTAATGTTCACAGAAGAAACAAAGCAACTGACAGGTGTCTGGATTCTGGGACATTTATAAGTTTATTAAAATTCCAGAGGAAAGAACATTAGTCAAAAGTATACAGCGTGATCTAAGTGTATATATACATCTACTTTGAGTCAATACAAGAAATTGGATGAGGAGAAAACATACAGTCAAGACTGGTAAAAGATAAATGAACTGAAGTATCAGTGTAGAAATTATTTTGACTGTTCTGTAGATATTTCATCCAATTCAAACACTCTTTTATAGAACGGGAGGGATCCTCATACAACTGTAAAAGTAAGCCTAATATGTAAGGTAAAGGAAGTACACAAAACTTAGAAGACTTAGGAAGTGCTTGAAACTCACAAGCTTCTCAAAACCTGTGTTCCAGATTATGAAAGGGTTGTAATAAATATTTAATTCCAACTTGAGATTTCTACCCCTTCTTTGCTATTAAAGTTCCCAGATGAAAGAGAAACATAACCTTTACATTTACAATAAGCCTTAATCAGTACAAATTCTGGGCAGCTGCCTACCCACTATATTGTTGAAATCTACTTTCCTACATATAACCCCAAATTATTACTTACTATGTTTCATACGGACTGCTCTTAACTCTAGGATGCCAGCCCTCATGGTCATGCTCTCCTAATTGCTAACTCATGGCTGTACCTTCCTCTTCTCCTTTGGTTTTCCTAAACACCATCTAATTCTCTTCTGCACAGCTATTAAATGTGGTATATTTACTAATCAGAACTATCTTGTGGATAGCCTCACAGTGGCAATGTAGAGACTTTACGTCTTCAGGGCCCACACTTAACATTAACAATAGACAGTAAAAGACAAAAACTCAACACAAATGTTTTTAACATTTACTGAAGAAAGAAGACTGTTTGGTTTTAAGTCATAATTCCTTACAGGGACCTCAAAGGATGCAGCTTTTGGAGTGGTCACCCAAATAAGGATTGCCATTTCCGTGATTCAGTTGCCTTTGTGTCACTCTTGCTCCTCTAGCTATGCCAAATAAACTCATTAGTATACCAAGACAGACCTGAGTAGAATAAATTCTTTGCTGCCTTCAGTGCCCTAAGTTAAGTGAACAGCTGTTTGTTTGCATATGCCTAGGAAAAGGGCACACAATACTGTTGCATACAACAATGTGGAAATGACTTTATCATATAGAGACTTTTTCAGGAATACAAGGGTTTTGAGAGAAAGAGGAGATAAAATTCTTCAATTCATGGGATTAATTTCTGGTCTTAATTTACCAAGTCGTTTCTTTAGCAAATGTGCAGTAGCTTACTGGTAGATGATGTTGGTATACCTCCTACCCGACAAGAATCAGGAAATATTTGGCAAAGGAGGTCAGAAAAATTACAAGTTTTAGAATGCTCAGCGGCTGTGGTTGTTTGCACAACATCAAGCCAGTTAACATTCTAACATGAATGAAGGATAAACTAGCAAGTGCCCGTATTTAACACAGGAGTTATAGAAAGGTGAAGGCTTCTGGGAAAGGGAGAGTTAATTGGCTTCCATGGTGGGACCCCTGATAAAATGTTAATTTTCTAGAGAATTACACAATATGTGTGCACAGACAGGCAGCACTAACTCAAGTCAGTGTGGCTTTTATTACATTTTATTAAAAATGTCCATTGATAATGTTATACATTTAAATTCAATACATTCTGGTGACTCTCACTCATTTGTCATTTCTTTAAAAGGAAGAGGAAGTTAGAAGGGAATTGTGGAGTATTTGGAAGGTTAAGGAATGGATATGGTTTAAATATATATTGTGCAAATGGATGAAATTATCAAAGAATAAATTTATAGTAAATAATGAATTACATGGTTGGAATGTACTAGAACTAGACAATATGCCTCAGGTATTTTGTTCATCAACATTACTAAGAGTATCAATAGCGAACATGTGATTCTGGGAAAAGCATTTTTATCTATGCGGAATACCTTCATTCAAACTCTTTCATCAATTATATTTTAGTGGATTTTTTTAAAAAAATGGCTTCCAATGTTTCTTTCATACATCCTTAGTTTGAGATATTGCCCCACCCCATCCCCCAGCCTCCTTTATCCTGCCCCGTTTTCCACCTGGCTTTTAGAAATATATCTCTGTCTTGTCAGGAACTTTACAGTAGACTAGGCATGTTGAGCAGCCAGGTTCTTGGGTTTCTTCTGTTTCTGCCTCTTCACTGGGACTACAGTTACATGCATACCCAGCTAATTGGGTTCTTGGGTTTTAAATCAGGTCCTCATGGATAAATGACATGCATTTGAATAACTTGTCTAACTTCCCCAGGAAGGGCGTTTGAATGCTAGTTTTAAGGGAAACCAAATCTCCTTGACATAGAAAAGAATGCCATGTCTAAGCATCATGTTCAAGTGCACAACTTTCACAACTAAAGCACCTTTAACCTACCTTTGATGCTAACATGTAGTAATTATCTGAAAGAAAATTTATCAACTTTAAGGGAACATGTAAGCAGCTATCCCCAAGAGTCCAGAATCAATGCTGTCTCTTTTACACTAGGCTATTTCTGATTCTCCTATAGGAGGCTCCATTGGCAAGTTAGGAAAGGGAACACTGAATTGTCTGGGAATTCAGGTGGCAGGTGATAGCAAAAATGTGTCATTGTGTTTGGACACCTAGGGACCTAGGGACTCTGATGATCAATTTTATTGTTTTAGGCAGACTGCCTGTGTCATGTCGTATTTCTCAGGTGGAAAGAGGCATAATTCTAAGGTAGGCAGCTAGGTACCACAGGTACTGACAATTACTCTAAAAATATACATCTATTTCAGGATCATCCATTTTGCTCTAAGGAATCAGGGGGCATTTTTGTTAAAAAAGCAGAATTCCTAGTTTATATTAATTTTTTAAGATAAAAGCTATAGCTTTGAGGGTTTTTCATATTACGATGGGCAATTCAGGTAGTAACTGCTGGACCACCTTGGGCAATAAATCCATTCAGTCTCATACCTTGAGGGTAATTTTAATGGAAAACATTTAAATATGTCCATGAAAGAAAAGTTCTTGATCATAGGATGGACCTGAGTTCAGACTGGTCTCTCCAGTAGAGTTACTATGAATGAGTTCTATTTCCTAGCCTCAGTTCCCAAGTTGGCTAATGGGAGATGTGCAATCGCATAAATTTTGTAATTACCTGGAATAAATACTTGATAGTATAAACAGAAGGAAGATTTACCCAGCTCACAGGTTTAGTCCATTGGCCTCTGACTCATTACGTTGGGCCGGATGTAAGGCAAAACACCTTAGACTTGGAAAGTTATGACAAAGCAGACCACTCTTCTCATAGAAGCAGAAAACTGGCACAGACAGGTGAGAAAACTCTCCAAAGAAATGTACTTCTTTAGTGATGTACTTCTTGAGGCCAGAACCCACCTCTTAGTGATCTTTTCTGTATGAGCTAATCAGAAAATGAACCATTGATGAGGTTAATGACTCTGCTTACGTTAACTTCACGCAAACTAGGATCATTTTGGAAGAGGGAACCACAAATGAAAAAATGTCCTCACCATAATGTCCTGTGGGCAAGTGTATAGGCATTGTGGATAATGCAGGATAAAACATACAAATCCAATTATCCAATTATGGTTAAAAGTAAAATTGACAAATCCCATCAATCACTGAGTAGAAAAAGCCACCATGACTAGAGTGATCAATACACTCACTCTCCTGTGGTCTCAGGGTAATTTAAATGGTGAGGATTTAAACAAGTCCATGAAAGAAAAGTTCTTTACTGTCAGTTGTATCCGGATTCAGAATAGTCTCTATAGTACCTTCAAACTCAAGGGTTGAAATTTCACCAATCCTCACCATGGAAAATGTCCTCAGACCCCCAAAAATACATATAAACCTATGTCCCACTCAGTTCCTTGCAAAAGAAGCAGCCACACCCTCTACTGTCATTCCCAATAAATCTCTATTGTTAGTTTTGTGTGTGTGAGTGTGTGTGTGTGTGTGTGTGTGTGTGTCTGTCTGTCTGTCTGTCTGTCTGTCTGTCTGTCTGTCTGGTGTGACTTTATTTAACTCCTTGGCTCCTGGATTTCAGGATAATTTTGCCTTCATAGATATGACTCTTGCATTACGGAAACCTTTCCCTCTGACCTCTGAAACCTCTTTTGGCCTTTTGGGGAATCTTTTCCTTCAGAGATGCAATACTCCATAAGGATACTTTTCACCTAAGAGATATAACACTTACAGCCAATGGCCATCCCTGTCCAGTGACAGTGAGTAATAAAGGAAAGCAAGCTGAGTAAGCTAGAAGGAACAAGCCAGAAATCAGTCTTCTTTCACAGCTACTCTTTCAGCTTATGCCTTGAATCCTTGTCGTGACTTCCCTCAGAAATGGACTGTAACCTGATAGTTATAAAATGAAATAACCCTCTTCTCCCAAGATGATTTTGGTTATGGTATTTTGTCACTGCTATTATAGTTAGAAACCCTAAATAAGACAGCATCCAGTGACATCTTAGTGATTTGATAAGTCAGATCAAGATCACAATTGTAACATATGAGCCATAGGAGACATACTAGCTGTGAAAGAAGATAACTCTGCCTATGTGATAGCTGTATTATTGGGAGAGTTGACTGGGTCAGTATGACAGAATGTGCAGTACAGAGTTGATATAAAAGGTACAGTTGCCTCTCTCCCATTTAGGGATTAACACCCTATGTGTTGTGTACTCTTTTTAAAGATGGTAGCTAGGGTATAGAGAGATAATTCAAGAAGTAAAGTGCCAGATGTTCAATCATAAGAACCTAATTTTGATGCCCATAACCCATGTCACAAAAGACATCTGTGTGACTCATGCTTATAATCTCAGTGCTGGAGAGGGAGAGGCAGGAGGATCCTTGGGGCTCACTGGCCGGTCATCCTAGGTGAACCAGTGAACTACAGGTACAGCAGGTGACCCTGCATCAAAAAGCTAGATGGAAAGTGCCTAAGGAATACACTCAGGGTTAGTATCTGATTATCGGCATATATGCACCCATACAAACATGCACACATGCACACATGCGCTCGCGTGCGCGCACACACACACACACACACACACACACACACACACTCAAACTCAACCACACTAATGGAAATACCTAAACACACAAGCACACAAATTAATATATCAAATAACCAAGTATAATAGCTTTTAATGGCCATGGTCATTCTCTGACTTGCCTCTTCATACCCATGCATGATATGTGGCTTCAGTGCTCTCTTCCTTTTCCAGGTAAGACTATATAGTTAGCTTCAGTATAAGTGATGAATGTAAGCATGATGGAAAAGAGCATTAATAATTGGATATGTCTGACAAGCCTTTGGTATCACCTTGAAAAAGATGTGATCAGATTAACATGCTGGAGCAACAGCGACTAGTCTTTCGAATTATTCTAACCAAAGGAATGATAGGTGTGTCTATACACAGGAAGTTACTACCATGTAGGGAACGGATATTCTGACACTAAAACAAGCACCAGTTGACAATTTTTGATGAACATCATGTAGTTCATCTTAACTGTTACTCACCAGTTTGAGGTAATGTGTGGTAATACATTGTTGTGGCTTACACTGTTTCCTCCATACTTAATGTATAAGCCCCTAATCTCCAGTACTTTACAATGTGACAGGGCTGGAAGACAGGACATTCACAGAGGTATTTACATTCAAATGTGGCCATTATTGTGGTTCCCAATCCAATCTGACTGAACCAGGCAGTTTTCATGATTAACTTACAAACTGAGACTCCAGACCCCAATTCTCACTTACATCATACAATGCACACAATCTGTCTTCCAAAACCAAAATATTTTGTTCTTTAACAACCTCCACATGTTCAGGCTTGAGCAAACAGAGTTGCACAAACATGTACATACACTCATTACCACACACACAAATAAATAATATATGACTACTCAGGTAGTAATTTCACTAGGTGTGTCACAGTAGGCATGTGGAAAATACATGGCTAATTTCTTTTTTACCTATTACCAAAGCAGAAAAAAAGACAAACAAACAAAAACCAACCAAACAAACAAACAAAAACAAACAAAAAACAAGGAAAGAAACAAACAACAAAATCTCACCAGTCTGCTGCTGCAGTTTTGACCTGGAGTCTGTGTGTAGCTCCTGTAAACCTGGTGGCAAGTTGATTCTAATTGGTAAGTAAAGATGTGAGCAGTCATATCTGGCTAGGAGGGATAGGTGGGATTTCATTTTTGTGGACTTTGATGGAGGTAGGATGACTACAAGGAAAGAAAGTGCAGGTTGAGGAAGGAGATGAGGCTATGGATTAAGAGTCTGAGAGCATGGCCTGAAGACTGCACAATTGGAGCAAAGAGCAACCCAGATAAAACATAAAAATGACTAAGTGTTATTGATAGGAATATATACTCTAAGACTGTAGGGACTTGGGAGCTGCCCAGCTCTTGTGTAGCTTAAGGCATAGTGTAAATATACAGGCTGTGAGGGTGTCTTCCATCTGGGATCTTTAATAGAAATAAGAAGTTGAAACCACACACTTGGATTTAAATAATTTCTACAACATTCTACTTTCATTTTAATGGATCTTTTGCCCTTTGAAAATTTTCTTGTGTGTAATATTTAGAAAATAGTGGATCATTATTTTCTACAACTATTTCAAGTTAGACATATATTCTAGTGTGTGTGTGCGTGTGTGTGTGTGTGTTTGTGTGTGTGAGAGAGAGAGAGAGAGAGAGAGAGAGAGGAAGAAGAAGAAGAAGAAGAAGAAGAAGAAGAAGAAGAGAAGCAGAGAAACAGAGAAACAGAGAAACAGAGAAACAGACACACAGAGAGAGGTGTATGTGTGCATGGGGAATACATATGCATATACCCATAAGCACATGTGCTGAGTTCAAAGAAAAAACATTGTGTGAGGAAGGAAATGGGTGAACAGCCAAGACATTCATGCCTATCACTGCTCTGACTTATCTGAGTCACAGCAGTACCAGAAATGACAGAGTCACCCAACTCCACAGTGCAGACCTGAATGTAGAATTATTACTAATTATAAGAATCCTCCCTGAAAGTAACCTAATGCCTCTTTGCATTCCTTACAAGCTTTTTATCATCACAGAGTGCCTTCTTACCGTTCATCAACTAAGTTAATTAGCAAATAATCTCTATTCCTTAAACTATGTTACTCCAAACTCTCAGCAGATGAATTCATTTTTTAAAGGTTGCTCTTTAAAATGTGCACAAATAAGGACTTTTATCTCAAGGGTTTGGCATAAGAACAATATTTTATAGTAAATACCTTTGAGCAACACCTGAAAACTCAACATAGGTAAACAATATTTTGAATGACTTGACATACCTTACAGGAAGCTCTATGCTATGTGGATGTGGAGATCCAGGAAATCCAGCATGTCAGTAGCTCCTGAGATCTCATGTTCGCAAAGTCAAACATTAGCCTCCCCGAGTTGCATGCTCCTAGGTACTGGTGACATACTAGGGTTATTATTAACTTACCAGCAGCATTTTTTTTAAATGAAATTCCAAAAGAAGAGTCATTAGGGCTCAACAATAAAAGAAGCAGAGGAAATGCAACATCATGTATGGAGGAGTCAGGGACTCCAATCACTAAAGCAATGGATTCTGTGAACCAAGGTGTCAGAGAATGCATAAGACAGCCCATGACAAAATGAATGTGAATCACTTTGCTGAATTTAAATAAATGAGTAAATAACTGTGAGATTGGATCTAAGACCCATCTCTGTGACTGTTCAAGTCTTTGCCATAACAGCACAAGATTGGGATATAATAAAGCACACATCTTTTATATACTTAAAAACCTTTCTAGATTACTTATAACACTTGATACTCTATAATTTTTTATCACAGTATTTTAACCTGTAATTTAAAAAAAGAAAGAAAGAACACACTCTACTGCCTTTCCCGGGACCATCCCACCTATGAAAGCCATGAACTGCTTTCTTCTTTCTGTCCTCTCCAGTATTCCTTTTGTTCATACTGGCTTAGCTTCTCACCAAATTCCCAGGTATTGCCTCTCTTCTCTCTTTCTCTGCCCACCTTTTCTACTTAGGTTTAATAATTTAGAATTTGCCTACTGGCACAATTGCTGAGTTCCAATACCTCCCTGCTGGAAATGTATGCCCTTAATAATTTATTATCTCCATCTCTTCTCCTGCCCCAAGTTTAATGGCTCCTATCAGCTAGCCTCTACTGACCTTCTTGGCTATCCATTGGTGGTAGAGGCTTCTGGTTCTAAATTTCCCAAACTTACATGATTGTTTCTTACCTCTCCTTACAAAGCCTGGCTTAAAAGCCCCTTCTCTTTCCCTGAGTTCCTTTTTCCTCCTGGAATCCAGAAGTCCCACCTCTGCCTGCCACTCAGCCATTAGCTCCCTATCTCCGTTATTGACCAAATCAAGAACCAGTTATGGAATCAGACTTTAGTATCACCATCTCCTGTTACATAGTACATTGCTTACTGGTGAGCAAACATACCTATACTTTTTCAGTTCGGGTACAAGTTTTCCAAGTATTTTCCATCCACATTTGGTTTAATAAGAGGATTTAGAACACCTAGATGCAGAGGGCACCTGTAATCTTCACCAAACACATCCTAATACGATAACTATAGATGCAACATTTAGCCTCAAAAATGCTTTGTGCAGTACTGATTTTGTTTGTTTGTATGTTTTTTTTTTTTTACATTTTTTTTGGTTCTTTTTTTTTTTTTTTTTTTTTTTTTTTTTTTTGGGGCTGGGGGCTGAACCCAGGGCCTTTCGCTTCCTAGGTAAGCGCTCTACCGCTGAGCTAAATCCCCAGCCCCTTGTTTGTATGGTTTTGTTTTGAATTATTTTAGAGCTTAATGATAAAAGTTAGAAATAACCTAAATGCCCAAAAGTAGTTAATAAATTATGAATATAACATACATTTACATAAACACCAAAAGCATTACAAAATGTTTTTATTAATATAAGAAGATAGTAAAAAAATAAATTATTATAGGGGATTGAGAGAGGTTACAACAGTAAAAGCATTCATTGTTCTTGCAGAAGACCTTATTTCTGTTCCCAATACCCATATCACGGTTACAATCCCATGAAACTCCATTTCCAGGGGATCTGATCTCCCTCCTCTGGCTCCCAAAGGCACATGGTGCTAATACATCATAAAATATTCCTAGACATAAAAGTAAAATAGGAATCATGGATTTAAAAAGTAACTATGTTAAGTAAATGCTAAGACCTCCGTGGCTAAGTATGACGATAGACACCTGCAAGGCCAGAGCTGGAAGCATACAGCTCCCAGGGCTGACTAACAAGTTGGCTACCCATATCTGCCTGCTGAGCTCTGAACCAATGAGACAACCTGTTGCATCAAACAAGGTAGACAGGTCCTGAGGAATGTCATTAACTGTTGTTCTCATTCTTGTTCACATGTACACACAAGCTCATGTACCTGTGCACGTTCACATATATCTCAGCACATGTGCACATTACTGTATTATATTCTGATATTACATATATTATAATATATATATTATATAATATATATATACACACACACACACATACATATATGTGTGTGTGAAAGAGAGGGGGGAAGGGAGAGAGAGGGAGAGTTGTATGAGGGTCTGTATGCTGCCTGTGTCTTTCTTTAACAAGATCTAGAAAGCAACATGTCAGTGTGTGGATAGAAGCTCACTCTAGGTGGATTATATTATGAATAATTTAAAGTTTTTGCAACTTTCTGCATCTTCCAACTTTTCTCTAGTAAGCGTTGAAAAGTGATTTTTAAAGTGTATTCTTTCCATTGAATGAGGCAGAGGACTCCAGGTGGGAAACAGATGAGCAAAGCTACAAACTTCAGAGTTGAAGGTTGAGTATCAAAGACAGACAGAAAACTAGTTATGTGATAGAAGGGGTGCCAATGCAAGGCAGGCACAGAAAAATCACCATAGCTCAATGTATGTGGAAGAATCTCCACTTTGATACAGCTGGTCTTATCAGTATCCTGTTCTCCAGAGCAGAGGTTAACAAGATCCCTTACAATGCAAGACAACAGCCCCGTTACAAAATGCCAAGCATAAGCTTACTGTTGCTGATATAATGCTGGGCACTGGGCACCCAAGGCTAGGGAGGGTGATCAATCAGTAGGCAGTCATGTTTGTCTGATGAGTGCCAGAGCCCTAGATAGGTTCTCTGAAGCTCAGACGCATATCAAAGTACTGTGTGATGTGGCCAGTACCTTTTCATTTTTTGTTTGTTTATGGTATATGTATATATGTATTATGAGTCCCTATGTGTGTGTATTTGTTAGATGTGTGTGTTGTGTGTATGTCTGTTTGTGTGATATGTTGTATATTCCTGTGTATCTATATTTTTATGTGTGTTTGTGTGTTTATGCTTCTCTGTCTCTGCTTCTCTCTCTGTCTCTCTGTCTCTTACTCTGTTTCTCTCTGTCTCTCTGTCTCTGTCTCTCTTTCTCCGTCTCTGTGTGTGTGTGTGTGTGTGTGTGTGTGTGTGTGTGCGTGTGTGTGCGTATATTTGTGTGTGAAGGTGAGGTCAGAGCTTAACCTCAAGTTTTATCTCTGGTACCTTTTAGTCTCAGTCTGCCTTGGTTTCTGGAAGCAGGTCAACTACTTTCACCTGGATCTCTTCTATTAGTCAAGGCTGGCTCACTAGCAAGCCTGAGGGATCTCTCTGTACCTCTTTGAGCACTGGGTTTCCAGCCAAGTACCACAATGTATAGACTGGGAATATGGCAATGCAGGACAATATATTTGTGCACATAAGGCCTAAGGTCAACAGTGTAGCATATCTCTCAATTCCCCTCAATCTTATATATTGAGGTATTGGCTCCAAACTCACCCCGATCTTGTTATGACCATTGAAGATATGATACATTGCTGAGGTGAGGAAATTACTTCTCAAGAGTATTTAAGGAACCCAATTAGGTATCCAGAAGGATTCTTGCTGTAGTCATATGTCATTGCAGTTTTCATACCCTCTTCACAAGTGTCTGGCCTTAGTCATTCTAAAATGTCCCCAGTGACCACTTCCACTGGCCAAGGAATCACACCTGAGAACACCGGTTCCAAAGATATAATTTTCAATAAAGGGAGAACAAATGCCTAGATAAATTGTGGTCAGCAACCTGCAATATTCCTGGAAGACTGTCTCCAAATAGTCCTAGAGATAAGAACAAGTATTATAGAGTTGAGGCAGGTAGGTAGATTAACATTCTCTGGCACGTAAAATTTGTATGTAGTCTAGAGAGGTAATTTCACCAACTAAACAAATGCCCTGCAATCATGAATATCTGATATAGTCACAAAGTCCAAACAACAAAGCAAGAATTGTGACAAATGCTTTTAATCCCATAGATTACAAAGGGGAAAGATTTTCTATTTTAATTGTCTTTTATCTTCCCCTTATGGTTTATACTCAAATAAAAAAATTTAGGACCGATACATGATGAGAATTCTAACAAATTATATACAATTAACATAAAAAGCTCAGATCAAAATGTATTTATGAAAGCAGCCAGTCATATAATAAGGTGAATGAATAGGCAAAAGGATTCTTAGCGCTTTCTAGCCAGCCAATCTAGCCAACTTCCAGAACTCTAGCCTACTCTAAGTTCTTGTCTGATGATACAAGGCAGATAGTCTGAAGAATGGTACCTCTGATAGCTAGAGTTATTTTCTGATCTGCACACAAGCACAAACACACACACGTATACATACACACACAGCAGGAAGAGAGAGAGAGAGAGAGAGAGAGAGAGAGAGAGAGAGAGAGAGAATATGAAAGTCACATAGATAAAGACATACTGAAACACATCTTGCTCATTGACTGAAACTTTGCTTTTTGCTTCTTTTGGGCCACTGTGTCACATGTGCTGGCTTAGTAGCCAAATATCAAAAAAAATTCTTGACTCATGGGTTTACAAAAAAAGTTTTTCTAATATCAGACCTTCAGGAGATCCTGAAAAGTAAAGGAAGGCTCATAAGAAGCATGTTTTACAAAGAATAGCATTTTCCTTTTTTTGTTTTTTGTTTTTTGTTTTTGTTTTTTTTTTTGTACTAATGAAAATGAAGAGACGCTGGAGAGATGGCTCAGTAGTTGAATGTGGTTACTAATTTCATGGAGGAACCAGCTTTGTCTCTCATCACCCACATCAGGCAGCTTACATCTCCCTGTCACTTCAATTTGGAGATGTCCAAATCACTTTTGCCTCCACAGGCATCTGTACACACATAGTACACATAAACCCACTCTGGCACATAAAAATAAACATAAATGTTTACAAAATAAAGTTGAAAAGAAAAGAAACAGTTTTATTTATATATATGAGTACACCGTAGGTGTCTTCAGACACACCAGAAGAGGGCATCGGATCCCACTACAGATGATTGTGAGCCACATGTCTGCTGTGAATTCATCTCCAGACCTCTAGAAGAGCTGTGAATATTTTTAACAACTGCACCATCTCTCTAGTCCAATATAGTTTTAAAACTGAATGTAACCATTCCTCTTCTGTCTGTATTTAAATGTAAGAAATTATAAGGCAGAAGCCTGTTATGAAGCATGACAATTTACACATAACTCATGTAACAAGAACTCTGAGCAAAAGTGTGCATGAAAGCAGCTATATAGTGAGGTAGATCCAAGTAAGAACTGTTTATGTATTTATTATGGGAGCAACAAGGAATATCTTCAAACCTCCTATCCTTAGTTGATATTTCATTTTCATTTGCATCTTTGCTTATACATCTTTGGGCAATCTAATTCATGCTTTTTCTATCAGGAAAACAGGATAAGATAATCTGCACACTTCAGAGAAAATCTCTACAATTGTCACAAAATGATAAATGCCCACAAGCCTCTTTGTTAATGCAGGGGAGGAGACAAAATTTTAATGAACTATGCCACATCATCTTGTGGTTAATGATCTGTAAGAAACATTGTCAATGGGAGTTATTTCAAACTAGCCCAACAGCTCCAAGTTTTCCCAACAGACACTCATGGGAAATTGATGATTGCCATGGTTGTGTGCTCTATGGATCACAGCTGCCAGACCACCATGGTATACTTTTTTTTTTTTTCTTCTAGAGTTTAAGTTTTGACTCTAACCAGAAGGAGGTCATGACAATTCTGAGTTCAAACCTCATAGCTCCTGCTAAATGCTGGAAAAAACAATTACATATCACAGTGCTTTAGTGGTGTGAAGCACAGGGAATGTGCAAATTCTCAAACAGACCTAACTCTTGATTTATAATGAAAACGGTAGTGGACTGTCAAGCATGGGGGATTTTAGAGATATAGGCATCCTACTAATTTGATCTTCTAATATAATTCTTGTTCTTGTGAACCACACACCATTTATGGATGTGGGTGTGGGTTCACAATCATTAAGGTCAGAAAACAAACTCAGGTGTTACACATGTTTTTACCAGGCTAGCAGGACCCTGTAGGACACTGAAGGGCACCCTGGCTCCCGGTTGAGGAGTATTGAAATTCCAGTGACCCTGAAATTGATGGTAGCCACTGTGTTTGACTCCCAGGATAACAGGCCCATCACTAACTCTCAGTTGTCCATAGATTTGTGGCCATCAGTCATGTAAGACCAATGTCCCAAGAACTTCCACAGGTAGAGGACAGGACCACAGGTCAGTAGACTCAAGACATATCTCTATTATAATGATGTACGTAAAGTCCTGGAGGCTTAGCCAATAATCTTTTCTTTTCAGAATTGTCTCTCTGCAAAAGGTATTATCCTCAGGCCCACTCTGAGAAGGGACTACAGTCAGGATATGCCATTGGAATCTGTAGAGAAGCCCTTCACCTACAGAGCCACCATCTAGTCTCCCTTAGAAGGCCTCCCTGAACTCCCAGCAGTGACCTTCACCAAGCTCAAGCCTACCCCTCTCAACGACTAAACTTACTGAACTAGCTAGAGATGCCCATTTTTACCTCTCGGCTCCAGATTAGATCCAGCCCTTCAGGACCCCACATCATTCTCAGCTTTTCTGTGGCATTCCAGCCGTCCCCGAGGCCCAAGAGCCTGAAAACCCAATGGCCTCAGCCTTCTTACAGGCCGGTGAACCCTGAACCAGCACCATGGCTTAGACTGTGCTTCCTCACCCTCTGAAGCAGTGTCCCATAGTTTACCAAAACATGACATCTGACCCAGCAATTGTGGTCATACTTCCAGCCTCCTGCCTCCTGTCCTGGGAACAGACTCCCAGATCCCAACATTCCTTTATCATTTCCGGTTTCCACCTTCTTTCTCTACTTCTCATCTTCACCTTCTTATAGGAACACTAGAATTACAGACTCTTACCACTAGATGTACACTTAGATTTTTCAAAACATATGTTATGAAGGGATCTTAAAATCTTCATACTCCCTTCTAGCTCATCAACCAAAGATAATAGAGAAAGATCGTTAATGGGACAAAAGTGTTACTGATTTAGAAGTAGCACTTTGGTGGTGATTCTAAACATGAATCAGTAGATGCAATCTATTCCAATTTGTGAACAACCAACATAAATCATTAGCAGCATCTCAATCCAAAAGAAATCTTGAGATTCCACTGAATCTGATTGTGTTAGGGGAAATGGCAAGAAACAGCCAGAATGCCATCAGAAGTTCTTTGGCAGTTTTCTCACTATGAACCTAAGACAAGCAAAGATCAGCAAAGACTAGTGAAACATTGCAAGGTACACCATGCAAGAAGATCCTTGTGACTGCTTATTGGCTTCTACTTATTCTCTTTCCACACATCACCTATCTGCTCAAGGGTCTACCTCAGCAAAACATCTCATATCTCTGCTTCAGCAAAACATCCTCTCATGGGTCTGCATTAGTAAAACATCATCTTGAAAGACAGCTTCTAGAAAAAAAAAATCAGACAACATAACTGAGTTTCCAAAGAAACCAGAAATTTCCACTTCATATTCAGATTTCTGTTTAAAGAGAAAAGTGCTTTATCTAGCATTAACCATCTGCACACACACAAAAATAATTATAAGAACCATAAAACTACAACTTTCCATCACATTTTAACTAAATGGCTTATATAAAATATAGTCAAAAACAACTTTAAATTTCTATCAATATACAATTATTTAAACAATACAAACTTAAATTTCTATCAATATACTATTATTCAAATAAAACAACCTTAAATTTCCATTAGTATATCAATGAAGTTAATTTATTTCTTTCCTCCATGAAAGAAACCATGAGGTACAGAGATAAACAAAGAATTCTCAGCTGAGGAATATCAAATGGGCTCTGAAGCACCTAGAGAAATGTTCAACACACTTAGTCATGGGGAAAAGCAAATCAAAAGAACTCTGTGATTCCGACACACACCAGTCAGAATGGCCAAGATAAAAAAAAAAAAACTCAGGTAACAGCAGTTGCTGGCAAACATGTGGAAAAAAAGGAACACTCCTCCATTGTTAATGGGATTGCAAGCTGGTACATTTCTAGAAATCAGTCTGCCAGTTTCTCAGGAAATTGGAAATAGTACTACCTGAGGCAAAGCTATACCACTCCTGGGCAAAAAGATGTTCCACCATGTAACAAGGAAACATAATCTACTATGTTCATAGAAGCCTTATTTATATAGCCAGAAGTTGGAGAAAGCCCATATGTCCTTCAATCGATAGAGAAAATGTGGTACATACAATGAAGTACTATTCAGTTATTAAAAACAATGATTTCTAGAGAAAAAAAGATTAAAACATAGAGTCAAAATGTCAAAAAAAAAACAAAAAAACCAAAACAACAACAAAACAACTTCACGAAATTCATAGGTAAAGGATGGAACTAGAAAATAACATGCCAAGTGCGGTAACTCAATCATACACACACACACACAACACACAAAGGGCACTCAAAAGGCAGATCCTCTGCAGTCCAGACACCACCCAGACCTGAACGGAATTGGTCAACAGTTCTCAGCACCCAAATCAAGTGGGAGGGAGAGCTAAACCTTCAGAGGGTCAGACACTCCTGAGAAGCCAGAAGAGACTACACTCTGCCCTCATTTCTGATGCCAGAGGAAAACACCTAATGCCATCTAGGAAACCAGTGCACGGGGGCTCTGGGAAAAGGCAGAACAGGCCCTTCTGGTTGCCGCCCTCACCAAGAAGCAGCCCCCCACGAGCAACTTCAGCTGCGGGATTATAGGTAAGACCAACTTTTCTGCTGCAAGCAACCTGCCTGGTGGACTCAGGACACAGGCCCACAGGAATCCCTGAAGACCAGTAGACACAAAAGCAGAGCACTCTGTTCACATAACTGGCTGAAGGAAAACAGGAAAACAGGTCTACAGCATTCCTCACACACAGGCATATAGGATGGTCAAGCCACTTTCAGAAATAGCAGAACAAGATAACACCAGAGACAAACTGATGGCGAGAGGCCAGCCCAGGAACCCAAGCAACAGAAACCAAAAATACATGGCATCATCAGAGCCCAATTCTCCCACCAAAGCAAACACTGAATATCCAAACACACCAGAAAAGCAAGATCTAGATTTAAAATCACATTTGATCATGATGCTGGAGGATTTCAAGAAAGACATGAAGAACTCCCTTAGAGAAACGCAGGAAAACAAAAATAACCAAGTAGAAGCTTATAGAGAGGAATCAGAAAAATCCCTGAAAGAATTCAAGGAAAACATAGTCAAACAGGTAAAGGAGATAAAAATGGAAATAGAAACAATAAAGAAGGGACACAGGGAAACAACCCTGGATATAAAGAACCAAAGGAATAGACAAGGAGCCTTAGATACAAGCACCATAAACAGAATACAAGAGATAAAAGAAAGAATCTCAGGAGCAGAAAATTCCATAGAAATCATCGACACAATGGTCAAAGTAAATATTAAATGGAAAAAGCTACTGGTCTAAAACATACAGGAAATCCAGGACTCAATGGGAAGATCAAACCTAAGGATAATAGGTATAGAAGAGAGTGAAGACTCCCAGCTTAAAGGACCAGTAAATATCTTCAACAAAATCTTAGAAGAAAATGTCCCTAACCTAAAGAGAGGCCCATAAACATACAAGAAGCTTACAAAACTACAAATAGATGGGACCAGGAAAGAAACTCCTCCTGTCACATAATAGTCAAAACACCAAATGCACAAAATAAAGAAAGAATATTAAAAGCAGTAAGGGAAAAAGGTCAAGTAACATATAAAGGCAAACCAATCAGAATCACATCAGACTTCACACCAGAGACTATGAAAGCCAGAAGATTCTGGACAGATGTCATACATACCTTTAGAGAACACAAACGCCAACCCAGGTTACTGTATCCTGCAAAACTCTCAATTAACTTAGATGGAGAAACCAAGATATTCCGTGACAAAAACAAACTTACACAACATCTTTCTACAAATCCAGCTCTACAAAGGATAATAAATGGTAAAGCCCAACATAAGGAGGCAAGCTATACCCTATAAAAATCAAGAAACTAATCGTATTGGCAACAAAACAAAGAGAAGAAAAGCACATAAACATAATCTTACATCCAAATATGAATACTACAAGAACAAATAATCCCTATTCCTTAATATCTCTCAAAACCAATGATCTCAACTTTCCCATAAGAAGACATAGATTAACAAACTGGATATGCAATGAGGACCCTGCATTCTGCTGCCTACAGGAAACACACCTCAGAGACAAAGACAGACATTACCTCAGAGTGAAAAGCTAGAAAACAAATTTCCAAGTAAATCCTATGAAGAAACAATCTGGAGTATCCATTCTAATATCGAATAAAATCGATTTTCAACTAAAAATTATCAAAAAAGATAAGGAAGAACATTTCATATACCTCATAGTAAAAATCCACCAGGAAAAACTCAATCCTAAATATCTATGCTCCAAATACAAGTGCACCTTCATACATAAAAGAAACCTTACTAAAGCTCAAAGGACACATTGCACCTCACACAATAATAGTAGGAGGTTTCAACACCCCACTCTCATCAATGGACATATCATGGAAACAGAAATTAAACGGAGACATAGACAAACTAAGAGAAATCATGAACCAAATGTAGTTAACAGATATTTATAGAAAATTCGGTCCTAAAACAACAGGATACACCTTCTTCTCACTCCCACATGGTTCTTTCTCCAAAATCGACCATATAATTGGTCATAAAACAGGCCTCAACAGATACAGAATGATAGCAATAATCCCATGTGTCCTATCAGACCACCACGGGATAAAGTTGGTCTTCAATAACAAAAAGGGAAGAAAAACCACATATAGATGGAAGCTGAACAATTCTTTACTCAATAATAACCTGGTCAAGGAAGAAATAAAGAAAGAAGATAAGGACATCTTAGAATTTAATGAAAATGAAGGTACAACATACCCAAAATTATGGGACACAATGTAAGCTGTGCTAAGAGGAAAACTCATAGTTCTTAGTGCCTGCAGAAAGAAACAGAAGAGAGCATATGTCAGCAGCTTGACAGCACACCTAAAAGCTCTAGAACAAAAAGAAGCAAATACACCCAGGAGGAGTAGAAGACAGGAAATAATCAAACTCAGAGCTGAAATCAACCAAGTAGAAACAAAAAGGACCATAGAAAGAATCAACAGAACCAAAAGTAGGTTCTTTGAGAAAATCAACAAGATAGATAAACCATTAACCAGACTAAAGAGAGGACAAAGAGAGTATGTCCAAATTAACAAAATCAGAAATGAAAAGGGAGACATAACTGAAGAATCAGAGGAAATTCAAAAAATCATCAAACCTACTACAAAAGACTGTATTCAACAAAACTTGAAAATCTACAGGAAATGGACAATTTCCTAGACAGATACCATGTACCTAAGTTAAATCAGGAACAGATAAACCATTTAAACAAACCCATAACTTCTAATGAAATAGAAGCAGTCATTAAAGTTCTCCCAACCAAAAAGAGCCCAGGTCCAGACGGGTTCTGTGCAGAATTCTATCAGATCTTCATAGAAGACCTCATAACAATACAATCCAAACTATTCTACTAAATTGAAACAGATGGAGAGCTACTGACTTCCTTCTATGAAGATACAATTACTCTTTTACCTAAACCACGCAAAGACTGAACAAGGAAAGAGAACTTCAGACCAATTTCCCTTATGAATATCAACCCAAAAGTACTCAATAAAATTCTGGCAAATTGAATCCAATAGCACATCAAAACAATCATTAGCCATGATCAAGTAGGATTCATCCCATGCATGCAGTGATGGTTTAATATACGGAAAACCATTAACATAATCCATTATATAAATAAACTGAAAGAACAAAACTGCATGATCATTTCAATAGATGCTGAGAAAGCATTTGACAAAATTCAACACCCCTTCATGATAAACGTCCTGGAAAGAATAGGAATTCAAGGCCCATTCTAATCAATGTAAAAACCATATAAAGCAAACCAGTAGCTAACATTAAACTAAATGGAGAGAAAATTGAAGCAATCCCACTAAAATCAGAGAGTAGACAAGGCTGCCCACTCTCTCCCTACTTATTCAACATAGTTATTGAAGTTCTAGCCTGAGCAATCACACAACAAAAGTAGATCAAGGGGATACAGATTGGAAAAGAAGAGGTCAAAATATCACTATTTGATTATGATATGATAGTATATTTAAGTGATCCCAAAATTTCCACCAGAGAACTACTAAAGCTGATAAACAACTTTAAAAAAGTGGCTGGGTATAAAATTAACTCAAATAAATCAGTAGCCTTCCTCTACACAAAAGAGAAACAAGCCGAGAAAGAAATTAGGGAAACGGCACCCTTCATAATAGTCCCAAATAATATAAAATACCTCGTTGTGACTTTAACCAAGCAAGTAAAAGATCTGTATGATAAGAACTTCAAGACTCTGAAGAAAGAAATTGAAGAAGAACTCAGAAGATGGAAAGATCTCCCAAGCACATGAATTGGCAGGATTAGCATAGGAAAAATGGTCATTTTACCAAAAGCGATCTACAGATTCAATGCAATCCCCATCAAAATACAATTCCAATTCTTCAGAGAGTAAGACAGAACACTTTGCAAATTCACATGGAATAAGAAAAACCCAGTACAGCTAAAACTATCCTCAACAATAAAAGGACTTCTGGGGGAATCACTATCCTTTAACTCAAGCAGTATTACAGAGCATTAGTGATAAAAACTGCATGGTATTGGCACAGAGAAAGACAGATAGACCAGGGGAATATAATTGAAGACCCAGAAATGAACCTACACACCTATGATCACTGGATTTTTGACAAAGGAGCCAAAACCATCCAATGGCAAAAGATAGCATTTTCAGCATATGGTGCTGGTTCAAGTGGAGGTCAGCATGTACAAGAATGCATATTGATCCATGCTTATCAACCTGTACAAGATTAAGCCCAAGTGGATCAAGGACCTCCACATTCAACCAGATACACTCACACTAATAGAAGTAAGAGTGGGGAAGCATCTCAAACACATGGGCACTGGAGAAAATTTCCTGAAAAAAAGACCAATGGCTTATGCTCTAATGTCAAGAATCGACAAATGGGATCTCATAAAACTGCAAAGCTTCTATAAGGCAAAGGACACTGTGGTTAGGACAAAACGGCAACCAACAGATTGGGAAAAGATCTTTACAATTCATACAACAGATAGAGGGCTTATATCCAAAATATACAAAGAACTCAAGAAGTTAGACAGCAGATAGACAAATAACCCTATTAAAAATGGGGTTCAGAGCTAAACAAAGAATTCACAGCTGAGGAATACCAGATGGCTGAGAAACACCTAAAGAAATGTTCAACATCTTTAGTCATAAGGGAAATGCAAATCAAAACAAACCTGACATGTCATCTCACACCAGTGAGAATGGCTAAGATCAGAAACTCAAGTGACAGCAAATGCTGGCGAGGATATGGTGAAAGAGGAACACTCCTCCATTGCTGTTGGGACTGCAGACTGGTACAACCATTCTGGAAATCAGTCTGGAGGTTCCTCAGAAAATTGGATATTGAACTACTTGAGGTCCCAGCTATACCTCTCTTGGGCATATACCCAAAAGATGCCCCAACATATAACAAAGACACGTGCTCCACTACGTTCATGGCATCCTTATTTATAATAGCCACAAGCTGGAAAGAACCCAGATGCCCATCAACAGAAGAATGGATACAGAAAATGTGGTACATCTACACAATGGAATATTCCTCAGCTCTCAAAAGCAATGACTTTATGAAATTCATAGGCAAATGGATGGAACTGGAAAATGCCATCCTGAGTGAGGTAACCCAATCACAGAAAAACACACATGGTATGCACTCATTGATAAATTGCTATTAGTCCAAATGCTTGAGTTACCCTAGATGCACAGAACACATTAACTTCAAGAAGTGTGACCAAAATGTGAATGCTTCTATCCTTCTTTAAAAGAGGAACAAGAATACCCTTGGCAGGGTATAGGGATGCAAAGTTTAGAACAGAGCCAGAAGGAACACCCATTGAGATCCTGCCCCACATGTGGCCCATACACATACATCCACCAAACTAAATAAGATAGATGAAGCAAAGAAGTGCAGGCTAACAGGAACCAGATGTATATCTCTCCTGAGAGACACAGCCAGAATACAGCAAATACATAGGCGAATGCCAGCAGCAAACCACTGAGCTGAGAACGGGACCCCCGTTGAAGGAATCAGAGAAAGGACTGGAAGAGCTTGAAGGGGCTCTAGATCCCATATGAACAACAATGCCAACCAACCAGAGCTCCAGGGATTAAGCCACTACTCAAAAATTTACATGGACTGACCCTGGGCTTCAACCTTATAGGTAGCAAGGAATAGCCTAGTAGGAGCACCAGTGAAAGGGGAAGCCCTTAGTCCTGCCAAGACTGAACCTACAGTGAACGTGATTGTTGGGGGGAGGTTGGTAATGGGGGGCACGATGGGGAGGGGAATCCCATTTTGAAGGGGAGGGGGAGGAGTTAGGGGGAATTTGGCCTGGAAATGGGGAAGGGGAATAACTATCGAAATGTAAATAAGAAATACTGAAGTCAACAAAGATTAAAAAAAAAAAAAAGAAAGCAAAAAAAAAAAAAAGAAAAAAGAAAAACATGTGGTATGCACTCATTGATAAGTGAATATGAGCCCAAAAACTTGGAATAGCCAAGATATAGTTCACAAACCACATGAAGCTCAAGAAGAAGGAAGACCAAATCATTGATGCTTTAGAACTTCTTAGAAAGGGGAACAAAAATTACTTATAGGAGAAAATGTGGAAACAAAGTGTGGAGCAAAACTGACAGAAAAGCCATCTGGAGACTGCCCCAACTGGGGGATCCATCCCATATACTGACAGCAAACCCAGAACATATAGCAAATGTCAAGAAGTGCTTGCTGACAGGAACCTGGTTTAGATGTCTCCTGATAGTCTCTGCCAAAGCCTAACAAATACAGAATTGGTTGCTCACAGCCAACCGTTGAACTGGGAATGGGATCCCCAATGGAGGATTTAGAGAACAGCCTGAAGGAGCAGAAGTTGTTTTCAACCCCGTTAGAAGAACAACAATATCAACCAACCAGAAACTGCAGAGCTACCAGGGACTAAATAACCATCAAAGGAGAACACAGGGATAGACCTCTGGTTCCAGCTTCATATCTAGCAGAGAATTGCTTTCTCAGGCATCAATGGGAAGAGAGGCTCTTGGTCTTGTGAAGGCTTGATGCCCCAGTGTAGGGGAATGTCAACGCAGGGAGGTGGGAGGTAATGGATGGGCTGTTGAAGGAGCACTCAAAGAAGAAAAGGTAGGGTGTGGTATAGCCGGTTTCTGGACAGGAGACCGGGAAAAAGGATAACATTGAACATGTAAAAAAAGGAAAGAAAAGAAAAGAAAAGGAAAAAAAGGCAACAAAAGAAAAAAGAAAGGAAGAAAAAGAATTGAATTGATATCAATGACCATATCATCCTTGTTAAAAGTGTGGTCATCTTTGTGTAGGGACACAAAATAGCTCAATTGTAATATTTATGTATGATTTTTATGAGTCAGCATGCTTAAATTTTAGAGTATTAATATGTAAGTAATGAAGGCTTAGTCCCAGGTTTGGGAAATGAGTTGTAATCTCTTGCCCAGATAGTGGATTAATATTTGGATGAACTAATAATATGATACCATTATTGAGAGATTGATAGAACTAGAAGTGTGAGGAGTTGTAGGAAGTAGGTCACTATGGGATGTCCTTGAAGAGTGTATTGTTTCCCTGCCCTATCCCCCCTTGTGTACAATGAGATGAGCAGATTTTCTCTTCATCACAACCTCCTCCCAACATGCTTGCCATGCTGTGGTGAAGAACAGAAAAAACAATTTGATATCAGACCCAAAGCAAGCTCTCTGAGAGTACACATTTGGGCAAAGCATTCTTCCTCCTTTAAGTTGCTTTTCTCAGTTGGTTTGTCATAGTGTGGACTGAGGATTGGGGATTTTCATCTTACATGAAGTTAAAGAATCTACTTTAATTTCACTCATGCCTAGAGGCTCTGCAGCAGACTAATGTGAAACAAAACAAAACAAAACAACAACTAAAAACAACAACAAGAACAAAACAGGCTGTGGCACAGTTTCTGCTGGCTGGCTGCATTTAGCCAAATTCATAGTGAGGATTGGACATAAAATATGAAGCAGTAAAACTTGAAAGTTTGCACTTTTTACCAGAAGGGGATCATTTCAATGAAGAGACATTGCCAAGGGAGGTAATGGCTTTATTTCAAAATAAAAAAAAAAAAAAAAAAAAAAAAAAAAAAAAGGAAAGAAAAAGAAAAAGAAAGAAAGAGAAAGAAAAAAAAAAAACAAACAAGTAAAATATCAAAGTAAACAAACAAACAAACAAAAATGTTACATACAATTTTGAATTTGAGTTGATGTATGTGGAATTTTGATGACTTTCCTTAATTTGTCTGACTTAAAGTTCACCATCCCTATCATGTTTGTGTAATGACAGAATGTTGGAGCCTGCAAAATTAGTGCTTGTTTTAAAATATGTGGAAGAATCAATTTAGTTATTTTTATAAACTGCATAGGTTTTATTTTCTGATATTTATTATCAATTTTGTCTAAGCAGTTATTGTCTTTCTAGCCACTCTCAGGGATAATCAGCAAATCCAATCCATGTATGTATACAGTGGGTTGAGAGACCTAGAACATGGGGTTCGGAAGCCCCGTAAGTTCATACAGTGTACAAAGCACACAGGGACTCACTTGTGATTAGGCTGAATAATTTTATTTAGGGGAATTGAAGCCATGGTTGGTGTCACTTAAAGGCTTAGATTTTTCAAAGGATAATTTAATAAGGGTTCTTAAATTCTTCATCCACTGCTGAAAGGTAGGGCAAAACGATGCTTAATCGAAGAGGGATGTGCCTCTGATTAGAAGTAGTTCTTTGGGGCGATTCCTAACACAAATCAGTAGTGAAAGTCAAGTGCAAGAAGCAAACACAAAACACCAATCAGAAACAGCAGTCAACACAAATTGGCAAACAACAAACTAAATCAGTAGTAGCAGCTAGATCCAAAAGAAAACTGAAAGAGTATGCCAAATCTCATGAGTCTGAAGAAGCAGCAAAAAACAGCTGAAATGTCCCCAGAAGTTCTTAGCTGCTTTTTTGTCTA
This sequence comes from Rattus rattus, assembly GCF_011064425.1. NCBI lineage: Eukaryota > Metazoa > Chordata > Mammalia > Rodentia > Muridae > Rattus > Rattus rattus. The sequence goes on from NC_046163.1 coordinate 79,316,134, forward strand.
CAATGTTACCAAACTAAAAGATCAGCAAAAAAGCAGCAAAGACCATCAAAGAAGAGCAAAGTGTTGCAAGGTGTACAAATGAAAGGAGTATTGTTAGTGAAGGCTAGCAAAGTGTTGTAAGACAAACCAAAGCAAGAGCCTCATCACTGTTGAGTTTGATTAACCTCTTTCCAAACATTGCTCATTCTCTCAATAGTCTTGTGAGGAGCTGTCCGAGGAGCTGTCCTCACAGATGTGAGGAGCTGTCTGAGGAGCTGTCCTCACATATGTGAGGAGCTGTCCTCACATCCTCCATTACAAGATGGCACCGGCATCCGGCAGAACGCACCTAGTAAAAAGGGCAATACGCAGGCGCCTGGTAACTTCCCTACTCAAAGGGACACGTACGCTTTGGTACGTCATCTGGCATAATTGGCAGCGACCATTCAGAGAGTGACCGTCCTAGGCGAGATAGTTTCCTATATAAGGGGCGGTTATTCCTCCTCGGCGTCTCTGCATTGTAGCTTATGCTCTCCTCTCAAGGCGCATTAAAGCTTTTCTGTAGTAGGATCCTGTGTGTGCCGCTTCGTTCCTGCTGGCGAGACGTAGCGCGGGACATCTGGTGCCGAAAACCCGGGAAAGACCTTGCCATCGTCAGCACCTTCAGAGATCCCTTGGCGACAAGGAGGATTCAGAACTGCAGGTAGGTACGTTCGGAGAGGCAGCCCTCTCTTGGACTTTGGTCTGGGGTTGTCACCGCCTTGGGAAGGATTTGTTGAGGCTATAGTATTTGTCCTGGGAGCCACCCTACTCTTTATGTTCTGTTTTCACTGTTTTCGCTGTTAAAAGGACGATCACAGCAGCTGAAGGCGCGTCTCAGTCTCTCGTATATAAGTGAGCTTCGCGCAGCTCCCTTTTACCTTCGATTTTGACTGTTGAGGAGCAAGGATGCGATAAGGCCGATGTAGATAAGCGGCACCGTCCGAGTAGGGGTGTGTAAGACTCCCGTACATAAGAGAGCAGCGTGTCCGTCTCTACCCTTTCACCTCATGCCTAGTCAGACGGACGTAGATAAGCCGCCGGCATTCCTGGCCCATCATGGGATCCTCACAGTCTGTGGTCACGGCCTTGGAAACAGTGTTAAAGCAGAGGGACATCAAAATTGGAGGAGGAACACTTAAAAACATTGTGAAGGAGGTGGAGAGGGTGGCGCTTTGGTTTGCCTGTTCAGGCTCGTTTACGATTGCCTCATGGAACAAACTTGGAAAAGACCTTGACAGAAAATTGGAGGAAGAGGATCTGTGCCTAGGGACCAAAGCTGTATGGAAGCTGGTTAAGAATTGTTTAAAGGATGAAACGTGTAAGGCAGCAGTAGTAGAAGGACAGGCCAGTCTCGAGGTAGTCCGGGAAATTCTGTCAGAAACCGAACGTAGTGAGAGGTTGGGCGCGCGCAAGAAAAAGGACGTCCTAAGAAAGAAAAAAGGCCCTCCCGGTAAGTCTGCAGACAAGGGAGCGTTGAAATTTTCAGATTCCAGCACTTCCTCCTCTACACATAAACCAGGAGGGGGAGCCAGCCTATACCCTGTGAAAGAGCTAGAAGCGCTGAACCTCGATAGTTCTGAAAGCTCTGAAAATAAAACCTTAGACTCAGAGGAGGAGGCCGAGCTAGATGAGGAAGCAGCTAAATATGAGGAGGAAAGATATTACCCCGATGTAGGGGAAGTAATAGAAGCCTTCTAGCGCGGCCGCCACCAACGGCACCCCCTCCATATGAGACATGCTCACGCACCTTCTCACTAGTCCTCGAGAGGGTGAGAAGAAAGCTGAGTATGACATTTCCTATCTTTGAGACTCCGGAGGGAGGAAGGGTCCATGCCCCTGTTGAATATAATCAGATTAAGGAATTAGCGGAATCAGTTAGAAAGTATGGAGTCACGGCCAACTTTACTCTAACACAACTCGACAGGTTGGTCATGATGGCATTGAGACCACATGATTGGCAGATGATTGCTAAGGCAGCCCTTGCCAGCATGGGCCAATACATGGAATGGAAAGCGCTCCGGTATGGGGCAGCCTTTGTTTTGGAATATTCAAAAAAAACATTTTTTGATCTCCCTTGCATTATGTTATGTAATCAATCTTCTGCTTGGTTAAGGGAGGCCACATGGGGAACTGGTGAGGAGGACATTGTGGCTAATTCCACAGTTCTCTATGGTGGTGGCCTTACATTGCGTTAATGGTAGCTGCACTGATCTTATGCCCATGGCGAAGCTACTTGGAGAAAAGGGCGAAAAGGGACGGTTGTCATTTTCCTGGATGGGGAACATCAAACCTGCTGCCTCTGTCTGGACAGCTACTCATATAAAATATCGCAGTAGTTACCCGCATGCCTCGCTTTATCCCGATCCCTGTTGATACCTCGGGGACCATGACCTTATTTAGAGGAAAAAGAGATTTTGGTACTTCTGCAATTATTGCTGGCATTATTGCTACAACAGCAGTTACTGCCTCGGCATTGGCCTTGTCAAATACAGTACAGACAACCCAAACTATCAATGATTTATCGGCCACCTTCTCTGTGGTTTCGGGACAGACAGGCCTCGCCAATACTCAGATATAGGAGGCCTTATGCTTGTCAACCAACGTATAGATCTGGTCCGAGAGCAATTAGACATTCTATGGCAACTGGCCCAGCTTGGCTGTGAGCAAAAACTCCCAGGCCTTTGTGTCACCTCCATATAATATGACAAATTTACCCGAGCTGCTAATCTGTCTAAGAGTCTTTCACAACATCTGTTACAGAATTGGACCTCGGAGTTTGAACAGACACTTCGGGAGCTGAGAGCGAACATCATTCAAGTAAATTCTACCCGAGTGGACCTGTCTTTGACGGAGGGATTGTCATCCTGGATCACCTCAGCAGTCTCTTATTTCAAGGAATGGGTGGGAGTGGGATTTTTGGAGAGATCCTCTGCTGTGGATTAGTGTTACTCCTCTGGTTGCTTTGCAAATTGAGATCTCAAACAAGAAAGGACAAAGTAGTGATCGCCCAGGCGCTTGTAGCCCTTGAACAAGGAGCGTCAGCCGATATCTGGTTGACCATGCTCAAGCAACAGGTCGCCCGGCTGGACAGTTCTTGCACTCCCTAGAACCTCGGTTCATTGCACAGGATTAGAGTGTCTGGCTTGAGCAGCCCATGAGGGGTGACAAACAGCATCGCACAGGAAGTTCTACCAAATTCGCTCCTGGAAGGCATGTCATATTACATGAGGGTTTCTGCCCCAGTTTTACCTCCCTCGAAAAATGGCAGTGTGACAGGTCAGGAGTGCCCTGGGTCCCAACAACAGCCTAAGGGTATCTCTCTTGTACAGGTTCGCCAACTTTGTATGAGGATATGACCTCTGTCTTCGCCCTCCTATATCTGGGTGTCCTGTTTGCTTAAAAAAACAGAAAAGGGGGAGATGTGAGGAGCTGTCCAAGGAGCTGTCCTCACATATGTGAGGAGCTGTCCTCACATACTCCATTACAAGATGGCACAGGCATCCGGCAGAACGCACCTAGTAAAAAGGGCAATATGCAGGCGCCTGGTAGCTTCCCTACTCAAAGGGACACGTACGCTTTGGTACGTCATCTGGCATAATTGGCAGCGACCAGTCAGAGAGTGACACGTCCTAGGCGAGGATAGTTTCCTATATAAGGGATGGTTATTCCTCACTCAGCATCTCCGCATTTTAAGCTTATGCTCTCCCTCTCAAGACGCATTAAAGCTTTTCTGTAGTAGGATCCTGTGTGTGTCGCGTTGTTCCTGCTGGCGAGACATAGCATGGGACATAGTCTGGCACAGCAAACTATCCTCTCATGTGTCTATCTCAGTAAAAGTTCCTCTCATAATACAGCATCCAGAAAAACATCACATGACACAACTGTGTCTCCAAAGAAACACCAGAAGTCTCTGCTTCAAAGATATGCAGCTTTTAATATGGGTTTTAAGGAAATGACCTCATATCCTCATTCTTATGCAACAAGCACTACTGCCAGCTGAGTCTTCACACTAGCATCATAATAGTTCTCTTACTGAGCCAAAACCATCCAATGGAAAAAAGATAGCATTTTCAGCAAATGGTGCTGGTTCAACTGGAGGTCAACATGTAGAAGAATGCAGATCGATCCATGCTTATCACCCTGTACAAAGCTTAAGTCCAAGTGGATCAAGGACTTCCACATCAAGCCAGACACACACAAACTAATAGAAGAAAAACTAGGGAAGCATCTGGAACACATGGGCACTGGAAAAGATTTCCTGAACAAAACACCAATGGCTTATGCTCTAAGATCAAGAATCCACAAATGGGATCTCATAAAACTACAAAGCTTCTGTAAGACAAAGGACACTGTGGTTAGGACAAAACGGCAACCAACAGATTGGGAAAAGATCTTTACCAATCCTACAACAGATAGAGGCCTTATATCCAAAATATACAAAGAACTCAAAAAGTTAGACCGCAGGGAGACAAATAACCCTATTAAAAAATGGGGTTCACAGCTAAACAAAGAATTCACAGCTGAGGAATGCCGAATGGCTGAGAAACACCTAAAGAAATGTTCAACATCTTTAGTCATAAGGGAAATGCAAATCAAAACAACCCTGAGATTTCACCTCACACCAGTGAGAATGGCTAAGATCAAAAACTCAGGTGACAGCAAATGCTGGCGAGGATGCGGATAAAGAGGAACACTCCTCCATTGTTGGTGGGGTTGCAGACTGCTACAACCATTCTGGAAATCAGTCTGGAGGTTCCTCAGAAAATTGGACATTGAACTGCCTGAGGATTCAGCTATACCTCTCTTGGGCATATACCCAAAAGATGCCCCAATATATAAAAAAGACACGTGCTCCACTATGTTCATCGCAGCCTTATTTATAATAGCCAGAAGCTGTAAAGAACCCAGATGCCCTTCAACAGAAGAATGGATACAGAAAATGTGGTACATCTACACAATGGAATATTACTAAGCTATCAAAAACAACGACTTTATGAAATTCGTAGGCAAATGGTTGGAACTGGAAAATATCATCCTGAGTGAGCTAACCCAATCACAGAAAGACATACATGGTATGCACTCACTGATAAGTGGCTATTTGCCCAAATGCTTGAATTACCCTAGATGCCTATAACAAATGAATCTCAAGACGGATGATCAAAATGTGAATGCTTCACTCCTTCTTTAAAAGAGGAACAAGAATACCCTTGGCAGGGAAGAGAGAGGCAAAGATTAAAACAGAGACTGAAGGAACACCCATTCAGAGCCTGCCCCACATGTGGCCCATACATATACAGCCACCCAATTAGACAAGATGGATGAAGCAAAGAAGTGCAGACCGACAGGAGCCGGATGTAGATCGATCCTGAGAGACACAGCCAGAATACAGCAAATACAGAGGCGAATACTAGCAGCAAACCACTGAACTGAGAAAGGGACCCCCGTTGAAGGAATCAGAGAAAGAACTGGAAGAGCTTGAAGGGGCTTGATACCCCATATGTACAACAATGCCAAGCAACCAGAGCTTCCAGGGACTAAGCCACTACCTAAAGACTATACATGGACTGACCCTGGACTCTGACCTCATAGGTAACAATGAATATCCTAGTAAGAGCACCAGTGGAAGGGAAGCCCTGGGTCCTGCTAAGACTGAACCCCCAGTGAACTAGACTGTCAGGGGAGGGCAGCAATGGGGGAGGGTGGGGAGGGAACACCCATAAGGAAGGGGGAAGGAAGGTGATGTTTGCCGGAAAGCAGGAAAGGGAATAACACTCGAAATGTATATAAGAAATACTCAAGTTAATAATAATAATAAAAAAAAAAGACACTAAGGTCCAATGATGGAACAGGCTTGTATAAGGACAAGGAGCCCTGTGCAACCTGGGACCAGAAGGAACAGAGTGGCTGTGCTGACACAGTTGAAATAAATTCTCAATCACAGTCTGTGACAGCCAGGTCACAGGACACAGGCTGCTGTGTTATTTGTGAGCACCCAGTGCAGCCAGAAGCTCACTATTGAGCACTGACTGGCCCAAGCCCAGAAAGGGTCTCTGTTTCTCAGAGTGCTGGGGGCAGTGCAGTGTGTAGCACTTTCCTTCTGAAGACTCTTCTGGGGTTTTCAATCCCCTGGAGAGGACCCTCATGGCTGCAGACACTAAGCCTGGGAGGGATGACCCTCATCTGTAGTGTTCATTGAAAGGCCTGAGAGCAGAAAAGGAAAGAAACAGCAAAATGTGCCCCCTCTGCTCACTGTGGTTCAGTTTCTGCCTTTGCAGCTGAGCTCAGGTGCCCTGGAGTCCTCCCTAGCCTGAGTCAGTTATCTCAAGTTCAAGTCCCAGCCTCCTGGTTTGTAGTATCAAACCCAGCACAGTGTCAAGCCATGGGGGATATGAACACTATCTAGGCCTTGCTGTTTGCATCTGAGTGGTGCTGTTGAGCACCAGAAGAAGCAAGGGCTACAAGGTCATGTAGAGTACTGACAGGCACTGGGCTACTAGTGACTATTAAGTCACCCTTCACCCCCACCAAGGTGTTCAGGGACATGCAGCCTTGAGCTAACCTTCCTCCCAACCTCGATTTTCTGATTCCTCTAGCTCTATATTTTGGTTCTGCAACACCTCCTAGCCTCTCCTCTGACAGTTGTATCTGTGAAAGAGAAGGTAAATTGCCCTTCACCAACCCCTCCTTTGAAAGATGTCCTTTCTAATACACAGTGGCACCGCAGAGACTGGAACAGAAAGAGACCGCCCTTTACGGTGGCATGGTCAGAGCAACAGGGTTTGCTGGTTCCCTGAGCAGCGGCCCTGAGTCCATGTGAGCACTGGATCCTGGAGACCTGCATTCAGAAGGAAGATGGGACAGAACGAGTGAGACTCCTCGGCATGCTCTCCATCCTGTCCTTAATTCACCCAGTGCCACAGGACAATCAGAGACACATTATTGACTTGTATTAGACCTTTATATGTTGTTTCCAGTTAGAAAGGAGACATGTGTGTTGTCTCAAGCATTCTGCAAGCACTGGTTGACTTAATGTACCATTGGTCAGGAAGGTGGTGTGGTGCACAGCCAAAAACCTAAGTACCCAGTCCTCAAGCCTGCAGTATCCTGTGGAACTGGGAATGTCCCCATTCTGCTGTGCTGGCACAGGCCACTCACAGTGCTAGAAGGACAGAAAAACATCCACTAGGTTCACAATATAGAGGGTAGGTGCTCAAGTCTCCTCTGTAGCCTACACCTCCTGATTCCTTGGCCACAGCATGGGCTGAAAACAAGAAACACCCTAAGTTGCTACCATGGCATCCAGAGGGTTCTTCCCACGGATATGACATCCATTGGTCTCGTGCTTACTATCGTGCCTATTGGAGTGGACAAGCCAGAGTGCCTTACAGCATTTACATCTGCATACCATGCTCTGCCTTTCCATACTCTAGGGCCTGTACCTCTTCTGAGTCCTCAGTTCACTTCCCTGAGATGTGGCCTTGGTGTTCCTTCTACACAGGCACTGGCCCTGTTGTGAAGTAGCCAAAAGACCAGACTGCAGTTGACTGTAACACAGAGGGTAGTCATGCCCAAGCCTATCATACCCTGGATGCACAAGCCTCCTTTAAAAATCTCTTCACTCCTTTTGGTGTTCCTATATATATGTGTGCATGGCCGCCATGTGTGTAGAGGGAGGTGTGCATGCACGTGTGCATATAGGTACAAATGGCACGTGTGATGTGCACAGTGTATATATGTCTGTGATATATGTAATGTGCATGCACATCTGACATGTGATGTGTATGATGTGTGGGTTTAGGAATATGGAAGATATATATATGTGTGTGTATATATATATATTATATATATATATATATATATATATATATATAGTGTGTGTGTGTGCATGTGTTTGTGTGTGTTTGTGTATATGTGTTGTGAACATCTGATGGGGTCCTTTTGTTCTCATACTAGCTGGCCTGCTGCAGAAAGGAAACAGGCCTCCCCAGGAGAGTCTAAGCATCCAGCCGTCCAGGGATGGGCCTGCACATGAACATAGTCTGGCCAGAAACACCCTCTAAGCTCTTAATGAAGAACATTCTCATTCCAGAAGAAGCAAGAGAAAACTAAAAAGAAGCCAGACAGCAAACTGAGCTTCCACCACAGAAAATTCTTATATGGGAAAGCTCCCAATTCCCTGAGAATGAGATTTTTAAGACCCCACTGTCTGCTCTGGAAGCAAACCCACTCCCCTGCTGAAAATTGGGGCATTCCTGTAATCTCCCTACCCTTAAGAAAGGCAGAGGGAGAGTGGCTGGGATCAGGATGTAACCTGAATAAAGAATACATTATTGGAATTTAAAAAGTTAGTCTGGAAGTTGGAAAAATTGCTCAGTGGTTAGGAGCACTGAATGCTCTATCAGAGATCCAGAGTTCAAATCCCAGCAACTATATGGTGGCTCACAAATATCTCAAATGAGACCTGATGCTGTATCTGGTGTTTCTAAAGACAGCTACATTGTACTTACATATAACAAATAAATAAACAATCTAACAAACAAATGAAAAAAAAATAGTTCTCTTACCTTCTCCTTTTAGCATTCTGGTTAAAGAGAGTCACATTCTTCCTCTGAGATCTAGCTTTTCTTATTAAATTTTCTATCTCTATGACCCAGAACCAGCAGTAAGGCGATGTTGTCACTATGTTCCTAATGAGATAAAACATTAAAAACAAACAAACAAACAAACAAAAAGCCCCCCAAAAAACAATAGATCAAGTAATCTTTCAACACCAGGTCGATAGGACTTGTTGAGTTCCTAATATATAGAGGGTAATATTTGGAAAGGGAAAGATGAGTAAGACTTCAAACACATCTTTAATTTTCTCACAGACTTTCACAAGATACAGAGAGTTCATTCTATAATTAATAATCAACCAGATTATAAATTTGAAGAGATGATTAAAGGGTTTAATTTCAGGCTGGAGAGATGGCTGCACCTCTCTTTTCACTCATTAAGTTTCTCCCTGTTGTCAAAGTTTATAGCTGTTTACAAAAGCCATGATTAACAGTTTGTGGCAAGAAAATTTGCTCTGAATGTGGCTTTCAAGAAATGTCTACAGGCAATCTCATTTTATCAATAGAAAGTCCCAATTTGCTATCTCAAGACACAGGTGAAATACAGTATAACAAATAAGACATCCTGTCCCAAACATGGTGGAAAGTGAACACTAACAAAGGAGGTTGCCTTTAACTACCATATGCCATAACACACTTAAATGCCGCCCCCTACATACTTACATACTCAAAGACACACACACACACACACACACACACACACACACACACACACAGGAGGGGGAGAGGGAGGGAGGAGGGAGAGAGAGAGAGACCAAGAGGGGTGAGGAATATTTGACATTTTAAAAGGCTTTATATTTTGTTTAGGTCCAAATAAATATACTCTAGTCAAAGAACAACAAATATGTATGGAATGTAACACTGCTACACAGTAGAGGAACAGACTTTCCCAGTCTTCCAATACTCAATGTTAGAATTTTCCTGAAACTGTTTCTGCTGCTTCTCTCTTTTCACCCATTAAGTTTCTTTCTGATATCAAAATATATAACTATTAACAAAAGCCATAATAAACTAGCTTGTGGTGAGAAACTAGCTTGCCCTGAATGTGGCTTTGAGAAATCTCACTACAGGTAATCTCTTTCTGTCAATAGAAAGTTCCAATTTGCTGTCATAAGACACAGGTAAAAATATTTTGACATGTTTCTCTGCAGAAGAGAGAGTGTGGGATGCACATGAAAAACTGAGCTCTCTGAGGCAACCCAAAAATAATTTTCATATCTTACATAATTTATCTTGGACTATATAGATATGAATAAGTTGGGGCTGGAGGGGTGGCTTAGCAGTTAAGAACACTGGATGTTCTTCCAGTTGTCCAGAGTTCAATTCCCAGCAACATGTTGGTTTAAAACTGTATATAGTGGGAACTGAGATCTTCTTCTGAGACTCGGGTATACACACAAATAGAGCCCTTAGATGCATAAACTAAATAAACAACTTAAAACAAAATATGAATTAGTTCACCATCATTTAGGAGTTTATTATCAAAGAGCCAGGCTTGTAAGTATTCATAATGGTGATATTATAAAACAACAGTGTTATAGCAGCAAGTCAGATGGGTAGATTTGGGAAAAATTATCTTTCAGAAAGCAAGTCTGTTGGGAAACTGTGCTTCAGAATAATGGAAACAGGGATAGGGCCTTGAGGTAGAAGAACATTAGAAAGCAACAATACGTGATATGAGATAAAATATGAATGAAGCCTTAAAGGAAGATAAAGGTCTGGAAATGGAAATCAACCAAGAACCTCTTTGGAGATATTGTGTTCATGTGGAGAGAGAGAGAGAGAGAAATCTGAGAGAGAGAGAAGGAAGATGGGAGAGGATTAAAATAGCCTTCAGAGAAATCACCTTAACAAACAAATAAAAACAGCTCTTGAAAAATTCTAACAGTAATGGTTTAGTCTAGGGTAGCCTATGAGCCTAGGAACATGAAAAATCAAACCATAGATTAGAAGATGTGAATCCACAGCACAGATTGGCTTCTGAAATCTCTGTCATACAAGCAGTTATGGTAGCCTGATTTTAGGGTCTGGCCCACTGGAGTGACCAATGTCTTAAAGTATCAGGCTATGCCCTAACAAAGAAGGAATGAATGAATGTATATAAGCAGTTGTTATAGTTCAGACACAGTCTGAAGCTGAGAGGTTCCCAGGCTAGAGAACTGTGACTCTGAGTGAGGAGGTATTAAATGGTTGTGGAACATTTAGAAGGGAGGACTTCATTATGTGACAGTTTATATGATCTTCACATGATGTGATCTCAGACTTTACCCCAGAAGCCATGTCAACTCTCTCAAACTACTGCTATACTAGCCAAATCTATGATAGTTGCACTGTAGCTACTAGCATGCCTCAGTATGTAGAGTGGTCTGGGAAAGAACACCCTCATCTGAAAATCTAGTAGTTCCCCTACTCCCTTGCTCAGTGGCCACTGATCTTGAAAAATGCTAAATTTACACAACAGAATATTAATTAAATGATTATTCTTTTTTTTTCTTTTCTTTTTTTTTTTTCTTTTTTTTTTTTTCGGAGCTGGGGACCGAACCCAAGGCCTTGCGCTTGCTAGGCAAGTGCTCTACCACTGAGCTAAATCCCCAATCTCAAATGATTATTCTTTATTAATCATTAATCTTCCATAAAGATGTCATCCATGATGAGTTAAGATTTTGTGGTGATAGAGCTGTCTGCGGTTTCCCATAAGAACTGTAAGTAAACTCTCACTCATTCTGCAAAGAAGGCCTAGTAAGCTCATTATCTCACTAAGTTTAACATCAGTGAAATAATTTGGACTCTCATCAGTGCCCAAGAGAGATTGTGGGAGCCGAATTGGATTTGGGCCTAGTTGCCTTGTCACTGTCTGGCCTTTGTCTTAGATTGTGGATCAAAAGCCTCTCCCTGTTTACGGCACAAGAAGTTTGCATCCACGGGATGTTTTCATGTGGAAGCCTTTTGTCCCCAACTGAGAGCAGTCTGGCCAGGTACTTCTCACCTGAGTCATAGAATTAGGATGGCCTTCCTGGCTATTTTCCTAATTTATTCAGGCCACATAGCCGGTCCTTTGTTACCGGAATCTCAGCCAGGGTTCCCCACTGTGTTTGGCAGATACCTGCTAAGTGCTGTACTTTGGATATATAGTTGGGTCAATAAAGAAACCAGAAGCTCTTCCTCTTCTGGCTTGACACGAATAACCTGTGTGTGTGTGTTTCTTTCATCCCACAGGCTTTCGCCCGATACTCGGTACCGTGTCGGTGCAGGCGCCGACAAGAGATGAATGAATGTTAATTGAATCTCTTTAGGAAAAGTTAATTCAACAAGCCTAGTGAAAGAAATTTATTTTCAGAGTGGAAATTTGCAGGTGGTTATTGGTGCTATTTCAAACCAACCCCAGGAATTTATGGGATTTTCATCTCAGGGACTGGTGGGTTTGACTTTCAGGGATTGGTCAGTTTAGGGACTTAAGACTTTTGGGTTTGAGTAGAATTCATACCCAGAACTGAGATAAAACAGTTTACCCTAGCTCTACAGTTGTGTGTTACTGTAACCCAGCTCTGTGGAGAATAAGATCCATATACAGAAGGGCCGTTGAGACTTTCTAGTCAGAATAATCAGAAGGCATGAGGTTGAAGTTCAGTGAGACATCCTGTGTCATGGGAATAAGGAAGAGAGCGATAGAAGATACTATAGAATGCCTATCATCTCTGTTCTTGGATAAAGGGTACATAAGCCCTCATATAGAACTGCACACGGAGAGAGAGATAAAGGATAATCCTGACATCTGTTCCCTCTTCTCAGAAAGTCTGACATCTTCTCCATCTTCTTTTCTTACCATGTGCTCTTACTCTCTCTTCTCACCCACCCCTGTCTTTCAACACATAACCATTATGTGGCACAGAAAAAGCAGCCTCATCAGAGATTATCTAATATTAGATTTTCAGCTTTCAACACACTAAACTCAATGAACATATTTTCTTATGAAACACACAACTTAGATGATGTATTTTAGCAAAAGAAAAGGTAGATTCAATAGTATATAAATGAATTCCAGAAAATATATTGAGATGAACCTCAACTTTAAGAAAATGTTTCCACAGCATAATGAATGAGGTAAAATTAGAAGTCCAAAACAGTATTTGGAATGAGGCTGTGCGGGGGAGTTTTTTGTAAGGTTGATAGTAATGAGAGTGACCTGGAAAGAGGGACCTTAATTGTGGAATTGCCTTCACCAGACTGGTCTGCAGGCTGTTGGACATTTTTCTTCAATGATAATTGACATGAGATAGCTCATCCCACTCCAATACAAACTGGGTAGGTAGGACTAGGCTATATAAGAAAGACAGTTACAATAGATAAAGAACAAGCCTTAAGTAGTGTTCTTCTATGATCCCTACTTTAGTTTCTGTCTCCAATATCGTCCTTGACTTGACTTCCGACTTCCCTCAATGACAAACTTTGACCTGTAGGTAATAAACCCTTTTTCTTTTTCTCTTAGTTACTTTTGGTCATGGCTTTTAATATAGCAACGTAGATATGAGCTCATATTACGTGGAAACTATTTGAACCCATGGGCAGATATGTGTCTGTGGTAATAATTATCTTTGGTATTAGGGGTAGGAGAAAGAAGGCTTTTTCAAGTCTGACTCAAGAGTAATTGCAGCCCGTCCATCAGGTATCATTGTATATGTGAAACAAAGCCAGAAGACTAAGATAAATTCAAATTAAAAAAAATAAAAGAAGGTGGAAATGAATAACCTGAAAAACAAAGAATAATGAAATGACCTCATTGTCCCCCTGCCCTGCAGAGAATGCTTTTTTGAACAATCATGATATCTTCACTCTGGGGACTCTGTTACTCTATTAGCTTCTCCATGAAGGTATCCATGCAGAAGAAAAGTTTTCTTCACATTTGTATCCATTGTGGGACAGTTTGTGGGGAGCTTCTGCTAATTAATTCAGTCTGATTTCTCCATAGAATACTGCTAGGGAGACCCTATAAAGATATTCCTGTACTGTTTATAGAACCATAAGCTGTAGCTCCATTAAAAAGCGCTATTGTATATAAGACAGCCCACATAATGACATACAGAGCTGAAGGTGAGCAACATGAAGGCAAAGATCATCTTCACTGTCAAGGTATACACACTAAAACTACACCAAAATACTAATTCAAAGTAAAAAGAACATCATGCTGCTTTTTTTGAGCTTTATCTCTCTCTCTCTCTCTCTCTCTCTCTCTCTCTCTCTCTCTCTACCTCTCTCTCTCTCTTTCTCTCTCGTGTGTGTGCCTCTTACTCTCTATGCACATGCTTGATATTTCATGTGCCTGTATGTGTTCATGAACATATTACATAATCTTATATGCAAGTTCACATGTATGAGTGTGTATGTGAGATCAAAAGGACAACTTCTTTTGTCAGTATTTTGACATCAACAAATCATATGGGTTTGTTTCACATTTTTAGTAGAGACTCTTTTTAACTCAGGACTCACAATTTGCTAACAAGCTCCAGGCATCTGCCTGTATTTGCCTTCCCGATGATGTGCTTACGAGCACACACCACTGTAAGGAGATTTCTGTCACCAAAGTGTCTTACCAACAGGGATACAAAAAGTACTACAAATTCATGCTATGCAACAACCTTCAGAGAAGAGATTTACTGGAAAGAAGAACAAACTGGCTGCCTGAATAGGAAGAGCAACAATGGAGTGCTTGCTGGAAAGGAGAACATTTATTCAATTTTTGATGCAAACACACTGAGATAAGTGGGAAAATCTATTTTGATAGGAAACATTGTTTGACCATTAAGGCTGTGTTACAGGAAGGGATTCACAATTCTCAGAGCTCATGGTCAAGTCAGGGATTGGACATATTCCCCCCTTTGACCTACGTCTTAAGCTCATCGTCAAGTGATGGTCAGGATGTTCTTCCATGGTCCATTTACCCTACAACTACCATGTCTGGAAATTTTTAATGTGAGTTCTGGAGATTGAATGTAGGCCTCATGTTTTCAAATTTGTATTTACTAAGCCATCTCCAGGCTTTATGTTAACATGCTTATATTTGGGGGATGAAGGTCTCTTTGTCTCTCACCTTTGGATAAATTTGAGAAATTCTATTTGACTTTCTAAGCCTATAATTGTTTCATCTTTCTGTCTACATATACTCCATACCCATCCTTTCTCCAGATTGATCCCAGAACAACTGTATGTCAATGTCTGAGGTTGTGATGACCTCCACAGAGAGGGAAGACAATAAATGATATGTGGAATGACCAATGCCTTCAGAAAAGTCATGAGGGAGGACACTGTATAACAAAGCAGAGGATATGGATCACACAGGACACATAGAACACAGGAATTATGCCATCTAGTGTGGACAAACAGGTCCAGAACTATTAAAAAAGAAGAGTTGAATGCAGAGAATTAGAAAGATATTCCTTCATATTAAAGCTGTCCCTTCTAGATGAAATTTAAAATTAATAAGGTTTAGGAAGTAAATGACAGCCCGAAAGCCCTAGAATTTTAAGAAAAACATTCAGGCCTTTCAAGCTCCTGGTTCTGTGAGGTTCATTGGCTCTTTCTCCAAGGTTATGAACACAGGAACCCTTTGCTACTGCAGGAATATTATCATTGTGGGATTGACTGCACATTGATCTGAGGGCTCTAGCAATGAATATATGTGAGTCATCACTTGTGATTAGTAAACTATATATATATATATATATATATATATATATATATATATATATATATATATTTCAGAAGAAGAGACGAAGGCATATGTTAAGCCTGTAATAGTTTGATTCACAGCAAATTGGTGGCTCATTGCTATAAATGTGGAAGGAAGGCAAGGCTGTTAAAAGCATTTTACTCTTGTTTTTGAATCTTTTAAGAAGAGAGTAAAGTGTGTTGCAATATGGAAAGCACATGGAAGAGTTGAGAATGTATCTGCTTTAGGTAGCTAAGAAAGAATATATCATGTTTGTTGTTATTTTGAGTGGATATGATAGAAATCACTTGTCAGAAAAAAGAAACGGGTTTAAATAGATAGAATTATTTTATTAATTAGGGATTAAATTATGGTTATGTACTTAATCAGTTTGACCATGGGGAGGAAGATCTAATATGATTTTTTGAAGTTCAGTTACTTTTTAAACAAATTGAATTTTTATAAAATGACTTTTGGTTAAAAAGCTGCACATTGTTTAGTGTTGTTTTAGGGAGATGGATGAGCATTTAAGTAAAGAATAGTGAAATTGTTAGGTTAAAGTATTAACACCACTAGAAATAAACCATTCAATTGTTGTCCACTACAATCCTCAGTTAAAAGAACTCAGGTGGGCACTAAAGGAGGATGACATTAAGGCACCATGTACTAAATCCATTTTATGGAGCCATATTGCCACCTTAAACATGGCCCTAAATTACATAGATATTTATGCTCTTCTGTGACCAAACTGATGTTTTACAAAGGACTCCCTATTCAAAAATTAATGACTTCAACATGTCAGGCAAAATAAGGAGGGGATTAAGGTCCCAAGAGAATGTAATGAAATCTTTGGCCAGGAAGATTTTACCAATAGTTCACAGGAGGTGATACAGCCCACAGGTTACTATGAACAGTTCCACCTTTAAACAATTCAAGGATGGGTCAGGTTCACCCCATTCCTCATGCTCAGAAGATTCTTCCTCCTCCATGCTCTTTCATTCTGGGAAAATTTTTATTGAATTTTATTTTCAGAACTATAATGTGCCTAGAAATAAAACCTCCCAACCACACAGCCAGAAATTTTTCTTCTGAAAAACATCATCTGGGAAGGTATGCCTTTAAAGTCCAAGCTAGTACGCGAGAGTCTGTGGGGGGAACATTAAGAAAGATGGGGTTGGGTCCAAGGATATAGGAACAATGCCACATCAGATTACATATGTGGCTAAGGGTTTAGTAGCAGCAAAGAAAACAGAGGGACTATGCTTTACATATGAAAGACAGGGCACTAGAGAACAGAATGACAAGAAAATTATCTTCCCATAAAGGATTTCTATGCCACTATGACAGTTTGTCCTCAGTGGTACAAAGGTTTTTACTGGAGAAGAGATTGTACATGCCTATATGGCAAAGATAGTAAAACACCTTAGCTTTTGAGAATAAGAGTGTGCAAGAAGATATACAACAGATACCATGGCTAATTGGCACCATCAGAACCCAGGTCTCCCACTACAGAAAGAACTGAATGTCCCATCATACCATATAAGCAAGGCTTGGATTTAAAATCTCATCTTATGATGAGGATAGAGGATTTTAGGATGGGCATATATAACTTTCTTAGAGAAATACAGGAATACACCAGTGAATAGGTAGAAGCCCTTACAGAGGATATACAAAAATTTCTTAAATAATTACAGGAAAACGTATCCAAACATGTGAAGAAATTGAACAAAACCATTCAGGATATAAAATGAGAATAGAAATAATAAATTAATCACAAAGGGAGACAACCCTGGAGATAGAAAACCTTGGAAATTCACCAGGAGTCATAGATACAAGAATCACAAACAGAATACAAGAGATCGAAGAGAGAATCTCAGGAACAGAAGATACCATAGAAAACTGTGACATGACAGTCAAAGAAAATGCAAAATGCATATATATATATATATATATATATATATATATTTAAAACTCAAAACATCAAGAAAATTCAGGACCCATTGAAAAGAAAAAAACTTACAGATAATTGGTATAGACAAAAGAGAAGTTTCACAACTTAAATTGCCAGCAAATATCTTTAACAAAATTTAAGAAGGAAACTTCCCTAACCTAAAGTAAGAAATACCCATAAACATACAAGAAGCCTAGAGAACTCCAAATATATTGGAGCAGAAAAGAAACTTCTTCTGTCACATAGTAATCAAAAGCACAAATGTACAAACCAAAGAAGAAATATTAAGAGCAGTAAGGGAAAAAGGGCAAGTGACATATAAAGACAGACACCAGAGAATGTGAAAGTTAGAAAATCCTGTTCACATGTCATACGGACATTAAGAGAACACAAATGCCAACCCAGGCTAGTATACCCAGCAAAACTCTCAGTTAACATAAATGGAAAAACCAAGATATTCCATGACCAAACAAAGTTCATACAGATACAGCCCTAAAAAAGATAATAGAGGGTAAACACCAACAGAAGGAGGGAAGCTACATGCTAGCAAAAACAAGAATGTAATCTTTCAACAAGTCCAAAGAAAGAGAGCCACACAAACATTACTCTACTTCTAACCACAAAAATAACAGGAAGCAACAATTACTTTCCTTACTAACTCTTAACATCAATGGACTCAATATCCCAATCAAAAGACATAGACTAACTGACTGGATATATAAACAGGACCAAATATTTTGCTGCATACAAGAATCATTCCTCATTGATGAAAACAGAGACTAATGTAGAGTAATGGGCTGAAAAATATTTTTTCCAAAGAACTGGTACAATGAAACAGGCTGAAATAGCCATTCTTATATTGAATAAAATAAGAAACTTTACTAAAACTCAAAGCACACATTGTACTTCACACAATAATAGTGGAAGACTTCAACATCCAACTATTCTCAATGGATAGACCATGGAAACAGAAACTAAACAGAGACAAAGTGAAACTAACAGAAGTTATGAACCAAATGGATTCAACTGTTATCTATAGAATACTTCACCCTAAAGCAAAAGAAAATACCTTCTTCTGAGCACACCATGGTACTTTCTTCCAAACTTGAACATGTCCTTGGTCAAAACATGGGTCTCAACCGATAAAAGTAGATTGAAATAATCCCTTGCATCCTATCAGATTACAATGGACCAATAACCAAAAAAAAAAAAAAAAACAAACAAACTAACAAATAAACCTACATACACATTGAAATTGAGCATTGCTCTACTCAATAACTTAGTCATACAAAAGTAAACAAAGAAATTGAAGACTTTTAAGAACTTAATGAAAAGGAAGGCACAATATAATCAAACTTATGGAACGTAATAGAAGCAGTGCTGAGAGTAAAAATCATAGCTCTGAGAACCTCCAAAAAGAAACTGGAAAGAGCATACTGTAGAAAATTGAGAGCACACCTGAAAACTCTACAAGGAAAAGAAGCAAATACATAATCAGATTGAGGGTTGTAATAAACCAAGTAGAAAAAAAGCCTATACAAAGAATCAACAAAACCAGGAGTTGGTACTTTGTGAAAATCAACAAGATAGGAAATCCCATAGCATAACTAACCAGAGGGCACAGAGATAGTTTCCAAAATAACAAAATCAGAAATGAAAAGGGAGGTGTAAAAACAGAATCGCAGGAATTTCAAAGTATTATCAGATCCTACTATGTATTCAACAAAACTGGGAAATCAGGAAGAAATTGAAACTTTTCTAGACAGATGCCACGTACAAAACTTAAATCAGGATCAGATAATCCATCTAAACATTTCCGTAACTCATTAAGAAATAGAAGCAGTAATTAAAAATATCCCAACCAAAATAAGCCGAGGCCCAGATCAACCATGTGATAGTGTAAAACCAGATAAATAGTGAAAAATTCTTTCAATCCTTCATAGAAGGCCTATTACCAATACTGTACAAACTATTCTACAAAAATAGACCCAGTAGGAACTCTACCCAATTCTTTCTAGAAGCAACAATTATGCTTATACCTAAACTACAAAAAGATTCAACAAAGAAAGAATTCAGACCAATTTCCTTTATGAATATTGATGTCCAAATAATCAATAAAATACTCACAACCGAATCCAAGAACACATCCAAAGGATCATCAATCATAATCAAGTAGGCTTCATCCCGACAATACAGGGATGGTTCAATATATGCAAATTCATCAATGTACTCCATTATATATACACCCTCAAATGTGGGGAAACATGATCATCTTATTAGATGCTGAGAAATCATTTCACAAAATTCAACAACCCTTCATGATAAAAATCTTGGAAAGTTCAGGAATTCAAGGAATCCATAACTAAACGTAGTAAAGCAATATACAGCAAACCAATACCCAAACTGAATGGAGAGACAATTAAAGCAATCCCAACAAAATCAGGATCTAGACTTCCCACGCTCTTCATACATATTCAATATAGTACTCAAAGTATTAGCCAAAGCATTTAGACAACAGACAGAAGTCAAAGAGATAGAAATTGGAAAGAAAGAAGTAACAATGTCCCTATTTGCAGATGAAATGATAGTATAGTTAAGTGACCTCAAAAATTAAACCAGAGAATTCCTAAATATGATAACTTCATCATAGTGGCTGGATAAAAAATTAACTCAAACAAATCAATAGCCTTCCTCTACTAAAAGGATAAACAGGCTGAGAAAGAAATTATGGAATTAACATCCTTCACAACTGTTACAAATAATATAAAGAACCTTGGTGTAACTATAACAAAGCAAGTGAAAGATCTCTATGACAAGAACTTCAAATCTTTGAAAAAAGAAGTTGAAGAAGATCTCAGAAGATGAAAAGACTGTCCATGCTCATGTATTGACAGGATTAATGTAGTAAAAATGGCCATTTGCCGAAAGCAATCTATAGATTCATTGAAATCCCCTCACAATTCTAACTCAATTCTTGACAGAGTTTGAAACTAATTTGTAAACACATTTGAAACAACAAAACCAAAACCAAAAAAAAAAAAAAAAAAGAACAGGATACTTAAAACTATTCTGAACAATAAAAGAACATCTCTGCAATTTGCCATCCCTAACCTCAAGCTGTATTACTAGGCAGTAGTAATAAATACTGTATAGTATAGAGACAGGCAGGCAGATCAATGGAACAGAATTGAAAACTCAGAAATGAACCCAGAAATGAATACCTGTGGTCACTTGATTTTTGACAAAAGTTCTAAAACCATCTAGTGAAAAAAAAGACAGCATTTTCAACAAATGGTGCTTGTTCATCTGGCAGTCAGCATGTTGAAGAATGCAAATTGATCCATTTTTATCTCCTTGTATAAAGTTCTAGTCCAAGTGAATCAATGATCTCCACATAAAAGCAGAAATACTGAAACAAATAGAAAAGAAAGTAGGTAAGAGCCTTGAACACATGGGCACAGGGGAAATTTTCCTGAACAAAACACCTATAGCTTATGCTCTAAGACCAACAATCAATAAATGGGGCCTGGTAATATTGTAAAGCCTCTATTAGGCAAAGGACACTGTTAATCGGATAAAACTACAGCAATGATCAGATTGGGAGAAATGTCTACCAGTTCTACATCTGATAGAGGGCTAATCCCCAATATTTAAAATTAACTCAAGAAGTTAGACTTCAGTGAATAATGTAACCCTATTAATAATAATGGGGGTAAAAAGCTAAACAAATAATTTTGAACTGAGAAATATTGAATGGCAGAGAATTTCAGAAATATTCAACATACTTAGTCACCAGGGGAATAAAAATCAAAAGAACCCTGAGATGGCACCTCATACCAGTCAGAATAGCTAAGATAAAAAACTCAGATGACAGCCTTCCTCTGATGAGAATGTGGAGAAATAGGAACACTCTTCCATTGTTGGTGGGATTACATGTTTATACAACCACAATCATTCTGGTGGTTTCTCAGAAAATTGTACATAGTATTACCTGAGGACCCAACTATACTACTCTTGTGCATATACCCAAAAATTGTATCAACATATAACAAGGACACATGCTTCAGTACCTTAATAGCAGCCTTATTTATAATATCCAGAAGCTGGAAAGAACTCACATGTCATGGAACACAGGAATGATACAGAAAATGTGGTACATCTACACAATGGAATACTACTCAGCTATTAAAACAATGACTTCATGAAACTCTGAGACAAATGGATAGAATTAGAAAATATCATGCTGAATGAGTGTAACCCAGTCACAAATGTACATACATGATATGTATTCACTGATAAGTGGATATTAGCGCAAAATCTCAGAATACCCGAGATAAAATTTTCAAACCCCTTGAAGTTCAACAAGAAGAAAGATCAAAGTGGGGATGCTTAAGTACTTCTTAGAAGGGGAATAAAATTACAGAAGGAAATACTCAGACAAAGTTTGGAGCAGAGAGTGAAGAAAACGTCATCTGGAGACTGCCACACCTGTGGATCCATCACACATGGAGTCACCAAACACAATCAATACTGGGGATGTCGATAGGTGTATGCTGACAGGAGCCTGACATTTCTGTCTCCTGAGAGGCTCTGCCCGAGCCTGACAACTACAGAGGTGGATGCGTACAGCTAACCATTTAACTGAGAACTGGGTCCCCAATTAGATAATGGACTGAAGGAATGGAAGGGGTTTGGAATCTCATAAGAAGAACACAATATTGAACAACCAGATCCCCCCCAGAGCTCCTAGGGACTAAATCTCCATCCCAAGCATACACAGGGATGGACCTATGACTTCAGCATCATATGTAGCAATGGCTTTGTTGTTGTGCATCAATAGGGGAGGCCCTCTGTTCTGTCAATGCTGGATTCCCCAGTGTAAGGGAATGTCAGGGCGGGCAGATGTGATGGTGTGGTTGGGTTGGTGAACAAGCACTGTCAAAGAAGTAGGGGAAGTAGGTGACATAGCGGGTTTCTGGAGGGGAAAACAGGAAGGGTGATAATATTTGAAGTGTAGATAACATGTCCTTGGATAAAGAGGTAACAAGAGTCAAGGGTAAAGTCTACTCTAATGGCTATGCCAAATATCCTATAGTTGACTAAGTTTCTTGCCAGATTGTCCTTGCCTTGAAATCAGTTGTTACCCAAGTTAATATTCTTCAACTGGAAAACCAATCCCAAAAGAGTATTCAAGCTACACTTGCCTGGCTACAATGCATCCAATATAAAGTTCACTTACTTTCCTTAACCACATATTGCAACTCCTCCTAATCCTTTTTTCGTGATTCACTTTCATGACAGCTATTATCCACTGTTTCCATTAATATTTACCTTCACAAATCCTGTGGATCCTTATCCACATAAAAATCAAGAGACATCCCTCACATTGATCTATCCCTCCTTATTTGCCTTGTAGGGCCCTCCTCAAGACCCCATCCTACATGTAGCCATTATATCAACACCACTATTCCAAGATGCACTAACCAACACCTCTAATCTTCTTTTATGCAAGGGAACTATAGTTTTCTGAATGAAGTCCCTGCATCCCCATAATATTTGTTCTACATGTTCATCTCTATGAGTGTGGGAAACCCAAGAAACATCTGGGGGAGACTAAAAGAAGAGAGAAAGATCTTCCCTCTGTTCATAGGACTGGGTTGTGCTGTTTCACTGTGTAAGACAGGAAAGGCTGGTGCAGAGTTCACCCAAAAATACCATCTGGCCACTGACTTTCAGGACAAACTTGACCAGACAATGGCTTCTACTTCAGACAGCCTTGAGTGCATTCAATGACAGATAACAACTTTTAGCAGGATGTGTTCTCCAAAAGTGGAGGACCCTGGACTTATGGACGTCTGAACAGGGAGGAACTTAACATTTTGATGGAGGAGGAATGTTTCTTCTATATTAATAAATCTGGACTGGTGGAAGAAGACATAAACATAAAAATCTCCAGGGAGATCTCTGGGCACCCTATGCTCCAAACACCCTTAGTCCATAGTACTCAAATACCTTGGCAACTTGATGTCTTCCACTCCTTGTATTCATGTTAACCATTGGAGCCCTGCTTCTGCTCACATCCAATTTGCTCATACAATTTCTATAACAACAAATCAATGGCTTTTAGTTCATTATTAATTCATTCCCAACATTAGAGACAGTGCTCTAATGATACCTCTCCTTTTAAAAAAAAAAGTGAGGAGTTGTGGGGCAAGTGAACTGTACTACTAGAGAGAAGAACTTGTAAGGTTGAGTGAGCCCCAAACAACAGAAACTCAGAATTGTGTACAGTAGGCATGGGTCCAGCTCCTTGTAAACCTGTCTGTTCTGGAACATGTAACCACTTTGCCCCACTGAGTGGACCCTGACAACTTAATAGAGCATAACTAGTATCTCATACTGAGTCAATGGGAAGCATATACCTCTGAATCCCACCCTACTTCTCAATGTTTATAAACTCCCTATCTACATGGAGTAAAATGTACCTGTTATTTCATGGAGAATCACCTAAGAGTATCTGTTTTACACACTGGACAAGAGTTGTCTTTCTCCAAGTATTCATCACTGGAACTTAGACCTACCTGACAGTCCAGGATAATGCTTATACCATCCATGCCGCTGTTTCTACAGCCTTCTCTCTTCTGCTGCTCTTTATATCGACCCACCATCACACTGCCACCTGCCACTGATGCCCATCCATTGATGGCATTGCCGCCACCATGGTAACAGGCAAGACCTAATATTACAGTTCCCTGCCCTTTCTGGGCTTCCCTTCTGAGAGTTGTAATACTTTGGCCATGTCCAGCCAAATCTGAGATGCACGGAATCCCCAATTTCACAGAAGGCAACAATTGCATCTACAGTTTATTCAATGAGGACATCATCAATCTTTACCTCAGCAAAGCAAAAATCCTCACCCAATTGTATGTATCAGAGTTAGGAGCAGTTATTATCCTCAGAATTCAGGGAAATGATACATGGAAATGGATGCCTGTTTTTGAGTCTAAGAAAATTAGAGGGAGACATAGGGGATCCCCCAATCAAGCTAATAACCAAACTAGTGAAACCATCATGCTCTGAGGTAAGTCTATAAAGGAGAGTGGACTGTGAAAGACACTGGACTTCCCCCGCTGACCTCCAGGTCGTTGTGACCTCATCCATGCAAATATGAACAACGAACACATATAAATGTCAAAAAAAAATAGAGTTTGAAACAGTGGGATTATGAGTTTCAAACTGTACTCAATGGTGACCGTTTATAAACATATTCTCACATAGACCACTGATCATTGATTCTAGTGCATTCCACAATGACTTCCCTGGCACTAAATCAGATTCCTCTTCAGTGAGATATGGATTAAAACCCTCTTAGACTAGAAACCAGGTCTGTCTCTTAAAAAACTTCATAATTAGTAATCATCTTTTTACCATTTTTCTCAACTGTGTAACATCTCAGGGCAGGGAACACACGTTTTATTAAAAAAAAAGTCATCCTCCTGCCTCAGACATCCTTAAAATGTCAAAACCACAATTCCACTGTATTGTTAACATTTCTAACAAATAAAGCCCTATAGAAAACATAGAATGAGCAAGAAACCTTCTCTTCCTCTGAATGACTTTTTGATGGATCAGCAATGGGGAATCACTGGTGGGAAGCACTGATCTTCTGGATCACAATAGATTGGACGTATTTAAATCTGAAAATCTAATAGAGCCTCACATCTATTTCTGGAAGTACAGGGCAGCCAATAAAATATGTGGATACCATATTTTATTATAATGACTGGTATATCCTTAAAAAACAAGGCCCTCGGTGGATTTGCAGTTGCACACAAGGTACAATTTTACTTCATTGAGATTTATATGTCCATGACATGGGTGGATAAATGCATAGATCAGATCATTTGTGTTATCCATAAGCATGTGGTCCTACGACAACAAATTAGATATTCTTCAGCCAGTTTGGATAAACCACAGGTCTGTTTCCCTAGATGTCTTCCTTCATCTAGCACCCATATATGACACAGACATCCAGCCACTCAGAAACTTACAGCACTATTTGGAAAGAATGTTGTTCTACAGGTTGAAAAGAACCATAGAAAAAAATCAGGCTTAGTTGAGCAAAAGCCTTGCTGTACAAACATAAGGACCTAGGTTGAATCCACCTTAGTGTCAATATTTTAAAAACCCATGCACAGTTTCACAAAATTGCAATGCTACAACTGAGTAGGAAGAAACAGGAATGTCTCCTGGTCTCTCTGTTCTGCCATCATAGGCATGTCATTGAGCCACACACACAGAGTCAGAGATTCTCTCTTAAAAATAACAAATGAAGACTGACTGAGGAAGACAACTGATATCAACTGCTAGCCACCACATATAATACATACATACATACATACATACATACATACATACATACATACTATATGTATACATATGCACTTAACACACACACATACATACACAGAGACACACATAATATAAACACAATTTGTGAGAAATGACAGAATATACTACCTATGATGAGAACTAAGCTGAAGATCAATTCTATGCTAGACACATGGTAGAGGTTGTTGAATGACAATCATTAATGTTCCCAGACAGCATCAGAATCCTTCCTGTCCAGAGGACAGTGAACATCTGCTACCTGTTACCTAAATCCTACTGTTCACCAAGAAAGGACACTTTTGCCCCTGGAGTAGAGCTTTGACACATGGACTTCTGTGTAAAGATGCTCAACTTCAACCCTTACCTCTGTCCACACTGGTAGCAACTTCTTCATCTCCTCAGATTTCACCTCAGTAGAAGGCACTGGAATATACCCTTCCCCTCTGGTGATCTGGAAAAATATACCCCAAAGGGTAGCAAGCTCACATCTGTGTACTGAGGCACACTCACCCATCAGCAGCCTGAAAGCTCTGAGATCACAGACCAGTAAACATTAACACTACCATGAGATCATGTGCTTTATCCTCTATCAGCCTTCCAGAGACTTCTAATCACCTAATCGACTTATGGCAAAAACACTATTGCTCAGAACGTACTTTTTTTTCTGCTGCCTTAGGTATTTCACACCCACTCACTCATGTCTTATATCCTAC
Source organism: Rattus rattus (assembly GCF_011064425.1). NCBI lineage: Eukaryota > Metazoa > Chordata > Mammalia > Rodentia > Muridae > Rattus > Rattus rattus. Next base: position 79,342,528 of record NC_046163.1, read on the forward strand.
CCAGAACTCATTTTGTACTCTGTACTTACAGATGAGACCTCAATAAATTGTCCCTACCCACACCTCTCTCTCCCTTCCTCTCTCTCTCTCTCTCTCTCTCTCTCTCTCTCTCTCTCTCTCTCTCTTTCTCTCTCTCTGTGTGTGTGTGTGTGTGTGTGTATTGTGTGCATTTCTACGCAGAAGTGTATGTATATGGATATGTTTGCATGTGGAATCCCGAATATTTTTATTTTATTATTTATTTATTTATTATTACTATTACTAAAAATGCAACATTTTCTGAGCATGGTTTTCTGTCCCTCACTTCCACTTAGACTCTTTCACTTCACATCTTTTTCAATTTCACACCTTCTTTCTCTATCCTTTCTTTCTTTCTTTCGTTCTATTAATAGGACAAATAGATATGTTTTTAAAAGAATACAAAATGAAGAAACTAGCAAACCAAAAGATGAAAAGGAAAAAAAATAATGAACAAAGGCAGAGAGAAGAAAAAATTAAGAAAAATCCATAAAAACACAAAACCAGATTTCATGATATAATATCAAAGGCAAGTAAGGTTTAAAATAAAAGTAATATTAGACAAAACAACAACAGGAACACTAATAACAACAAAACAACAAAACCCTTCCTTTCAGTTGACAGTCTCTTTTTGTGTATGATTTGTATAGCCAATAAGAATCCCTTGTTGAAATTATTTTTTTCCTTACTGTGGTATCAATTGTAGATAGCTTCTTGGTTAAGGTCAGGAATTTCTACCTACTTTTCCATCTGCTAGATCCTTGTCTGGATTAGACTTGTGAAGCTGCTACTTAAGCTACCAGAGTTTCTTGGGATTCATATGTGTATTGGTCATTTGCAGTCAGGAAGACATAGTTTCTGTCACCTCTGGCTCTTATAATTCTTTCAGTTCCTCTTCTCCAAGGTTTGCTGAGCACTGAGGTGAGGAGTTTCATGAAGTCATCCCTTTTAGATCATCTCATTTAGTTTCTCTACATATTGCATAGTTATGGGTCTCTGTATTAGTTCCCATCTAATGTAAGAGGTAGCTTCTCTGATGATGGCTGAGTAGGATGTCATTAGGACTCATTTTACTGCTGTGTTTCTTAAAAAAAAAAGAATGTTTATTTTTCCCTGGTTCTATGCTCTATCATTGCTCAGCTTCTTGACTACCTGAGAAGTATCAGCCATCAATTTCATCTAAAGGAGTGGGCCTTAAATCCAAACAGGCATTCGTTGGTTGCTTCCACAACACTTGCAGCATTATTACATTAATATGTCCTTTAGGCTGATTTTCATGGTAGATCAAAGTTTGTAGCTGGGTTGGAAAGCTATCACCTTATTTTGAGAAAGGATCTCTCATTGACGTGGAACTAAGTGGGTAAGGTCAATATTTAGCAAGCCCTTGGCATATAACCTGCCTCTGTCTTTACATAATTGGGATAACAAGCTGTTATCATCACACCAAATTTTTCACATGAGTTCTGAGGAAATAACTCAGTTCCTTGTATTTTCAAAACAAGTGTTTTAAAAACAGCCATCTCTTCAAACTTCTCTGCACTTTAGCAATGACTTTTTTTTTCACATAATAGTCCATCTTCTCCTTTACATTGGAGAAAATTGTAAAGGAACAAACTCTACTTGTTTTGTGGGACAATCTTATGTTTTAGCAAATTTGTAAAGAATGGGTTTTCCGGGGCTGGAAAGATGGCTCAGCAATTATGAGCACTGACTGCTCTTCCAGAGGTCCTGAGTTCAAATCCCAGCAACCACATGGTGGCTCACAACCATCTGTAATGGGATCTTATGCCCTCTTCTGGTGTGTCTGAAGACAGCTACAGTGTGCTCATATATAATAAATAAATCTTTAAAAAAAAAAAAAAAAGAATGGGTTTTCCTATACTGCTGTTTCCTTTCTTCCATGAATAATGAAATGTCCCACCAAAGTATTGCCAGTCCATAGAGTATCGCTGCTCACCAACCAACACATCTATTTTTGAGAAGCGGTTCATAGCTTAACCCACTTAAGAGAGAGAATTTGTGGCTGGAAAGATGGCTCACTGATTGAAAGCACTGGATGCTCTTCCAGAGGACCAGACTGGACTCTAAACTCATAACCAACCATCTATTCACTCTAGTTCCACAGGATCTGGTAGCCTTTAATGACTTCTACATGGAATGCATGAACATAATCCACAGACATACAGAAAGACAAACTACCCATACACATACAATAAACTCTTTTTCTAAAAGAGATATATCTTGCCTTGCAGGGATGAGGTACATGGGAGAGATGTAGTGTTAGCAGAGTCTACATACGTCATCTTCCAAAAGCAACCTCTTTGGCTAAGTATCTAGGTCCGTCTAGGCCAAGTAAAGTTTTCCTTTTCTATGAAGTCTTTCTCTACTCTCTGTTGTAAATTCTAGGTCTGCCTGGTCAACATAGTGAATTAGAGGATAGCCAAGGTATGTAGAGAGACTGTGTCTATAGATAGATAGATAGATAGATAGATAGATAGATAGATAGATAGATAGATAGATAGATAGATAGATACATAGATACATAGATACATAGATACATAGATACATAGATACATAGATAGATAAATGGGTGAATAGGGTAAGAGAAAGCAGTGTTGTAATAGTAAAAGACATAAAATTAATGTCCCTTCTTTAATACATATACTACTTTGGCATCCAAATGTTTTGAATTTAACTTCCCAGCTGTTTTTGTGCATCTTGCTACAAGAATCAGAAATTGAAAGACACATTCACAGAAGAATATGCCAAAATATAGGTTAGTGAAAATTCTGTTTTTAAAGATATTTTCTTATTATTAATATTATCATCTTCACTATTATCATTATTATTGTTGAGAGCATGGGTGCATACATAATTGTAAGTTTTGGTGCCATCAGATGCCAACAAAGGATGATATCACCTGTTCAAATCAGTTTGAAGTCGTAGGAAGCTGTAAGCCACTCAAGTCCATGTCCTCGAAAGAGAGCATTCTTTAGCCCTGAACCACTTCACATTTCCTCAGAATTATGTGTTTTCTTTGATTGATTGATTAATTGATTGATTGATCTGAGGAGATTGGTACATTCATCAGATGTCAAATATCTAAATATGTACATCTTCGGAGACTGAATTCTATCTAAATCTAAGGCACATGGTCTTTTTACCCAGCAACTTTCCTTCTAGATTCTTGCATACCTACACAAAGGTCATGTTTAGAATTATCTATTTCAGTGCATGTATAACAGCAAGATGTTGGGGCTATAAAATCTATATGCAGTGTAATAGTATACTTTGTTCAGGCTGTGCTGAAGGTGAAGTAGATGCTGTCATTTAAACACATTGATAGATCATAGACAAATTAGGTTGAAACAAAATTCATGAAACCTTTATTATAAATGGCTTGATAAATCGTAACACACAAGCAAATGTCTATATTCCCAGCTACTGTGAAGGTTGAGGCAAGAAATTGGCTAGAGACAAAAAAGTCAATTTCAGTCTAAATAATAATAATAACAATAATAATAATAACAATAATAATAATAATAATAATAGGCACTCGAAAATAAAGAACGAACAAATACTAAGCATTTTCCCCTTTGTAAGCCATATAATCTTTGACAGTAATTTTTCAGCTTTACCAATATACTGCAATGACAGCAATAGAGAACATGTCCATAAAAAACATGATTGTATTACAGTAAAGCTTTATATAAAAGTGGTCTTTGAGGTTTAAATATGTAAGTAATTTCTTTTTTTTAATAATGAAGATGAACTAATTGTGGAAATATAAATATTCATAACAGGTATGTATTTACATTTAGCAGGTCTTAAAATAAAAAAATAGAGTCAATTGACCACCTATAATTTTTTTTTTATTAACTTGGTTATTTCTTATTTACATTTTGAATGTTATTCCCTTTCCCGGTTTTGGGCAAACATCCCCCTAATCCCTCCCCTCCCCTTCCCCTCCCTACCCTCCCCCCATTGCCACCCTCGGGGGTTCAGTCATAGCAGGACCAAGGGCTTCCCCTTCCATTGGTGATCTTACTAGGATATTCATTGCTACCTATGAGGTCAGAGTCCAGAGTCAGTCCGTGTATAGTCTTTAGGTAGTGGCTTGGTCCATGGAAGCTCTAGTTGCTTGGCTTTGTTGTACATATGGGGTCTCAAGCCCCTTCAAGCTCTTCCAGTTATTGTCCTGAATCCTTCAACGGGGGTCCTATTGTCACTTCAGTGGTTTGCTGCTGGCATTCGACTCTGTATTTGCTGTATTCTGGCTGTGTCTCTCAGGATCGATCTACATCGCACTCCTGTCGGCCTGCACATCTTTGCTTCATCCATCTTGTCTAATTGGGTGGCTGTACATGTATGGGCCACATGTGGGGCAGGCTATGAATGGGTGTTCCTTCAGTCTCTGTTTTAATCTTTGCCTCTCTCTTCCCTGCCAAGGGTATTCTTGTTCCCCTTTTAAAGAAGGAGTGAAGCATTCACATTTTGATCATCCGTCTTGAGTTTCATTTGTTCTAGGCATCTAGGGTAATTCAAGCATTTGGGCTAATAGCCACTTATCAGTGAGTGCATACCATGTATGTCATTCTGTGATTGGGTTAGCTCACTCAGGATGATATTTTCCAGTTCCAACCATTTGCCTATGAATTTCATAAAGTCATTGTTTTGGATAGCTGAGTAATATTCCATTGTGTAGATGTACCACATTTTCTGTATCCATTCTTCTGTTGAAGGGCATCTGGGTTCTTTCCAGCTTCTGGCTATTATAAATAAGGCTGCGATGAACATAGTGGAACACGTGTCTTTTTTATATGTTGGGGCATCTTTTGGGTATATGCCCAAGAGAGGTATAGCTGGATCCTCAGGCAGTTCAATGTCCAATTTTCTGAGGAACCTCAGACTGATTTCCAGAATGGTTGTACCAGTCTGCAACCCCACCAACAATGGAGGAGTGTTCCTCTTTCTACGCATCCTCGCCAGCATTTGCTGTCACCTGAGTTTTTGATCTTAGCCATTCTCACTGGTGTGAGGTGAAATCTCAGGGTTGTTTTGATTTGCATTTCCCTGATGACTAAAGATGTTGAACATTTCTTTAGGTGTTTCTCAGCCATTCGGCATTCCTCAGCTGTGAATTCTTTGTTTAGCTCTGAACCCCATTTTTTAATAGGGTTATTTGTCTCCCTGCGGTCTAACTTTTTGAGTTCTTTGTATATTTTGGATATAAGGCCTCTATCTGTTGTAGGATTGGTAAAGATCTTTTCCCAATCTGTTGGTTGCCGTTTTGTCCTAACCACAGTGTCCTTTGCCTTACAGAAGCTTTGCAGTTTTATGAGATCCCATTTGTCGATTCTTGATCTTAGAGCATAAGCCATTGGTGTTTTGTTCAGGAAATTTTTTCCAGTGCCCATGTGTTCCAGATGCTTCCCTAGTTTTTCTTCTATTAGTTTGAGTGTGTCTGGTTTGATGTGGAGGTCCTTGATCCACTTGGACTTCAGCTTTGTACAGGGTGATAAGCATGGATCGATCTGCATTCTTCTACATGTTGACCTCCAGTTGAACCAGCACCATTTGCTGAAAATGCTATCTTTTTCCATTCGATGGTTTTGGCTCAGTAAGAGAACTATTATGATGCTTGTGTGAGGACTCAGCTGGCAGTAGTGCTTGTTGCATAAGAATGAGAATATGAGGTCATTTCCTTAAAACCCATATTAAAAGCTGCATATCTTTGAAGCAGAGACTTCTGGTGTTTCTTTGGAGACACAGTTGTGTCATGTGATGTTTTTCTGGATGCTGTAATATGAGAGGAACTTTTACTGAGATAGACACATGAGAGGATAGTTTGCTGTGCCAGACTATGTCCCACGCTTCCTCTCGCCAGCAGGAACAACGCGGCACACACAGGATCCTACTACAGAAAAGCTTTAATGCGTCTGGAGAGGGAGAGCATAAGCTTATAATGCAGAGACGCTGAGTGAGGAATAACCGTCCCTTATATAGGAAACTATCCTCGCCTAGGACGTGTCACTCTCTGACTGGTCGCTGCCAATTATGCCAGATGACGTACCAAAGCGTACGTGTCCCTTTGAGTAGGGAAGCTACCTGGCGCCTGCGTATTGCCCTGTTTACTAGGTGCATTCTGCCGGATGCCGGTGCCATCTTGTAATGGAGTGTGTGAGGACAGCTCCTCACATATGTGAGGACAGCTCCTCGGACAGCTCCTCACATCTCCCCCTTTTCTGTTTTTTTAAGCAAACAGGACATCCAGATATAGGAGGGCGAAGACAGAGGTCATATCCTCATACAAAGTTGGCGAACCTGTACAAGAGAGATACCCTTAGGCTGTTGTTGGGACCCAGGGCACTCCCGACCCCTCGCACTGCCATTTTTCGAGGGAGGGAAAACTGGGGCAGAAATCCTCATGTAATATGACATGCCTTCCAGGGAGCGTATTTGGTAGAACTTCCCTGTGCGATGCTAAGCTCGTCACCCCTCATGGGTCCTTTGCCTTACAGAAGCTTTGCAGTTTTATGAGATCCCATTTGTCAATTCTTGATTTTAGAGCATAAGACATTGGTATTTTGTTCAGGAAATTTTTTCCAGGGCCCATGTGTTCGAGGTTCTTCCCGACTTTTTCTTCTATTAGTTTGAGTATATCTGGTTTGATGTGGAGGTCCTTGATCCACATGGACATAAGCTTTGTACAGGGTGATAAGCATGGATTGATTTGCATTCTCTACATGTTGCCCTCCTGTTGAACCAGCACCATTTGCTGAAAATGCTATCTTTTTTCCATTGAATGGTTTTGGCTCCTTTGTCAATAATCAGGTGCCCATAGGGGTGTGGGTTCATTTCTGAGTATTCAATTCTGATCCATTTGTCTATCTGTCTGTCTCTGTACCAATACCATGCAGTTTTTATCACTATTGCTCTGTAATATTGCTTGAGTTCAGGGATAGTGATTCCCGCTGAAGTCCTTTAATTGTTGAGAATAGTTTTAGCTATCCTGGGTTTTTTGTTATTCCAGATGAATTTGCAAATTGTTCTGTCTTACTCTTTGAAGAATTGGATTGGTATTTTGATGGGGATTGCGTTTAATCTGTAGATCGCTATTGGTAAAATGGCCATTTTTACTATATTAATCCTACAAATGCATGAGCATGGGAGATCTTTCCATCTTCTGAGGTCTTCTTCAATTTCTTTCTTCAGAGTCTTGAAGTTCTTATTGTACAAATCTTTTACTTGCTTGGTTAACATCACACCGAGGTACTTTATATTGTTTGGGTCTATTATGAAGGGTGTTGTTTCCCTAATTTCTTTCTCGGCTTGTCTCTTTTGCGTAGAGGAAGGCGAATGATTTACTTGAGTTATTTTTATCCGCAGCCACGTTGCTGAAGTTGTTTATCAGCTTTAGTAGTTCTCTGGTGGAACTTTTGGGATCACTTAAATATACTATCATATCATCTGCTAATGGTGATATTTTGACTTCTTTTCCAATCTGTATCCACTGGCTTTCCTTTGGTTGTCTGATTGCTCTGCTTAGAACTTCAAGAACTATATTGAATAAGTAGGGAGAGAGTGGGCAGCCTTGTTTAGTCCCTGATTTTAGTGGGATTGCTTCAAGTTTCTCTCCATTTAGTTTAATGTTAGCAACTAGTTTACTGTTTATAGCTTTTACTATGTTTAGGTATGGGCCTTGAATTCCTATTCTTTCCAGGACTTTTATCATGAAGGGGTATTGAATTTTGTCAAATGCTTTATCAGCATCTAATGAAATGATCATTTTGTTTTGTTCTTTCAGTTTGTTTATATAATGGATCACGTTGATAGTTTTCCTTATATTAAACCATCCCTGCATGCCTGGGATGAAGCGTACTTGATCATGGGGGATGATAGTTTTGATGTGCTCTTGGATTCGGTTTGCCAGAAATTAGTTGAGTATTTTTGCGTCAATATTCATAAGAGAAATTGGTCTGAAGGTCTCTTTCTTTGTTGGGTCTTTGTGTGGTTTAGGTATAAGAGTAATTGTGGCTTCATAGAAGGGATTAGGTAGTGCTCCATCTGTTTCAATTTTGTGGAATAGTTTGTATAGTATTGGTATGAGGTCTTCTATGAAGGTCTGATAGAATTCTGCACTAAACCCGTCTGGACCTGGGCTCTTTTTGGTTGGGAGATCTTTAATGACTGCTTCTATTTCCTTAGGAGTTATGGGGTTGTTTAAATGGTTTATCTGTTCCTGATTTAACGTCGGTACCTGATAACTGTCTAGGACATTGTCCATTTCCTGCAGATTTTCAAATTTTGTTGAATATAGCCTTTTATGGTAAGATCCGATAATTTTTTGAATTTCCTCTGAATCTGTAGTTATGTCTCCCTTTTCATTTATGATTTTGTTAATTTGGACACACTCTCTGTGTCCTCTCGTTAGTCTGGCTAAGGGTTTATCTATCTTGTTGATTTTCTCAAAGAAACAACTTTTGATTCTGTTGATTCTTTCTATGGTCCTTTTTGTTTCTACTTGTCTGATTTCTGCTCTGTGTTTGATTATTTCCTGTCCTCTACTCCTCCTGAGTATATTTGCTTCTTTTTGATCTAGAGCTTTTAGGTGTTCTGTCAAGCTGGTGACATATGCTCTCTCCTGTTTCTTTCTGCAGGCACTCAGAGCTATGAGTATTCCTCTTAGCACAACTTTCATTGTGTCCCATAGGTTTGGGTATGTTGTACCTTCATTTTCATTAAATTCTAAGAAGTCTTTAATTTCTTTCTTTATTTCTTCCTTGACCAGGTAATCGTTGAGTAGAGCATTGTTCAACTTCCACGTATATGTGGGCGTTCTTCCCTTATTGTTATTGAAGACCAGCTTTAGGTCATGGTGGTCTGATAGCATGCATGGGATTATTTCTATCTTTCTGAATCTGTTGAGGCCCATTTTTACCAATTATATGGTCAATTTTGGAGAAACTACCATGAAGAGCTGAGAAGAATGTATATCCTTTTGCTTTAGGATAGAATGTTCTAAAAATATCTGTTAAGTCCATTTGGTTCATGACTTTTCTTATTCTGTCTACATCTCTGTTTAATTTCTGTTTCCATGATCTGTCCATTGATGAGAGTGGGGTATTGAAATCTCCTACTATTATTGTGTGAGGTGCAATGTGTATTTTGAGCTTTAGTAAGGTTTCTTTTACGTATGTAGATGCCCTTATTTTTTTTTTTTTTTTTTTTTTTTTTGGAGCTGGGGACCAACCCAGGGCCTTGCGCCCTAGGCAAGCGCTCTACCACTGAGCTAAATCCCCAACCCCCTAGATGCCCTTTTATTTGGGGCCTAGATATTTAGGGTTGAGAGTTCATCTTGGTGGATTTTTCCTTTGATGAATATGAAGTGTCCTTCCTTATCTTTTTTGATGACTTTTAGTTGAAAATTGATTATATTGATATTAGAATGTACACTCCAGATTGCTTCTTCCGACCATTTGCTTGGAAAGTTGATTTCCAGCCTTTCGCTCTGAAGTAGTATCTGTCTTTGTCTCTGAGGTGTGTTTCTTTTAGGTAGCAGAATGCAGGGTCCTCATTGCATATCCAGTTTGTTAATCTATGTCTTTTTATTGGGGAGTTGAGACCATTGATGTTGAGAGATATTAAGGAATAGTGATTATTGCTTCCTGTTATATTCATATTTGTATGTGAGGTTATGTTTGTGTGCTTTTCTTCTCTTTGTTTTGTTGCCAAGACAATTAGTTTCTTGCTTTTTCTAGGGTGTAGCTTGCCTCCTTATGTTGGGCTTTACCATTTATTATCCTTTGTAGTGCTGGATTTGTAGAAATATATTGTGTAAATTTGGTTTTGTCATGGAATATTTTGGTTTCTCCATCTATGTGAATTGAGAATTTTGCAGGATACAGTAACCTGGGCTGGCATTTGTGTTCTCTTAGGGTCTGTATGACATCTGTCCAGGATCTTCTGTCTTTCATAGTCTCTGGCGAAAAATATGGTGTGATTCTGATAGGTCTGCCTTTATATGTTACTTAACCTTTTTCCCTTACTGCTTTTAATATTCTTTCTTTATGTTGTGCATTTGGTGTTTTGCCTATTATGTGTCGGGAGGCGTTTTTTTCTGGTCCGATCTATTTGGAGTTCTGTAGGCTTCTTGTATGCCTATGGGTATCTCTTTTTTTAGGTTATGGAAGTTTTCTTCTAAACTGAAGATTTTTGCTGAAGATATTTACTGGTCCTTTGAGCTGGGAGACTTCACGCTCTTCTACACCTATTATCCGTAGGTTTGATCTTCTCATTGAGTCCTGGATTTCCTGTATGTTTTGGACCAGTAGCTTTTTCCGCTTTACATTATCTTTGACTGTTGAGTCGATGATTTCTATGGAATCTTCTGCTCCTGAGATTCTCCCTTCTATCTCTTGTATTCTGTTGGTGATGCTTGTATCTATGGTCCTTGTCTCTTCCTTTGGTTTTCTATATCCAGGGTTGTTTCCATGTGTTCTTTCTTGATTGCTTCTATTTCCATTTTTAATTCCTTCAATTGTTTGTGTTTTCCTGGAATTCTTTCAGGGATTTTTGTGATTCCTCTCTCTAGGCTTCTACTTGTTTATTTATGTTTTCCTTGAATTCTTTCAGGGATTTTTGTGATTCCTCTCTTTAGGTTTCTACTTGTTTATTTATGTTTTCAAGGAGCTTTCATGCACCAGGGTTCCAGATGGCGTTTGGTGTTTTCCTCTGGCGTCAGTGATGTGTGCCAAGTGTAGACTCTTCTGGATTCCCAGGTGTGTCTGCCTCTCTGAAGTTTAGCTCTCCCTCCCATGGGATTTGGGTACAGAGAACTGTTTATCTGGTCGGTCCCTTCAGGTTTCCGACCACCTTTAAATTGTAATAGCTTAAGTTTTTTGTCAGCTCTTTATTTTTTGCCATCAGTTAGATAGCAATTTTAATACATTATTTTTGTAAGAAAAACATTAAATAAGAATTTTCTACCCCTTCACAAATGAACTATTAGCAGACAATCAAATTTCCTAGCATAATTAAAAGCTGAGCTAGCCTAGTCAGAGACCAAATACATCCAGAGCCCTGGCAAACCACTGACTTGAAATTTGGTTTGTTCGAAGTCCCCAAAGAACATTTTTTAGGGCTTGAGAGATGGCTCAGTGTTTGAGTTATGACTCCTCTTCCAGAGTTCAATTCTCAGCAACCACATGGTGGCTCACAGCCATCTGTAATGTGACCTGATACCCTCATCTGGCATGCCTGAAGAGAGCAACAGTGTATTCACATACATTAAATAAATAAATCATTAAAAAAAGAGAACATTTTTTAAGGCATAAGTATGTTTTTAAAGTCTCTTAAGTACACATTTCTCTAAGATGGCTTTTCTTTAAAGTGTTTGCTCTGTAATTTCTTTGAATGCAAAGCATGTGAGAGCCTTCTGTGAAAAAATCTAAATACAAACACTGGGTGATTTTAGAAGAACCAAAGGGCAAAAAAAGGAGAGTTGTGCCAGTCAGGAAAGCCTGGATAAGAGGATGCTTCAAGGAGCACAAGTGAAGAAGAGGCTGGGAAACATAACAAGCCTGAACAGGCTCCCCTGAGACTTAGTGCTGGGTCTCTGGATGAAGGGAACCTAGCTTGGTTACTAACTTGCAGAATACAGCCTTTTGGGCTCAATGACTATGCTGATCCTCTCTTCTTGGTTTAAGATAGTAGGTCGACTGGGGACACAGAAAGCTCAAAAATGGATATTTCTCAGTATTTTTGAACCAAGCTTGGACAAACGTGTTTTTGATTCTCAACATCCCTCTTGGACAGACAGTTCATTCAATAAAATACTGACCAACCAAGGAGTGTACAGGAAGGGATCCATGGCTCCAGATACATATGTAGCAGAAGATAGCCTTGTCTGACATCAATGAGAAAGGAGGACCTTGGTCCAGTGGAGGTTTGATGCCCGAGTGTAATAGGATTCTGGAGTGGTAGGGAGGGAGTAAATTGGTGGCTAGCGATCCCTTTATAGAGGCAAAGGTGAGTGAGAGAGGGTGGATATGGGATTGTGGAGGGGGAGGTATGGAGGGGTAGGTAACAGGAAGAGGAATACCATTTGAGATGTAAATGAATTAAATGATTAATAAAATATATAAATTTTAAATACAGAAAATAAAAGTATATTTCCTCTCCAGAATACACATTTTACAAAACCAGGTACATACCTTTAAGCCCAGTACTATAAAGATAGAAATAGACCGCCCAGGACTCAGTGTAAAAACAATCTAGTCTTCTTGGTGAGATCCAAGATAATGAAAGGCCCTATCTTTAAAAATAATATACACAAAACTATAAAAGCTGTGAACCAGAATTAAGGAACTTCATCTGTGGATATTCTGGGCCTTAACATGCATGTGCACACATATGTATTAATGCTCAAATATGAAGTGTCTCTTTGCTAGTCCTTTCTCCTAGGGTTCCTTGTCTTCTCCCCAAGAAAACCCACCTTCCTTGGTTATTCCTTCCATTTCCAACTCCTCTCGTCTATATTGTTCAAATGAAGAATTCCCTTCCCCATTCCTGCTTTACATTTGCCTACTCTGACAATTCAAGCAAAACCCACACTGAGGAAGACATTCTACCAGCCACCATTTTTACTACCTAGGCCTATGTTCCAAATAACCCAGTCAAAACTCTTTGTTTGAATACAATTTTGCCAGGCCGGAAACTTCAGCTGAAAAGTGACTACCACCCCACACCCTTTTCTTTTCATAAAATCCAGATGAACACTGAAAGAGAAGAAAAAAAAAAGAAAAAAAAAGAAGAGGAAGCCCTTGTTCCTTGTTCTTCCCTCATGGAGAATGTTGTGAGTTGAGTTAAATATGAGCTTGCCTTCAATAAATAGCTATATCCTTTATTCATGTCTTCTTGGTGAAGGCTCCTGGGCCTTTTGTAAGACAAGCTGCTTCATTAGGTTTCCCAGTGTCACCTGCTATTAGGCTTTGGTGTCATTTCTTTGAGAAATCCCCATCATTGCAGCTTTGACCTCTAGCCCTCATTGTGCTTAAATCTTTCTATAGAAGACCAATCCAGTTTCATTTGAAACGGATTTGATATAAATGAGACAGATGTGGGCTGATGTGTGGCTCACTTAAGAGAGTGCTTGCCAACAATTTAGGAATTATCTGGGGGGATGAGGCAGATGGATCCAGGGTACAAGACTTTCCTTGGATATGGAATAAACTTAAGACTGGCCTAGGCTGCAAGAGATCCTGTCACAACAATCAATAGGAAGAGAGAGATTAAGACTCCATAGAGACACTACTCAGAAGGTGCCATTTGAGATGTCATTAGGGATCTTGACAACATCCGATGACTTCTGGGCTTCAGTGTCCTCCCAGGTGATTGATTAGATAAAAACTTTACACAGACAGTACCTCTGAATATCTTAGTATAATACAGGGAATGATACAACACTAGAAAAGAATATGCTGGTAGGAGATGGACTTCCTTTACCATTCCTGCAGGTGCTTGCAGGATGCTGGGCTTCAAAACATACAGCTGAGCAGTTTTTTATTTATTTCTCTTAAATAAAAGTGTATAATGTAAGTCCGCTTGATTTCTGCCAGTTGATCTTTATAACTAAAGACTTGCATGTTGTTTCTACTCAGCCTTGTTGGTTGTGAGACACAGCCATGAGGAAAAAGTAAGCAACTCAGAGTGGTAGTGGCAGCTAGCTAAGCTCAGCCATTTATTCTTCAGAGAAAAATCCAACATACCCCTAACTCTCAATGCTATGGCAGTACTTAGGATTAAAATGTCTTTCCTGGAAAAATATTATCACATTTTGCTAAATTAGCCTGAGACATGATGTCCTCTATTAATTTTGAAATCTGTGTGCATCTTTTAGGAACATTCACTGCCAGGAGCACATAATTTTCTTTCCCACCCTTAAGACAACTAGACACATATCCACTAAGGCTGCAGATGTTCTTGCAGGAAGCAGAAAATATACTTCCAGTGTATGTACATGTTTGGTACAGAAGTGTATTGAAGGTCAGAGATTGAGATAAGTCTTCTTCCTCTATCATACTCCACCTTACATAAGAGACAGAATCTCCTACTGAAAATTATGCATATGAACTCATCTCGGCAGACAGTCCAGGATTATTCCACTCTCTAGCTCCCCACTGCTGGGATTACAAATATGAGCCATCATGCCATCTTTTACAAGAGTGGAACAGATGGAACTCAGGTCTTCATGTCTGTGTAACTAGCACTTTAATGTTCATGGCCCAGTTTCTGGTTCTTCTTCATCCTATCAACCTGGTGTGCAGCATCATCTCGACAAGTTGAGTGAGAGAAAGCAAAGGATAGGAAACCTTAGGAGTGAAGGCATGTTTGGACTCTTGTTTCAAAAGCTTCAGTCCACTGTCTCCTGGCCCTTTGCTGTGACCATGAAACAAGGTAGATTGGGGGAGGGGGCCTGTGACAGAGGAAAGTTATTCACTTCATTGCAGCTAGAAATATGAAAAAGGAGATGAGACAGAGACAAAAAGTTAGTGATAGAAATGCAGTCAAAGACAGGTGATATCAATCCAGGGCAGTCACCCCAGTGATTATATCCTCAAAACAGGACATATTAGATGTTGCCATCACAGAGAAATGTCTTTAGAATTGTGAAGCCATTGTGGAGTGGCACATTGATACCAGCGATCTCACCATTGAGACAATTACAAAAACCCTGCCTCTGAATATTACTGGAGACCAAGCCTTCAGCATGTAAGCCTTTGGGAGACTTATCAAATCCAAACCACACATAGAAAATGCCACTTTCCACTTTCATCCTTCAGAGGACACCCTTAAACTCCCAAAGATGGGACAGATGATTAATCACCCAATCATCCTCATCCTTTTTTTTTTGTAGGCAGGGCCTCAAGTATCACATGCAGGCCTTCAACTTTTCATGTTGCTAAAAATAAAGTTGAATATCTAATTCTTTGCCACTACCTCCAGAGTCCTCAATTATAGATTATACCACATTTTCTTGTTTATGTCATGCTACAGATTTAGTCCAGGGTTTTGTGATTGCTGGGCTAGAGCTCTGGAAACTGAACCACATCCTGTAGACTCCCTCTGATTTTCCCATAACAGAAACCCTTTCTTTTCAAAAGACTTATAACCTCTTGTTTTCATAGCTATAGTCCCACTTCAGTCCCTAGTAATATCCCAGTTCTTCCCAGCATAATAAAATGACCAAGTGCTGTCTCTTCAGGACTTCCTGGCTCCCTAGTGTCTCTGGAACTGGTTCCCCACCATCATCTTCATCATCATCCTTACAGATCCCACCATGCTGCCTCCCGTGTTCACCTGATCACTACCTCACAGCAGACATCTCAGCATCAGTACAGTTATTACCATGGCTTCTCCATCTTGCAATAACCAAGGGCTTTAGTCCTGCCTTACACAGAACGGTCTTGGAAACTCATTGTGAAACACCCACACTGTCAGGAGGCTCTTTGTGGAGTAAACATCATTTTTCCTAGTACATGAAATCCCTAGATGATCCCCAGGGTAACCATCCCATGGTCCCCAGGATAACCATCCCATATTACCACAGAGCAATATTTTCTCTCTCCATTACCTGAAATCTGCCTGACATCTGGAAAGTTCACTGAGTAATGGGACTCAAACAAGGATGAGGCTCTGAGCTTAGATCCCTCAAAATGAGGGAAGGGAAGAAGCAGAGAAAGGAGAAATAGTTCATATTTAAAACCTCAGCATTCAGAATGCACAGGCAGTCTGGTCCTTGGAACACATTGGCTAGTCTAACCAAACTGATGATCTCTAGGTTCAATGACAGATTCTGTTGCAAAAATAAAATAAAACAAACAAAAAGATAAAAAGGACAAAAATGTTGAGAGGCAATTTAAAAAGATATTAACTTCTGTTCCCCCACATATATGTATATACATTTACATACATGACCACACACATGGACTATCAGGATTTGTCAGTTCTTTGGAGGTTGAAAAACACATTCTGTTGCACTCATCTTCCCATATCATTGTTGCTTCTGTCTCCGACTCGCAGAAAAGAGCGACGAATCAGCGTTCTTCTCAAAGCGGTTTATTCAGGAAACTTACAGCATGCAAGCAGGAATCTTTTTTTTTTCTCTCTCTCTTCCTTCCCCTCAGCCCCCAAGCACACTCCCTTATATCCTCCCTCAACACTGCCTCATCAGTCCAGTCTTCGTAATCTCAGTTCATAGGTCCACGTCACATGGCCTGATCCTAGGTCATGGTGCGCCTGTACAGCTCTCACAATGGACATGGCTAGTTTTGGGTGTGTGAGGAAGTCAGATGCTAGTCATGAGACTTAGCTGCAGTCCTGGGCGCCATCTTGGGACTGCTGCCACACCCGCCCCCCACATTCCATAGCTTAGTCATTACAAAATTTCCATGAAGTTGAGTTTAGAATTGTATTTATTTGGTCCTTATCTAATTTGAATTTCTGTAGAGAACAGAAGTAGATTTAGAGATAAGATAATTTTTTATTAAAACAACAACAACAACAACAACAAGCCAATAACTATGACACTTAAGATTCCTTGTAAAAATAAATGATCAAAAGAAAAACTATTCAGGGGGTGGTTCATTGGTTTCCTTATTTCTTTCTTTATTTTTAGAAAAAAAAAATCTTCCCAAAATGGGGTCTTAAGCCCCACATTTGTACATGCCGGTTTTTTTTTTTTTTTTTTTTTTTTTTTTGGTTTTTTTGGTGACGGGGAGCCAGAAATATAGAATGTTAGTGTAACTTAGTTACTTCTCTTTTTGATAACAAACTCTAGGGTCAAGACCAGTGAACCGGAGATATAAAATGCACAGTAGTGAAAGAGGGAAGGCATGGACAAGGCCACAGCAAGTTGAGAAATAGGACCATAAAATGCACACTGGTTCAGCTTAACTGCCAATCCTCCCAAATTTCATACGAGGGGCAGAACTTCCCTGTTATATCACCTGGCCTATCAATTGCTCTTCAGTTCCCACTATTCTTCAGCTGTTCATTGAAATGTGCAAACTTCTTGCCTAGTGTTCTGACTATTTTCTAGTCATTTATTACCATCCAGTCTTTGCCAATACCAGACCCTTCTGTCCAACTGTAGGTCAAATCTGTCCACAGTCTTTCCTTAGCCACTTTGCACTGTCTTTTGTTTTTTTTTTTTTACTTTAATTGCGTTTTTATTTACATTTTGTCCAGGGCCACCCAGCTTGCATATGCCTTTCTTTGCCTGAGCTAGGTGTTTTCCACTTCATGGGCCCTTTTTTCTAAGTAGCATACGAGGGGGTAACAACCAGCCAAGAATACTGGGGACTTCCTGGTAGCTTGTTTTGTACAAGAAGAAGTTTCATTCTGTTGTTAGTTAGAAACTTCAGGGAATTGATACTCATTGCAGGTAAGAAGTTTTTTTGGAAATCAAAACTTATGCCACTAGTTTCTGATGTGACATATGTTTATCGTCACTCCGACTACCAGTTTGTGTTGTGTATTTTTTCTGCTTAAAAATTAATGCTTTTTGTGCGACTAAATGAGACTTCATCAGAAAATTGTCTTGTCTCCATTTCTCGTGCCTCTTGTCCCATCCATCCCACTTCCCTCTCCAGGGTCTCCGTTTATGTTCCCATGGGCAGGGACAAGATTTTAAATGTTATGCCATTTCCAGGTTTCCCCTCCAGAAAGTCCCTATCCCACTAGCCCCTGCTTCTAGGAGGGTGTTCCTGTTAGCATTCTGTCTAATCTCGACCCCCACTGTTATCTGGCAACAGCCAGGTATGCCTGACACTCTTAGAGGATCTGCTTGCCCCATCCTCACTCTTTTGATTCCCCTTGCTTCCCCTTGCTCCCTCTTGACTTCTTGCTCTCTTGCTCTTATCCCTTTGTCCCATCTCTCCCCATTCCCCTCTGTCCTTCTCTCCACATGCTCATGGGTGACCTCTCTCTCTCTCTCTCTCTCTCTCTCTCTTTCTCTCTGTTTTTCTCTCTCTGCCCTACTACCCTCTTAACTCTCCATCCCAAGACCAACATAAACTCTGTTCTATACTATACCATTGTGTAGCTGGTCCCTTAGAGGGAAAGGCATCATTGAGCTCAGGCATCACCTTTCCTCAGACCTTCATAAAACATACCGCACCTCCTTATCATTTTATAAACAGACCATTGGTGCTGAAACCTGGGACATATCCTCTCTTTATATTTTTATAAACATACCATATGGTGCTGTGATTCTGATTTTGAAACTCTGCAGGTTTTGCATCCCCCTGCTATCATATGGAGATTCAACGTTCACCAGCCTATACTTCAGAGAATCAGTAAGTCCCCTTCCCCTGCTGGTCAGAGTAAATGTCCACATGATCCCAGTGCAGTGTTCTTGAGCTTGAAGCTACCCCTGTGCTGCCCTTGAGGATGGACCTTTTCACTGATTCTCATTCTAGGTTGTTTTCTTTTGAGACAGTTTCTTTCTTATGCTGAAAATGCCTGGAAAAGTTGCTCTGTGGCTCAGGAGCATTAACTCTTATTCTCTCACCAATGGGGCTGTCTTCACTGACTTGTCACTATTTACTGAAGAGTTTTGGTCTAATTCAAAGTAAGCAGAAAGCAATATCACTATGTTGCCACTAACCTGGCACCCTCTTGCTGGTGATCCATAGTGTAGGCATACCCATCCTCCTTTCCTCATTGCTGCTGCACTGATGCAGCTCCGGGTTTGTGGTCTGGCCACATGAATATCTGACCCTGTCTCTTGCATCCAGCCAGGGACTTTGTTGTACTTGCTTTCCAATGCACGTGTGAACCCTATACTTGCTGCACTCCTACACTTGGTGCTCTCTCTTGCAGAACTTGCCTGCCAATGTGTGTGCTGCAGCCCCTGGTTCACAGCAGAAGGAAAAGCTGGTCTTGCACTGGTGCTTGCATCCTGCAAGGGGCTCTGTGAGATTTACTTTCCCATGTGCCCTGGGGACCAGCCTGCCTGCTCTGCTCAGCTCAGCAGGCAACTGCTGTGGGAAAAACAACTTTGGCCCTATCTGCCCTTATCTACTCTGAATTCTTTGATTGTAGTTCTGTTTAGGCTAGCTGCAACTTTGAGAACAGGCTATTTTGGGTACTTCCCCCCACCCACTGTGCAGGGAAAGAGGGGTGGCATACATCACAGAACCACCCAAGACTATCCCCTGCATTGCAGACTTACAGTTGTGCAACAGTGACAGTTGTAGGTGCTCTGTGGGCCAAGCCCCAATCCTTCTGTTGCTTGCCCATTAGCGCCTGGAGCTGCTTTCACCGAATGTGAGGTTGTTGTTTTGTTTTTGTTGTTGTTGTTGTTGTTTGGTTGGTTGGTTTTGGTTTTGGTTTTTCGTTTTTAATATACAATGTAACTTTCCTTGTTTCTATACTGCCTTGGTAACTTGGTAAATGATTTTTACTTTTTCCAATGACCTATAATGTTCTATATTCACTGTGTATATTCTCAAATAAATAATTTAACAGACACAAGTTTTGTAACTCAGATATAACCAATCAACATAGCCCTCAATCTTGTCAGAAGTCTGGTATATATCTGATATATTTAATTTTATGACAGACAGAATTTTCCAAAGCCTTTAACAGTTTGCCCTACAAGGTCTCAGAAGCTATGAACACAGTTTCAAGTGTCTGCCTGGATTGTGCTCTGATAGACATTGAGAAAGACAGTGGAAAAACTGGATACCCTCAGAGTCAAATGATTTATCTATATCAAGGTAAGTCATTTATCATGTCACATTTATCCATTCTTCAGAGATAAAGCTTTGTGTTTTCTGAGCTTGAACTCCAGACTGGCTCCATCCAAGTTGCCATGAAGACCACAAAGACCATGAGGAACTGTTGACTAATGGACTCTGTCATTTTTTAAACAATGGATGACCGCTAGATTACAGTTTATTCTTCCCCAGATTTCTGATTTCATTGACAGTTAAGGTAACTGTAGCATGACAACTGAAAAAAAAAAATCTAAATTCAGTTTATAGCAATTAGTTCAGATGTTACCTTTCACAGAAGTAATGGGTTACTTCCTTACCTAAATTCAGTTTTCACTGATTCAGTGCTACATATTTCCTCTTGCTAAACTCACCACTATGTGGTCCAACTATAATCACAAATTCTTCCTTCTGCTCCACAAAAAAACTCATCCTAAAGAATGTTCATGTTGTTAACTCATGCTGTTATGTTTTTTCTAAACTTATAAGCTACAGGAAACCCATTCAGACCTACCTTTAATGGAACAAATAGATTCCACCCAGGTAAATATATCTTCCTAAAGTTCCTACTTACTACCTATTCCAGAGGGTAGAATTACTCTGGGTTTCAAATATACCTCTAAAAATAATTTTTCTTTCACCAAAACACAATGTTCTTCTCTGCCTGTAATAAGTGTACATGTGTGTGAGCTTCACATCTTGTCAAGTCCTGGCATTTACTACACCCAGGAAAGCTCTAGAGAAGCAACCTTCAGATGTTCCAATCTACTCTCACAGACACAGATGCTTCTATTGGACCTGTTCTTCCTGACCTTCCCTCAGATGGTTCCATAGACCCTGGACAACAAAGAAATAGCCAACTCAGACTGGACAAAGGTCCCATACCCATTTTTCTAGGTCCTCTAGGAACACATTGCCCAAAAGCATGCATGAAGCCTTTGGAAATCACAACAACACGATTCCTGCTCCAAAATTACATCAATTTTATCTTTTTTTTTTTTAAATTAAACCAAAATCGGGGATTGTTAGCATATCTCTAAGCTCCACTCTCACAGTTATCTGGCAACAACCAGGTGTGCCGGACTCTATAAAAGGGAATGTTTGTACCCTTCTCACTCTCTTGCTTCCTTTTACCCTCTTGCTCTCTTGCTCTTACCCATTTGTCCTCTTTCTCTCCTCATTCCCCTACCCCGATTTCTACATGTGCTCATGGACAGCCTCTACTCTTCCATTTCTCTACTTCTCTCTCTCTTTCTCTGCCCAACTACCCTCTTAACAACCCTCCCCATGCCATGAATAAATGCTATTCTATACTTTACCTTCATTTAGCTGCTCCCTCTGGGGAAGGGATGTCTCATCATGGGCCTGCTGAGGCACCACCTTTTCTCAGAACTTCATAGAACATATCTCCCCTTTTGTTATCCTTTTATAAACACAACTGCTCCCTTGCCCACAGACCCACTCCTTCCCACCACCTCATTCTGACATTCCCCTCTACTGGGGCATCAAGGCTTGATATGTCCAACAGCCTCTCTTCCCCTTGATGCCCAATAAAGCCATCCTCTACTACATATTCGGATGGAGTCATAGGTCTATCCCTGTATTCTTTTGTGATGCTGACTTAGTCTGTGGAAGGTCTAAAGGATCTGCTTGGTTGATACTATGTTCTTCTTATGGGGTTGCAAACCCATTCATCTACTTCAGTCCTTTCTCTAACTTCTCCACTCAGGACCCTGTTCTCAGATAAATGGTTGGCTGCAAACATCAGTCTATGTAGGCTCTGGAAGAGACTATGAGCAGACAGCTATATCAGGATCCTGTGAGCATGCACTTCTTGGCATCAACAATTTTGTTTGGCTTTGGAGGATGTTTATGGGAAGCATCCTCATGTCGGGCAGTCTCTAAATGACTTTCATTCTCTTTTCCACACTTTGTCTCCATATTTCCTCCTGTGGGTAATTTTTGTTCCCCCTTCTAAGAAGATTTAAAACATCACATCCACACTTTAGTCTGCCTTTTTCTTGAGCTTCATGTGGTTTGCGAATTGTATCTTGGGTATTCTTATCTTTTTGGGCTAATATTCGCTTATCAGTGAGTACATATCATGTGTGTTCTTTTGTGATTGGGTTACTACACTCAGGGTGATATTTTCAAGTTTCATCTGTTTGCCTAAGAATTTCATGAAGTCATTGTTTTTGATAGCTGAGTAGTATCCCATTGTGTAAATTTACCACATTTTTCTCTATCCATTCCTCTGTTGCAGGATATCTGAGTTCTAACAACTTCCCATTGTTCATGGAACAGAATCAAAGTCTCTCTCTCTCTCTCTCTCTCTCTCTCTCTCTCTCTCTTCTGTCTCTCTCTCTGTTTCTCTTTGTGTGGTGTGTACATGTGTGTGTGTGTGTGTGTGTGTGTGTGTGTGTGTGTGTAAATGTATGACACAGCAAAACCTCAAGAACACCAACAGTCAGGAGGCATTTACCTTGTTTATCAGGCAGAGTCTCTCACTCTCTTTGAGTTTTCCTGTCTCTGTCTTGTCAAACATGGGATACAAATGTGTCCCACCATATGAAGTTTTAATTCTGTAATATTGATTCAGAGAATCAAACTGAGTTCTTCTTCTTTAAATGCAAGCACTTTGCAAACTGAAGTATAGCCTTCCATTTCATACTGGCTTTTTAAAAAGTTAATCAGAAGGAAGTGCAAAAGTGTTCAGATTTGATTCTGTCCTACCATGTGATTGCCAGTGATCAAACTGATGTTGTCAGGTTTGATAGCAAATGCTTTTCTTCTCTGGAACATCTTCCTGGCCCACAAGCTTTCTTTCATAGTAGACCTATTTTCAAACTTGTTAATGTATTAATTGAATGATCATATTAATCCATTCATGAAGGAAAATCCCTAATTACCTTTTAAAGTTCTTAATATCCCATTATGTAGATTAAGCCTTAAAATAAGTTTGGGAAGAGAGAAACCATATGAAATCTATAGTAGGTTTTGCGTGGATAGAAAATTTCTGCTCAGATACTCTCTCCAGTTAGTACTTATGAGGCCAGATGGTCGGTCACTATACACAGAGCAACCAGGTCTCAGCACTCAAAGGTCTCTCTAACCATTAAGACACTTCTTTTAAGGGATAGCCTTCTTAGACTGATCACATCAAGCAACTTCTCTGAGCCTTCAAGTCTGAAAGTTTTCCACAACAAGACATACCAAGGGGGCAATTCCAGACCAACACATTCATCAGGGAACTGTGTGATCTTCAGAGCCTGAATCCTAGAAGCTCATCTTAGCCTTGTCCTACCAATGCTTTTATCTTTATTTTGCAACCTTTCCCATGGAAAAGCAAAAATAAATTTACATTTGCCAAGATAGAATACTTATGATAGAAACCTCACTAAAAAATTATTCAAACTTAGTGAACTTATGAGTTAACTGGGGATAACTAAAAAGAGGCTAGTAACTCAAAGGCAGCTGCATTACTGGAAATCCCAGTACAGCATGTATGGCAACTCATGAAAGCTATTTTTCTGGAGTGCCATTCATCACTTATAGGCAGATCAGTGATTGGAGACCCCTTTCTTCCCAGAAATCATTATTGCATATATAATATCACATATTATCCTATATCTTTTAAGAAGTTTCTGAGAAGAGGATTGCTTGTTTGTTTGTTTACTTCCTTTAAAACCTACATTTCTTTCTGGAATTGTAAGTCATGTTGCACTGAAAAGGAATGTTTTAAATCAGAGAAAATATCCTCCCATGCACAGATGAGGATCCCAAAGATTTCTCATCAAATCTAACCACTAAAAAAAAATTCCACCCTTGGAACTAACTTCTCAGTATCCTGGTCCACACCAAGCTCCTTTAACATGTGTCAGGAGCAAAAGGATAGAAAAGGTGCTCTTGGCATGAAAAGAGAAAGGTATCCTTTTGCCAGCAACCATGAGATCCTTTCTGATGAGGATGTGTTCAAAACAGTCACCAAGATCCCAGATGAGGGATTCCTAACCCAATTCACTGTGATCCAACTGAGTAGGAAGGCAAAAGAAACTTGTTCACAACGATACTTGATTTCATTTCTAGGACGAAAGCCAGAACTAGCAAAGGAGAGAGATGGGGGAGATGGGGACAATCAATTTAGAGGTATGAAGGATGGCAACTGGCAAGTGTGATTGGTGGCTAGGGTTTAAATAAGATTTTTGAAAAGTCTTGGTATAATATATAAGAAGGAAATAAGAAGTACAGACAGATCTCACAAAGTAGCAAGATCATTCCATTCAAATAAATCAGCACTATACTGGGAAAACATTTTCAGAACTGAAAATCATGTAAGTGATGGTACTCAAAATCCCTCTTGTTGCTTGACCTTCCTTTTAAGGAATTCAAGAGAAAGAAATATTTCACTTACAAGGAACATAGTGTGCATGGTTCTCCATTATGACTAACATCTTCAATCTATATAAATATTTCTTTATAACCTTGTATTTCCCATAATATGTTTGACTTTAATCATAAGCTTACACAATTGTGCATAGATATATGGTAAATGGTAGATTCTCCCTAAAGGTTAGACTATTTGCTCTATTGTGCATGTACCCAAAATTCATCCAGGCCAGTTTGTCCCATCCTCTTTTGTTTTAGCATGTGTTTCTGGGTTGTATGAATAGTAACAGAATATTCTCAGAGGTTGCTAATGGTAGTAATATATTTCCATTTTTTAATGTAGATGCAACCTGATAGAAGTGAAGTGAGGTTGCCAACTTGTTCCTAGGTATCTTGTTAGAAAATGCATATATGTATAATATATACCAAATGGTATAAGTTGCTGAGCTATTCCCTATGCTTTCATACCTCAAAGGGACCAGAGGAGGGAGACAGAGAGACAGTCCCTTGCACTCATGTATATGAGCTGGAACCACAGTCTACTGTCAATGGAATAAACTTGAAATGCCACCAAAGAAAAGGTGCCTTTGAGAAGGGGATCACTGTAAATGGTTGAATAGTCTGAGACTAGGCTCACATGACTGCACACTCAAACTTTCAGAAAAGTTAAAGATTTTACACATCTCTATCATGTTTGTGTTATTCCTTCTGTCTAAACCTGAGACTCCATGTCATATGTCCACATTGCTTGGGGAATATGTAAGAGGATTGGCCCTCTTTTTTCTCCAAATCTCAGAACTAGGAAACACTACATATACTTTCCATCTAATAGTCAAATTGAAGGAATCTAGAACATAGAATCTTCACACCAAGGCTCTGAGCATGTCTGTGAGTTAACTTCTACATTTTGTTAACTGAGATGAGAAGACACAGCCTAGTGGTAGGCATCACAATGCTACAGTCAGTGATTTCTGACTGAACAAAAAGCAACATTAATGACTCTCTACTTCCTGTCTGTGAATGGAACATGATCTGGTGCTTCATGTTTCTGCTGCTATACTGACCAGTTGTAACTGGATATTATTGTGTAAACACAGCTTTGGTTATATGTACAAGAAAGAGAGAGTTGTTTTAGATTAGATATATTGGAGTGGGAAGAGATTTGACAGCACTATGGGTTGTGCCATAAACTGAAAAATGAAAAAGGTGAGCAGAACACCAGCATCTCAGCATCTATCCATCCATGTTCTTGACAATAGATTCAAGGTGTTCACCTGCCTCACAGTCCTGACATCACTCAGTCCCCATCATGATAGGCTCTGTTCTCAAATTGTGAGCCAAAATAAACTTTCTTTCCTTAACTTGCTGTTATCTGGTATTTTGTCACATCAACAGGAAAGTGACTAGTACACTGCACTTTGCCAGGGCAGGTCTATCACTACACCATCACCTGAGTCTATGTTACTATTTATCCAACAGTGAAGATTCAAGTGCACCCACCAGAGACAGGCCAGCTCCATCTTCATATTCCTATTCAACATGCATTATCTTCTGTTGACCTGCACACTTATTGACTTCCTCTGATACCAAAATCTCACAGTGGATAAGATCTGATAAAGTTTGTATATTGTAAGGATTGTTCTTCTCAGAGAACATATTTCACCAACACCTAGAAAGCTATTGGTAGGAAACAATCCTTTTCAAATATTGGTATGGGTTCCTTTTTGGGTGTGTTTGCTTTTTAATTTCTGTACTTATTCTTTTATCTTCCCCTTCTTTTTGAGAAAAGAAAACATATTAAAACTTTGGCTTTGGTTTTTATTTTCTTAGTTGTCTATTTCTTGACATTTCCAAAAAGCTCTTAAGCTAATTTTGCCCTAAAGCAATTTTCCATCTGCTTCAGCCCACTTGCTCATGTTTAACTAGTTAAACTCAAAAAATGAGGAAATACATAAAAGTTCATTGCAGAAGTGTGGGTTTATATGAGGCTGCATCCTAGGTGAGTCTGTTAACATACACAAAACTAATAGCGGAATACCAATGCACCTTCAGCATATGCCTTGCTATAAATAAAGGTTCTACATATTGAAATTCATTGGGCAAACATCTGTTATTTGGAACATGATATTTCATGGTTTGCTTTCCCATGAAATATAGCCTCTCTCTCTCTCTCTCTCTCTCTCTCTCTCTCTCTCTCTCTCTCTCTCTCTGTCTGTCTGTCTCTCTGTGTGTGTGTGTGTGTGTATGTGTGTGCCTGCATGCCCATGAGGAAATCAGAAGTTAACCTGAGATATCATATGCTATTAAATGTTATTTCTTCTCCACAGTTCTCAAAACAGGCATTGTATTGTGTGGTCCAGAGAAAGGAGTTAATTCTGAAAGGTGAAACCCAGAGGTTACATAGAAAATCAGTATTGGTCTTGAACATGTCTAGTCAGAACTCTCTAAAGAATGGTAATGATGCTGTGGAAGACAATAAAGAGGACTCTGCCTGTCTGCCCAACCAGCACCTGCCTCTGAGGTACAGCAACAAATGATGAAGTTTTATCATGGTTTTAATTTGGTGTATAATTGATGTCAGGCTGGTCTTCACCTCACTTTGTAAATAAGGATGACTTTGAATATATGATCCTTCTGCTTCTATTTTCAGAGTACTAATATTGCCAGTGTGTGGCGTCACACCTGGATTAATCAGGAGATCAACCTCTGATCTTGTCTATACTAGGAAAGCACTGTACCAACTGATCTACATTGCTATAACTATTTCCTGTCTTTACAAAACAAAGAATAGACAAGAAGATGTATTATCCACCCTTCCAAATTTCTAAAATCATAGAAATATTCTGTCTTTAGAGTATATAGCAGGGCCATAGGATTGTGCCCAGCAACTTGCACATGCTAAGCATATATTCTATCATGAAGAAGTCCCTTTAGCCATTTACATGGGCCATGTTATGGGAAAACTCTGGTAATTAAAGGTGAAGTCTAATATGACGGGATAGCCTCTGAATTATGTACAATACTCAAGACACCCCTCATTAACAGGGATTTAATTTCTCTGTCCTTGTCTGAGGATTTCTAAGTTCCCACATACTCCTCAACCTGAGGAATTAAAAATACCCTCAATTAGATTAAAGGATTGTTTTCCTTTCTTCTGATTAACCCTGTAGATAGCACCTGAGATTCCTAAAATGTTTCTCTGTGCTAGTCAGACATTTTGGTGCCATAAACCCTTAGCCAATTATCTTTGCTTATCATTGATCTTACTATCCTCAGTCCATAAAATCTTTATAAGCTTTGAATCTCTTCAACTAAGGTTGACCTGCCTCCTGATAGCTTGTCCTCATACAGTCATTCACTGTTTATGCTCAAAAAACACTTGTTGGTCATATTCACTTCCACATTCCTCTTGGGCTGTATTGGCCAATAATCAAAAGGAGGAGACAGACCAAGAACATGTGATTGTTTACATGAAGTGACATAGATTCTTTCACTGCATAAAAAGTTTCTGACGTATAAAGTGTAAGTATGTAATTATGGTAACCCCCAGGGGAAATGGGATGGAGTAGAAGCTATCTATCAATATATATTTTACTGTGTACCCTTTAGAAAGATTGGAGTTTATTCTAACTGTGCAATACATTTTAATCAAAGGTAGTTATTTTCAAAACTGAATATTATACATGTATCCCATAATATGTTTTATTAACACAGTGCTAAAGGGTCCTATTAGTTTTAATTTTTTTTTCTTAATTATCTTGAAGTTCAACAATCCTTCCTTTTTTTTTTTATTAACTTGAATATTTCTTATATACATTTCGAGTGTTATTCCCTTTCCCGGTTTCCGGGCAAACATCCCCCTCCCCCCTCCCCTTCCTTATGGGTGTTCCCCTCCCCACCCTCCCCCCATTGCTGCCCTCCACCCAACAATCTAGTGCACTGGGGGTTCAGTCTTACCAGGACCCAGGGCTTCCCCTTCCACTGGTGCTCTTACTAGGATATTCATTGCTACCTATGAGGTCAGAGTCCAGGGTCAGTCCATGTATAGTCTTTAGGTAGTGGCTTAGTCCCTGGAAGCTCTGGTTATCTGGTTACTTGGCATTGTTGTACATATGGGGTCTCAAGCCCCTTCAAGCTCTTCCAATTCTTTCTCTGATTCCTTCAACGGGGGTCCTATTCTCAGTTCAGTGGTTTGCTGCTGGCATTCGCCTCTGTATTTGCTGTATTCTTGCTGTGTCTTTCGGTAGCGATCTCCATCGCACTCCTGTCGGCCTGCACTTCTTTGCTTCATCCATCTTGTCTAATTGGATGGCTGTATATGTATGGGCCACATGTGGGGCAGGTTCTGAATGGGTGTTCCTTCTGTGTCTATTTTAATCTTTGCCTCTCTCTTCCCTGCCAAGGGTATTCTTGTTCCCCTTTTAAAGAAGGTCTGAAGCATTCACATTTTGATCATCCGTCTTCAGTTTCATTTGTTCTAGGCATCTAGGGTAATTCAAGCATTTGGGCTAATAGCCACTTATCAATGAGTGCATACCATGTGTGTTTTTCTGTGATTGGGTTAACTCACTCAGGATGATATTTTCCAGTTCCGACCATTTGCCTACGAATTTCATAAAGTCATTGTTTTTGATAGCTGAGTAATATTCTATTGTGTAGATATCCCACATTTTCTGTATCCATTACTCTGTTGAAGGGCATCTGGGTTCTTTCCAGCGTCTGGCTATTATAAATAAGGCTGCGATGTACATAGTGGCATGAACATTCTTTTTTATATGTTGGGGCATCTTTTGGGTATATGCCCAAGAGAGGTATAGCTGGATCCTCAGGCAGTTCAATGTCCACTTTTCTGAGGAACCTCCAGGCTGATTTCCAGAATGGTTGTACCAGTCTGCAATCCCACCAACAATGGAGGAGTGTTCCTCTTTCTCCGCATCCTCGCCAGCATCTGCTGTCACCTGAGTCTTTGAACTTAGCCATTCTCACTGGTGTGAGGTGAAATCACAGTGTTGTTTAGATTTGCATTTTCCTTATGACTAAAGATGTTGAACATTTCTTTAGGTGTTTCTCAGCCACTCGGCATTCCTCAGCTGTGATTTCTTTGTTTAGTTCTGAACCCCATTTTTAATAGGGTTATTTGTCTCCCTGCGGTCTAATTTCTTGAATTCTTTGTATATTTTGGATATAAGCCCTTTATCAGTTGTAGGATTGGTAAAGATCTTTTCCCAATCTGTTCATTGCCCTTTTGTCCTGAGGACAGTATACTTCACCTTACAAAAGTTTGCAGCTTCATGAGATCCCATTTATTGATTCTTAATCTTAGAGCATAAGCCATTGGTGTTTAGTTCAGGAAATTTTTTCCAGTGCCCATGTGTTCCAGATGCTTCCCTAGTTTTTCTTCTATTAGTTTGAGTGTATCTGGTTTGATGTGGAGGTCCTTGATCCACATGGACATAAGCTTTGTACAGGGTGATAAGCATGGATCAATCTGCATTCCTCTACATGTTGACCTCCAGTTGAACCAGCACCATTTGCTGAAAATGCTATGTTTTTTCCATTGGGTGGTTTTGGCTCCTTTGTCAAAAATCAAGTGACCATAGGTGTGTGGGTTCATTTATGGGTCTTCAATTCTGTTCCATTGGTCAATCTGTCTGTCTTTGTATCAATACCATGCAGTTTTTATCACTATTGCTCTGTAATACTGCTTGAGTTCAGGGATAGTGATTCCCCCTGAAGTCCTTTTATTGTTGAGGATAGTTTTAGCAATCCTGGGTTTTTTGTTATTCCAGGTGAATTTGCAAATTGTTCTGTCTAACTCTTTGAAGAATTGGATTGGTATTTTGATGGGAATTGCATTGAATCTGTAGATCACTTTTGGTAAAATGGCCATTTTTACTATATTAATCCTGCCAATCCATGAGCATGGGAGATCTTTCCATCTTCTGAGGTCTTCTTCAATTTCTTTCTTCAGAGTCTTGAAGTTCTTACTGTACAAATCTTTTACTTGCTTGGTTAAAGTCACACCGAGGTATTTTATATTATTTGGGTCTATTATGAAGGGTATCGTTTCCCTAATTTCTTTCTCGGCTTGTTTCTCTTTTGTGTAGAGGAAGGCTACTGATTTATTTGAGTTAATTTTATACCCAGCCACTTTGCTGAAGTTGTCTATCAGCTTTAGTAGTTCTCTGGTGGAACTTTTGGGATCACTTAAATATACTATCATATCATCTGCAAATAGTGATATTTTGATTCTTCTTTTTTTATCTGTATCCCTTTGACCTCCTTTTGTTGTCTGATTGTTCTGGCTAGAACTTCAAGAACTATATTGAATAAGTAGGGAGAGAGTGGCCAGCATTGTCTAATCCATGATTTTAGTGGGATTGCTTCAAATTTCTCTCCATTTAGTTTAATGTTAGCAACTGGTTTGCTGTATATGGCTTTTACTATGTTTAGATATGGGCCTTGAATTCCTATTCTTTCCAGGACTTTTATCATGAAGGGGTGTTGAATTTTGTCAAATGCTTTCTCAGCATCTAATGAAATGATCATGTGGTTTTGTTCTTTCAGTGTGTTTATATAATTGATCACGTTGATGGTTTTCCGCATATAAAACCATCCCTGCATGCCTGGGATGAAGCCTACTTGATCATGGTGGATGATTGTTTTGATGTGCTCTTGGATTCGGTTTGCCAGAATTTTATTGAGTATTTTTGCATCGATATTCATAAGGGAAATTGGTCTGAAGTTCTCTTTCTTTGTTGGGTCTTTGTGTGGTTTAGGTATAAGAGTAATTGTGGCTTCATAGAAGGAATTCGGTAGTGCTCCATCAGTTTCAATTTTGTGGAATAGTTTGGATAATATTGGTACGAGGTCTTCTATGAAGGTCTGATAGAATTCTGCACTAAACCCGTCTGGACCTGGTCTCTTTTTGGTTGGGAGACCTTTAATGACTGCTTCTATTTCCTTAGGAGTTGTGGGGTTGATTAACTGGTTTTTCTGTTCCTGATTTAACTTCGGTATCTGGTATCTCTCTAGGAAATTTTCCATTTCCTGCAGATTTTCAAGTTTTGTTGAATATAGGCTTTTATAGTAAGATCTGATAATTTTTTAATTTCCTCTGAATCTGTAGTTATGTCTCCCTTTTCATTTCTGATTTTGTTAATTTGGATACACTCTCTGTGTCTTCTCGTTAGTCTGGCTAAGGGTTTATCTATCTTGTTGATTTTCTCAAAGAACCAACTTTTGGTTCTGTTGATTCTTTCTATGGTCCTTTTTGTTTTTACTTGGTTGATTTCAGCTCTGAGTTTGATTATTTCCTGCCTTCTACTCCTCCTGGGTGTATTTGCTTCTTTTTGTTCTAGAGATTTTAGGTGTGCTGTCAAGCTGCTGACATATGCTCTTTCCTATTTCTTTCTGCAGGCACTCAGCGCTATGAGTTTTCCTCTTAGCACAGCTTTCATTGTGTCCCATGAGTTTGGGTATATTGTACCTTTCATTTTCATTAAATTCTAAGAAGTCTTTAATTTTCTCTTTATTTCTTCCTTGACCAGGTTATCATTGAGTAGAGCATTGTTCAATTTCCACGTATATGTGGGCATTCTTCCCTTATTGTTATTGAAGACCAGTTTTAGGCCATGGTGGTCCGATAGCACACATGGGATTATTTCCGTCTTTCTGTACCTGTTGAGGCCCGTTTTTTGACCAATTATATGGTCAATTTTGGAGAAAGTACCATGTGGAGCTGAGAACAAGTTATATCCTTTTGTTTTAGGATAGAATGTTCTATAAATATCCGTTAAGTCCATTTGGCTCATGACTTCTCTTAGTCTGTCTACGTCTCTGTTTAATTTCTGTTTCCATGATCTGTCCATTGATGAGAGTGGGGTGTTGAAGTCTCCTACTATTATTGTGTGAGGTGCAATGTGTGTTTTGAGCTTTAGTAAGGTTTCTTTTACGTATGTAGGTGCCCTTGTATTTGGGGTATAGATATTTAGGATTGACAGTTTATCTTGGTGGATTTTTCCTTTGATGAATATGAAGTGTCCTTCCTTATCTTTTTTGATGAATTTTATTTGAATATTGATTTTATTTGGTATTAGAATGGCTACTCCAGCTTGCTTCTTCTGACCTTTTGCTTGGAAAGTTGTTTTCCAGCCGTTCACTCTGAAGTAGTGTCTGTCTTTGTCTCTGAGGTGTGTTTCCTGTAGGCAGCAGAATGCCGGGTCCTCGTTGTGTATTCAGTTTGTTAATCTTTGTCTTTTTATTGGGGAGTTGAGGCCATTGATGTTGAGAGATATTAAGGAATAGTGATTATTGCTTCCTGTTATATTCATATTTGGATGTGAGGTTATGTTTGTGTGCTTTTCTTCTCTTTGTTTTGTTGCCAAGATGATTAGTTTCTTGTTTCTTCTAGGGTATATCTTGCCTCCTTATGTTGGTCTTTACCATTTATTATCCTTTGTAGTGCTGGATTTGTAGAAAGATATTGTGTAAATTTGGTTTTGCCATGAAATATCTTGTTTTCTCCATCTATGTTAATTGAGAGTTTTTCAGGATACAGTAACCTGGGCTGGCATTTGTGTTCTCTTAGGGTCTGTATGACATCTGTCCAGGACATTCTGGCTTTCATAGTTTCTGGCGAAAAGTCTGGTATGATTCTGATAGGTCTGCCTTTATATGTTACTTGACCTTTTTCCCTTACTGCTTTTATTATTTTTTCTTTATTTTGTGCGTTTGGTGTTTTGACTATTATGGACGGGAGGTGTTTCTTTTCTGGTCCAATCTATTTGGAGTTCTGTAGGCTTCTTGTATGCCTATGGGTATCTCTTTTTTTAGGTTAGGGAAGTATTCTTCTATGATTTTGTTGAAGATATTTACTGGTCCTTTGAGCTGGGAGACTTCACGCTCTTCTACACCTATTATCCTTAGGTTTGATCTTCTCATTGAGTCCTGGATTTCCTGTATGTTTTGGACCAGTAGCTTTATCGGCTTTACATTATCTTTGACAGTTGAGTCAATGATTTCTATGGAAAATTCTGCTCCTGAGATTCTCTCTTCCATCTCTTGTATTCTGTTGTTGAAGCTCGTATCTACAGCTCCTTGTCTCTTCTTTTGGTTTTCTATATCCAGGGTTGTTTCCAAGTGTTCTATCTTGACTGCTTCTATTTCCATTTTTAATTCCTTCAACTGTTTGATTGTGTTTTCCTGGAATTCTTTCAGGGATTTTTGTGACTCCTCTCTGTGGGCTTCTACTTGTTTATTTATGATTTCCAGGAATTCTTTCAGGGATTTTTGCGATTCCTCTCTGTGGGCTTCTACTTGTTCTCTGAGGAAGTTCTTCAGGTCTTTCTTGAAGTCCTCCAGCATCATGATCAAATATGATTTTGAAACTGGATCTTGCTTTTCTGGTGGTTTGGATATTCCGTGTTTGCTTTGGTGGGAGAATTGGGCTCCGATGATGCCATGTAGTCTTGGTTTCTGATTCTTGGGTTCCTGTGCTTGCCTCTTGCCATCAGATTATCTCTAGTATTACTTTGTTCTGCTATTTCTGACAGTGGCTAGACTGTCCTATAAGCCTGTGTATCAGGAGTGTTGTAGACCTGTTTTCCTGTTTTCTTTCAGCCAGTTATGGGGACAGAGTGTTCTGCTTTCGGGCGTGTAGTTTTTCCTATCTACAGGCCTTCAGCTGTTCCTGTGGGCCTATGTCTGGTGTTCACCAGGCAGGTAACTTGCAGCAGAAAAGTTAGTCTTATCTGTGGTCCCGAGGCTCAAGTTTACTCGTGGGGAGCTGCCTATGAGCTCTCAGTTGCAGCAGCAACCAGGAAGATCTGTGCCGCCGTTACTGGGAGCCTCAGTGCACCAGGGTTCCAGATGGCATTTGGTGTTTTCCTCTGGCGTCAGAGATGTGTGCAGAATGCAGTCTCTTCTGGTTTCCCAGGCGTGTCTTCCTCTCTGTAGGTTTAGCTCTCCATCCCATGGTATTTGGGTGCAGAGAACTGTTTATCTGGTCTGTCCTCCAGGTTCTGGCGGTGTCTCAGGTGCAGGGGTCCTGGCGCTCCTGAGCCCTCCCTCATGGGAACCCAGAGGCCATATACAGTTTCCTCTTTGGCCAGGGATGTGGGCAGAGGTGGGCAGTGTTGGTGGTCTCTTCCGATCTGCAGCCTCAGGAGTGCCCACCTGACCAGGCCGTGAGGTCTCTCTGCCACGGGGTCTGGGAGCAGAGAGCTGATGCAGGCCGGGATCCGCGGGTTTGGGACTCCTGGTAAACACAGGAAGTGCCCGCTCCTAGAGGAATTTTGCCTCTGTGTGTCCTGAGTTCACCAGGCAGGTCTCTTGCAGCAGAAAAGTTGGTCTTACCTGTGGTCCCGAGGCTCAAGTTTGCTCGTGGGGTGCTGCCTACGAGCTCTCAGCAGTGGCAGCAACCAGGAAGATCTGCGCCGCCATTTCCCAACAATCCTTCCTTAAAACCTGGAAATCTGGCCCACATTTTTTTCCCATTCTATGCACAGTAAATGAGTTTTTATTGAAGAGTTTTTGCTAAAGAGATATATCTGGATCTGGGAAGGTAGTTTAGTAACTTCCTTGTCATACAGGCTTTAGAATATGAGTTTATTAACCAGAAAAAAAGTTGAAAAAACCCAGGCAATGGGCTGCTAGAATGTGCAGTACTAACTGGCCTTCCAAAAAAGACTATGGTTCAGTATCCAACACATACACAGCAGCTTACATTTGCCGGTTACTCCAATTATATTCAGTCTGACATCCAATTCAGGTTACTTTGGGTTTAGCACACATAACCTCATACAATTTTGCATACACACACACAAATAATTATTAAGCTGTACATTGTGGCACATGATATTACCCTAAGCACTGAGGAAACAGAGAGAAGTGTTTCCCTGCAGGTCGCTGGCCAGCCACCCTATCTACATGTACATTGTCCACTCCATTAAGAGACCTTATCTCAAAAGATAAGATAGTCTCACACACACAATACACACACACACACACACACACACACACACACATACACACACACACACACACAAAGAGAGAGAATTTAATAAACAAAAGCTCTCTAACATGGAAGCAAACGACACAATAACCCAGTATAATCAATAGCTTTGATCTGTGCTTCTACAAACAAGATTAGTTTGACAAACAAGGCAAGTCCCTTGATGTATTCTTCCAGAAGGATAACATATAATAATAGACTGTGGGTATATATAAATAATAAAAACCACCCCAGATGCTACCTTAAATTAACTATGACAGAGAGTAAGTTGTCACTTCCTCCAGTTCTGTGGCTATTCATTATCTGGTGTACCAACAACTGATAGAAAATCAGATAGCAAAGAGCCTCACTCCTTGTATCCTTGTGTTTCAAATTTTGTATACTGATGAGGCAATGGTATAGCTGTTCCCAATTGGGATCTCCCTAGAAGTGTATTTCTATCCCCTTCTCCTCTCTACATTCAGCCATGTTACCTTAGTGGCTGTTTCCCTGAATCATTTAAGCAGATGGTAGTGAATAGACTTGTATCCTTAAGTTGAGCAAGACATGACCTGCAGCTCAGGACTACAACTTTATGTCAAAGAAAAAGCTATTGTATGAACAAAAGATAGCTGCATGGAGAGTGTTTAAACCTTTGTGTTAGAGGATGCCTACTTATACCAGACCATGGAGCAAAGTTGCCTTGTAATGATTGCCTCTGAAACTTGATAAACTGTAGGAAATTGAAAAGAAATCATTGTTAAAACTCAAGAAATAAATAAATCAGGAAGCAAATATCTTAGAAATCTATGAAATTGATCAGACTCACCAAGCCCCTCTCAACTTATAAGCAGGAAAGTCATCTAAAGAAACAAAAAGCAGCCAACCTGTCTCTGAGAGAAGAGTAGGGCTGCCTAGAAGTCTCTTGGCCTATTTAGTTATGCAGAGAACTCCAGGTCCCAAGCTTCATGAATCACCCAGGCTACTCTGAGTCCTCAGTAGTTCAGTTGCTTTTAAGTCTTTCTTCTTCTGTAAGTAAACCTTCACTTATTTCAATTAAATAAACAACCCCAAGGAATTCATCAGTTCCTCAAGTTGGAATTTGATGGTATTGAGTGACCAAATCTTTTAGGTTCATACACCATCTTAGAGAACCTGACCTAAAGTTGAACTCAAGTTGACTAAAAGTCTTGTACCTAGCATGAGTTACCAGGTCACAACCACCAACAAGACCTGTATCTAACACCAGTTTTCAAGTTACCCCCAATAAACTCTGCATCTAGCAATAGTATATATTTTGTACAACCAATAAATCTGCACTCCAGTTTACAGGCCTACGTCTGCCTGACCAAACAAATGTACCAAATAGGAAAAGATGGCCAGAAATAATCAAACTCAGGGCTGAAATTAACCACGTAAACAAAGAGAATTATAAAAAGAATCAACAAAATCAGTAGCTGGTTCTTTGAGAAAATAGATATAGATAAACTTTAGCAAGACTAACGAGAGGACACAGAGACAGTATCCAAATTAAGAAAATCAGAAAGAAAAAGGGTGAGATAATAACAGAAACTGATGAAATAAAAATTAAAAGTGCACCCTATAACAAAAGCCTATACTCAACAAA
The DNA here is from genome assembly GCF_011064425.1 of Rattus rattus. Taxonomy (NCBI): domain Eukaryota; kingdom Metazoa; phylum Chordata; class Mammalia; order Rodentia; family Muridae; genus Rattus; species Rattus rattus. The sequence goes on from NC_046163.1 coordinate 79,379,333, forward strand.
ACTGGAAAATATAGATGAAATGGACAATTCTCTAAACAGATAACAGGTACCAAATCTGAATTAGATAAACATGTAAATAGTAAATTAACATGTAAACATGTAAGTAGTCTCATAACATCTAAAGATGATTTGAAAAGCATCCCAACCAACAAAAACCAGAAGCAGATGATTTTTGTTAGGAATTCTCTCAGAACTTCCAGTAATACCTAATACCAATACTCTTTAAATTCGTCCACAGAGGGATTATTACCTAAATCATTTTATGAAGCCACATATATGCTGATACCTAAACCACACAAAGGCCCAACAAAAAAGAGACCTTCAGAGCAATTTCCCTTATGAACATCAATGCAAAATTAATAAAGTTCTGCCAAACCAAATCAACACATCAAAAGTATGATTTACCATGATCAAGTAGTCTTCATCCCAGGGATACAGGGATGGTTCAATATATGGAAATCCAATACCTTAATCTATTATATAAACAAACGTAAAGGGGGGAAATATATGATCATCTCATTAGATGCTGTAGAAGCATTTGACAAAATATAATACTACTTCATGCAAAAATTTTGGGAAGATTAGGAATTCAAGGCCCATATTCATATATAATAGAAGAAACATACAGCAAATGAATGGGCAATATCAAACGAAATGGAGAGATACTTGAAGCTATATCACTAAAATTGGGGACTAGAAAAGGCTACCTACTCTCTCCGTATCTATTCAATATAGTACTCTAGTCAGTTCTAGTCAGACCAATTTTACAACAAAAGGAGGTCAAAGAGATACAAATAGGAAAGAAAAAGAGTCATGATATCACTACTTGCAGATGGTATGATAATATACATATGTGACCCCAAAATATCACCCAAAATACTCCTACAGCTCATAAACAACCTCAGCAAAGTACCTGGATATAAAACTAACTCAAACAAATCAATAGCCTTCCTTTGCTCAATGGATAAACAGACTGAGAAAGAAAATAGGGAAAAGTGACTTTTCACAATAGTTACAAGTATTATAAAATATCTTAGTTTGACTTTAACCAAGCAAGTGAAAATCTGTAAAACAAAAACTTCAAGTCTCTGAAGAAAGAAATTCAAGAGGACCTGAGATGATAGAAATATCTCCCATGCTAATGGATCCATAGGATTAACATAGTAAAAATTGCCAAATTACCTAAAGCAAACTAGAATAACACTGAAATCTCCATCAAAACATAACTCAATTCCACACAGAGATGGAAAGAGTGATTTTCAATTTCTGGAATAATCATGAATCCAGGTTAGTGAAAACTATTCTCAACAATAAAAGAATTTCTTGGCGAATTACCATTCCTGACTTCAACCTATACTACAGAGCAATAGTGATAAAAATAACATGTTATTGGCATAGAGACAGACAGGTAGGTAAATGAATAGAATTCAAGACTCAAGTAATATATATATGAACATATTTTCCCCCAAGAGGAATGGTTTGGCTCTCAGCACTAGCTAATTATATTAAAGGTCAGAACGCATGCCCCCCACATCAGATGTTTATCCGGCTAGATACCCTCTTCCTCTCACTATAAATGCTTGCTCAAACTAGGCTCCATCTTCCTGCTCTGTCAAGGTTGGTGGGGCGCAGAAGTTCCAGCTTGAATAAAGAGACCCTATTGTGATGGCCTTGGATTTGGATCATTGCTAGGCTTTTGGGATCCATAAACATTTCCTGATACAAAAGAATCTTTACTTTGGTGTCTTTTCAGAGGTGGATAGAATGCTTTTTCACATGACAACAAACATAAAAAAAAAGCCCAATTTTGTCAGGGATTCCTCCTCCAGGAGGCTCTATTTGCACACCATCCCTGGCTTATGCAGGGGAGGTATTTGACCCTTATCATCCAGTCTCTGCAGAGCTAGCTGATGTATACCACCTAACTCAAATGGTCCTCTTCTAATTAAAATGTGCAGCCATTCTCTTTTGAAAAGGACTATTCCCGAACCATACACTGGCTTGACAATGCTTTTCGTGCTGAAAAAGGAAAAAATTTGTGCTGCACAATGGAGCTTTGCTTTGCAGGTCCTTTCATTAGTTCATTATAATAACAGCATGTTTTTACTCAAATATAATTTCCCTTGCCCTAATCGAAAATACACACTTCACATGTACAAATAAATAAAAGCCATACTAGTCCAATGACTAGGTATGTTTGGAAAATCCTCCAAATGTAGATGACCTCTTGTGTCCTTTTAAAAGTGTGCTTTAAGTAATTTATTGTATTCTTTATTATTGTGGTTACTTTCTGTTGTTTAAAATGGCACTATCACCAAAAAAGACACATAGATTTCTCAGCCCACAAAGCCCTTGCCCCAAGATCATACCCACTTGAGTTTAATCCCCAATTGCTAGGTAAATGAGTGTGGCTAGTGTGGTGGTGCATACTGGTAATCTCAGTGTAGCAAGGTGGAAATGTATAAATACACAAGGGCAGAATGGAGAGCCAGCCTAGTTTACTTAGAAAGATTCTGGACAATAAAAGCCTTGTGTCAGTAAACAAGGTAGATGTCTTCCAAGGAACAGCCACTGAGTTAGTCTCTAGACTCCTCACAAGGACACATGCACGTGATCATATGCAGGTACAAACACATACAACCTCCTCTGAACAAATGCAACTGGAAAATACAGGCATCTATTTAAAACAATCCCTGAACATATTGGTCACTAATTAATGCCAGTCAGGCATTCCACTCACCTCTTTATTTCAGTAATGTAGGCTTAGTCATCAGGAATCCACAAAAGAAAAACAACAATAAAAGAGGATTCAAATCTTTTTTCTATCTACATAACAGCTATGCAACCTGAAGTCCCGTAAATTCCCCGAGATTCTGTTTCTTCACCATTGAAGATAGGTGAAGAAGTCCTCCATGTTTAGGCATGTTTTATCAGCTACAGTGCTACACCTGATCCCCAGTGTGGTGGTACTGGAAAATTACAAGCCTTTAGAGTTGCTGCTTAAGACACTACAGGATCTGCTCTCATAGTTGATAGAGTAGCTGTCATGGCAGGATTGAGATGTTTAAAGGGTGAGTTGTTACAAGTTCAGCTTCTGATTGTTCTCTGTCAATGGTTTGATGTTGAAACCTCTTTCAACCACACACACACACTCATACACACACACACACAAACACACAAACACACAAACACACAAACACACAAACACACACACACCACTCTGTCACAAGTTCCTCATTGAAGCCAGTCAATACTGACACTTCTTTTGATTTTCAAAAAGCAGTGAGCTAAATAAACTTGCCATTAATTTTTAACCTACCTGAGGCAATACAAATAAAAAAGAAAAACAAAAAACAGGATACTACAGAAACCTATCTTGTTGACATGTCCAAATACATAATCCAAACCAGGTATTTATGCTCACAGTGTTCAGAGTTGCTCTACCAGGAGACTGGGCCTAACATCCCTAAAAGTTCCTGGAAGCCCTAAAAGGCCTATTAAACAGTTATGGAAGAGTGAAATGCAGAGAAAGGAAGTTAACTCAATGTGGCCAAACCAGGAAGGGAAGCAATTTAGAGGTGTAATGATCCACTAGTTACATCACAGTGAAAGCTATGCATAATTAAGCAGTCCTGTTCCAGATGTGGACCTGTCTATCACCAAGCCATCATTATCTCAGCCTCTCCTGAAAGGGGACTGACAAGCTGTCAGAACTACTCAAAACCTACTCCTCGGAAACAAGTAGCCCCTCTGCGAGGCACAACTCCCTCAACTTTTGAATTTCCTGTGCTAGTTATCTAGAGAAATGGCAGTTTCTTCTGGCTCCCTTTCTCAAACGCATGCTAGCTAAAATGAGGAACATAAATCTCTCCCTTTAGAATACCTTTGTTCCTACAAGGAGGGTTATAGAATGTGAAAATTATTTGAAATCTGCAAATAAGAAAAATGTAGAACTGTCACTGATATCTGTAGGTTACTGAGCCATCAATTTTCTACTACTCCCTTGAAGTGGGATCAGGACAATTGGCTTTGCGGGAAGTCATAACTGTCTCTGTCCCTCCTACAGCTCACAAGCTGAGCTCCATGAAGGCCCTGTTGAGGTAAGGAGATTCTCTAGAATAAAGGCAGCTAGAAATATCTGCTCCGTCCTCAGTATGTCACTAGGATCATCCTCACGAGGATGTTTTACCTACCATATGTTGCTTTTCTCTGGCACTGTGACTGGAATCTCCTCAGAGCCTCTATTAAAATAATTTATCTATATGCCTGTCTGTCTCTCTGTCCACACTGATAATAAACTTTCTAACAAATATCTTACCACCAACAATTCAGCCCAGTGTTCCCACTGAGTCCCATACCCTAGGCCATTGAAAATGTAAAGGAAGGAAGAGCAGATATCAATGGAGCTGTTTCAGGGAATGGAGTCTTGTTTACAGTTTGGAGACCCAGGGACCTGATGTATGTAAGTCCCAATTCTTTTTATTGGTGAGGTAAAACACTTTAATCAAATAGAAGAAATCATGTAATATTTTGCTTAATTGTTTCTGAGGGTCAGAAACTATGATAACAGTGCGAGGAGCTGGTAAAAGGAATAGCTAATATCTTGTTCTGCAAGTTGGAAGCAAAGAATGCTAATTGAGAATGGTGAGATTATTTTGAACCTCAAAGCTTGCACTAACTGACATACCTCTACCAAAAGCCAACCTCTGCTAATACTTCTCAAAATTTTCCTTCAAATTGGGACCATATATTCAAAATATGAGCCCATAGATTCCATTCTCATTCAAACAACCATAATCTGGTTTCCAATCTATGATATGGTCATAAAGTAGTAGATTTTAATTCTACAGAATGCATATCTCAGCAATAAAATATATGAACTTGCCAGTAAAAGTAAGAGTTATCAGGCTAAACCAAAAGCTTTCTTCTTCTATGTCCTTTGTGTTAGCTGTCACCCAAAAATATAGCCCAGACACTTGTTTTTAAGTTGATTCTAATTGTAGCCAAGTTGACAACTAATATCAGCTATCACACACACACCCTAAGCTTGCAGAAAGGCAACAGAAGCCGTATCTAGACATGGGCACAGAGAAGCTTGAAAAGTATTATGTCTATCTAGAACACTTCCTAATGAGTCACACTATTGAACAAAGTATCTGACACCATCCATTTAATGTGTGTATGACTACTTCACTGCTGCCACAGTACACCCTCATGTCAAGTAAAGGTATCAATGCTTCAATCTCTATATAACGACCTTGGTAGGAATTAAAATATTTTAAAGAGACAAAGTGAATCTTGCTTTAGCTATCTGGCTGCGGAGATGAAATTCTCTTGGGAGTTGAAATTTCTCGTCATGAACTACCTATCATCTGTGAAGCAAATCTCAAATCTAATCAGAAAGTAGGTGGTACCTCCTATTCTATGCTTCCATTTTAACCAATAATTGCACCTATGTGGTTTATTTCACATATGTTAATTAATTTCTTCCCCAGTGTGTCACATTGTGCTAAGTCTTGGAGCCACTGAGAAAAACAGAATGTGTAAATGACCTGACCATAGAGTGGTAGAAAGGAAAAAGTTCCCTTTGAGTACCCCCACCCCATCATGTGAACCTGAACAAGATTATAGGTCTGGTCCCCACTTGCCAGTCTTGTACCATCCACAGGAGTCTACAAGCAAATCCCACACCTTCCCTGGACTTCCTTTCTCTTCTCTCCCTGATCTTAACTGTGTAGCTGGATATAGTTAAACTCACCTTCAAATAACACAACCAGAGATGGATTTCCATGACAATGGTAAATCCTATCAAGTTATCAATTATTATAACACATTATCTTTGAACACCTAAATAAGCCACCAAATTTCATTATAGATGAATGCAGGTGATTCATTTTGGGCCATCAACAACCAGAGATGCTCTGACTGATCTATCTTCATGGAGGTAAAGGATAAGGTAAAGAGAGCTGTTCTAAAGTGTATAGAGTATTCCACCCTAATCCCCAGATAATGTGTTCTGGTAAGCACTCAATGTCTGCCCAATAAACACTTTCCCTTTTTAGTGCCTAATCATTTTCACAGAATAATTATCTCTGAGGAAACTCTTTGAATTGCATTTCTTAAGGGCCTTGATCCATCAATAGCCACACTATTGAAAACTAAAGACCAAAGCCATCAGGAAATTCATAGATATGGGCAGCCCTTGATTCACATGCTGTAAAGGTTCCTCCAGCTACAGGGGATGGGATGTTTACATGCACTGCCAGAACCTGAGCTGCAATCTCAAGATATTTGTTCTAGAAACTGAACACATTCTATGATAAAAAATCAGAACAAGTGAAAAGCTAAAAGAAGAGTTCAATATTCCTCAAGGCAATATTCTTTTAAAATTTACTCCATTTATGGGCACTTGAAAATGTTAAAACTACATTCCAAGTTGTAAGTAAACCCTGACTTATGCTTTGTATATTCAGGACAAGACTCTGTAGATATACTTTAAAATTTTTGAGAATAGGTAAACTTTGTGTTCAGTCATATCTCAGTAGGAGTCTTCCATCTAATAGGCTCCTTTGTAAGTACTTTTAAAAGCATTACAGATTGGAAATATGGCCTCGAATAACTCATGTTCACATTATATTGATCCTGAGCCACACACCTCTGAACTGGTCCAGGTCACAAAATGTGTGTTAAAAGTGTGCCTTAGAGTTAGAGCATCCCTAAAACTATGGGCTCAGATATGCAGACTCCTTGGGCAAAATAGAGACATAGATAATAGTGAAAGCAAGAAAATCAGGGCTATTCAGTGCAGCCTCATAATGAAGATGAAGAAGGAGGAGGAGGAGGAGGAAGAGGAGGAAGAGGAAGAGGAGGAGGAGGAGGAGAGGAGGAGGAGGAGGAAGGAGGAGGAGGAGGAAGAGGAAGAGGAGGAGGATGAGGAGGAAGAGGAGGAGAGGGAGGAGGAGGAGGAAGAGGAGGAGGGAGGAGGAAGAGGAGGAGGAGGAGGAGGAAGAGGAGGAGGAGGAAGAGGAGGAGGAGGGAAGAGGAGGAGGAGGAGGAGGAAGAGGAGGAGGAGGAGGAAGAGGAGGAGGAGGAGGAAGAGGAGGAGGAGGAGGAAGAGGAGGAGGAGGAGGAAGAGGAGGAGGAGGGGGAAGAAAAAGAAGAAGAAGAAGAAGAAGAAGGAAGAAGGAGGAAGAAGAGGAGGAGGAGGAGGAAGAGGAGGAGGAGGAAGAGGAGGAGGAGAAGAAGGAGAAGAAGAAGAAGAAGAAGAAGAAGAAGAAGAAGAAGAAGAAGAAGAAGAAGAAGAAGAAGAAGAAGAAGAAGAAGAAGAAGAAGAAGAAGAAATTACCCATGCCCATACTGGGTCTTGACATTCTGATTTAAAAAGGGGTATATATATATATATATATATATATATATATATATATATATATATATATATATATACCTAAGGGTCTCTCTCTTACCCTCTTACATCAGGAAGTTTTGAGGCCCAAATTCTCAAGCTTGAATAATGACTCTTATGTGCTTGTATCAGCATTAGGGCTCCTGGTGGTCTCTGTAGGGTTTTTTGCAATCTGAGGACAGCAACCTCTCATTGTTTATATATTAAACAAGCCCAATAGGAACTGATTCATCAATTTACCTTAGATTTTAGGTTACAAAGACCACTCAACACAGCATTACCCCAGCACACTACACACAGAGGCAATACAGCAGAACACAACTCATGTTACAGCCAAGCTCAAGTAATTTTAGCCATATCTATTCATGAAAATAGCCAAGAGGAATCCCTGAACATCTGATGACTTACTGAAATTTATTTTTCTCAAAAATGTTTTTGTTTTTGTTCTGTTCTTTGTTTTTGTTCTGTTCTTTGTTTTGTTTGATTGTTTGTTTTATTTTGTGTTGTTGTTGTTTGTTGTTGTTCTTTCGGGTTTTGGATAGTGTTTCTCAGATTCAGATCCAAAGAAGCTTGGAGCCAAATTAGCAATGGCCTCTCATCCCAGCCCAAAACACTAGCTTAGTAGTTTTTATTCTTCTCATGAAAAATGCCTGAAAAAACCAACGTGCTAAAGGTAGTGTTTATTTTAGCTTACAGTTTGAGAGTTCAGGCCATCTTAATGTTGAAGCCATGTTAGAAAAATCTTGAAGCATCTGTTTGCATTATATCCACAGTTCAGAATCAGAAACTGTGATAGTGGTGATAACACTACCTACTTTCTCATAGGATAGTGCTGCCTACCATTGTGATTATTGCAGTTTAGAAACCTCCTCACAGACATGTCCAGAGGATTATATTTTAAATGAATCTAGATCAAATTGACAGAATTAACCATAACATCTAGTATCAACCTTGTGTATCAACTTCACTTCCTAGCATTCACCTCATTATAAGACCATGATCTCAATTTCTTCACTTTTTTTAAAATCTTTAATATGTGTATTTATAATACATACACATATCACGAGAAGGAGCGAGAGGAACAGATGGAAAAAGAAAGGACAGATGGAGAGAGGGAGAGAGAGAGAGAAGAGAAGACAGGGAAATGGAGAACAGAATGCAAAACTTGGGGAGTCTCATGAAGAGGACTTTTCAAGCCTGAACTACTTACTAGGCTTTTCATTCAGAAGTTGTATAATCTCTACCTTCCACCATACCAGAAACAATGTTATATATTTTGCACAGTCTCAGAGTCACTTCCTGGGATGATTTACATGCATGGGTGTGTAGGATTGTCAGTCTTGCATCCCCTGCACCACACTGTACACCTACTCAGGGAAGCAAGATGTGGGAAGCTTGACTAAGTTTAAGCCACTCAACTCCTGGCAGGTGTTGGATCATAGGGAATCCCCAGGACACCACTTACAGGTAGGAAAGCACAGTCTGAGGTGTGGAAGAGCTGGAGCTGACCCCTGTGTCCCACTGCCTCAGAAGAGGCTGAGTTCATGGGGTTCCCAGGCTTTTGGACACCCAGGTTCTACTGGAAGTCATGGAAGAGCTGAGTGTGTGATCTGGGCCTGAGGGCTGGATCTTGCCCAGGGCCTGTGAGCAAATTGGAGTTCCAGCTGCTCCCACGGGGAAGAGTCCTTGGCTTGACTCCAGGCTTGGGCTTGGTGGTTGTGGCTGGATGCGCAGAGAAGCCTCAATGGGAGATTAGACAGCAGCTCTGTAAATGAAGACCATCTTCGTGTCTCAACACGGTGGATCCAGGTGAAAAGAGACAGTCCATGGTTTCAAGCTATTTATTGTCATGGTAGAAAGTAAATAGGTAAAACCATACTCCACTTCTCAGGGTGGGACCAAGACTTTTGGTTCTTTTGCAGGGAGGAATGTCTGGGAAGGAAATTTTATTGTCTAACCCCTCCAGACTTTTAGGTACCTCATTAAAATGGAGACCTCCCTCTTGAGCTTATGTGACCTGTGGTCATGTCTTTTTTTCTATTGTCTGAGATGTTAAGGCTACATGTAGAAGGGCTTGAGACATTACCCTTACATGACAGATGGCCACAAATCTACGGTGGGGGGGCACCAGTTAGAGTCAGGGTCCTTGTACCTGTGAGCAGGCAAATCTCCTACCAACACTTCAGGGTCTGTGGGGCTTCTAGTCTTAGCTCAATGGAGAACAAGGATACCTTTCATGGTCACATCTCTCCCTTTTACATTTTTTTAATAAGAGGTATCAATGAGTGACTGTTTCATTTGTAGTGAAAATTTGAGTGGGGTGTAATTATAATACCCAGGCCGGAGGGATAGCACAACTAAGCCAGAGGGGTAATGAAAGGCGGGGTTGGCTGTTGAGAATACAAGGGATTGTTGCACCAATTAATTGTTCTGTGGGTTGTACAATTTATAAGAGTATTAACATCAGTTTTAAACAGCATTTGATTAATCTAGGTGGGCATCATGTTTTGTTTACTATCATGTAACTTTCTCCAAATTTAGTAACCATTTGACTTTGGCAAGAGAGTTCATGTGTAGCTGGAAGGTCTCATGTCTTTCTTCTGTGGGTCTCTGCTGTCATATGTAGAACTCAGCATGTTTGTCTTAGGAGTCTTCTGTCAGCAAGGAGATAGTGGTCAGTTTAGATCTGTGGCAACAACACTATCCTTTTCTTTTGTGGAAGTAAGGCTGTAGAGTAACCACAACATAGAAGCAGAACCCCACAGGGGATCTTTGCATTGCATATGGTGGGTAGTGTGTGTTAAGCCTGTAATGGTTTGCATAGGAGGACATCATGGTCCATTTTTATGATCCCAAAAACTAAACCTCTGTTTGAGATTTTAACTCTGCTCTGGATGGCTGAGGAACAAAATATCATGTTAATTTTGAATCTGGAATAAGCAGTAATAGTATGTCTGTAAAAGGAAAGTGGTTGTTAATTAAGGACCAAATACAACCATATATTAGTGTAGTTGGTTTGACTTTTGGGAGTAGATTAAGTATGATTTTGAACCTTAAAAGAAATCTTGAACAAATCAAAAATTCTTGGGCATAAGTCATAAATGTTAGGGAAAATTTAGCACAAATAAAAAGACCTGAAAAATTAGGGTTGAAAAGCATAAAAATTGTTATAAGCACTCCTGTTAGGGAGGACAAGCATTTAAACAAAGCCTGAAAACTTTTGTGTTATTCAGGTGTGTTTTTCCTTTGAATCTTTAGCAGCAAGATCCTATACATTGTTTTTGGGAGAGTCTGGGTGCAGGAAGGAAGGCCTGCTCTACTATCCTGCTGCTGTGTGCTCTAACAGACAGGTCCCCTTGTTTCCCCTATATTTTCTTGCTGTCATAAGCTAAATGCAGAACAGAAGGAGAAGGTGAGAGACCAATTGTGAAGAAAAGCTCAGAGGAAGAACCAAGAGCCTGGATAGCCTTATGATGAAAGCCAGAGAGAGTTAGAGACAGCACCCATAGCTATGTTCTGTCTGTGTTTCTAGCTGCAGCTGCAGCAGTCCACTGACCAGTGTGACCATGCAAGTGCAGATCTAATTTTTTTGGCCTGGAGGGGACTGAAGGATTTCACTGATTGAGCTCAGGATGGCAGGCAGGGGAAACAGAAAGCTCAGAGCTAGTGCTGCTGCCTTCTGAAAAGCAGCTGCTAACTGTATAGGAGCTCTTGTGGTTTTGTGGGAGGCGCAGAGAGTGAGGGCTAGACGCAGGCAGGTAGAAGATTTGGAGAATGTTGGTGCTGGGCACATGTGGGTAGAGAGGAGGTGAGAGGGGGGGAGGGAAGGATGCAGAGAGAAAGGGGGGGTTATCATGTACTTGAGTCATGCGGAGTTCTATTAAGCGTCTCCATGTGGGTCAACAGCTAGGGGTACACTTCAGCTGGGTTTGTCCCACGTTGGTAGCACCAGTTGTAGGGTTGTGTGTCCCACATCTGCTACACGATAGGGAACTCCACTTGTTGAGCCACGATGTTGGAAGTTGCTTATCCCATGCAGTCACAGGGCAGGTGTTGGACCACAGGGAAACATCAGCACAATACTCAGGGATGGGAAATCAGAGTCTGAGGCAGGAGACAATAAAGTCTTACATCTCTGAGAAGTCAGAAATTAGAGACTCACTCAGAAAGTACTCAGAAGTAACTTGACATCAAGGAGATGAATGCCACAGAATATGAAAAGGACATGCCTACTGACTGTGTAATAATTAGCTCATGTTCATAAGAGGAACTTCAGAGTGGAGCCAAATTCTATAAAGAATAATTTAATAACATCTGAAACAAAGTCATTCTTGAATGCTTCTTTTTTGGAATCTAGACCAGTTTATAAATGGTAGTTAATGAATCGCTGCAAATCTCATGTGTGCAGGTATCATTTTAAAAATATGTGTCTATTCCTAGTTATGTATATAAGGTGCTCTGTGACAAGGTCCTTGCCATATAGCCAAAATATAGAAAATATTTACTTATTTGTGTATGTATGTATGTATGTATGTATGTATGTGTGTGTATGTATGTATGCCTGTATGTATGTATGTGTGTGTGTATGTATGTATTACATATGTATTGGTAAGTATTTCTGTGAACCTATTGCATGGTGATAATTGCATCCTCATCTTTTTACCTCACATGACTTAACATGTGATTTCAAAGCATTTCTTCGTGTCAAAGACATCTAGTATAACAGGGACGTATCAAATAATATGCCATCAATGGTATTTTTCTTGTTACTATGATGAAGTGCCTGAAAAAGGTAACAATGAAGGAAGGGATTATGTTGACTTACACTATGAGGGTAGAGCCTGTCAAAGCAAGAAAGGCATGGGGCAGGAGTGTGAGGCATTTGGTCATACTGCATCTGTACACAGGTACCAAATATGAGCATTGGTGATGATCCCTTTCTTTTTTATGCAGTCCAGGACCCCAACCCACTCAATGGTGCTATGTACAACTATGGTAGGTCTTCTCTTTTCAGAGAAGCAAAAGACAGGCCAAATAATTTGCTTCCATGGAGATTCTATATTCTGTCTAGTTGACTATTAAGATTAACCCACACAGACAGCAATTTAGTTGAAAATCCCAGGAAACAAGCATTCCACATAGTTCACATCTCTTGATTACAGTGATTTCCATAATAAGGAAAAAACAAAGATGCAGCTGGACCTTACCTAGTATGGTACCCAAAAGATAATACGTGTTTCTAAGAAATGTATAATCTATATAGAGAGGACAACTTATTATCCTACCATTTTGCTTTAGGGGTAACTGAAACAAAAGACCTCAGGACTTTGCTAGTAGCAAAATCCAATTTAGGAACCAGGCCAGAGCTGACAAAGGCTGTGGGTAAGGTTTTTAGTGTCATTCTCACATAATTGAATTATCACATTTTATGTGTCTAGTCTCCCATTCTGTGTGCCTGGGGGCTATTTTGCTAAAAATAAATTGGGAATGATGAAGGTAATATATAGTCTAATTACAGTGTTTCTGAGTTGTTACAAAATGTGTAGATGTCTCAAAGAATCACAATCCTGCCTCATTCATATAATCATGATGAGTGATTCCATACAATAGCAAAAGTAGTATTTTAGGTCCCTGCCGCTATCTGAGGTCTCTCCTCCATGTAAGAATAAGTCCAAATGCAAAGCAGTGTGAGGGCTAAGAAAACAGGATCAGATCTGTGATGGTCTGGAAAGGACCAGGAGATGGGTTTCTGAAAACAATTAGGCTCACCAACTCTACAATGTAGACTGAGATTACTAAAGGATAGAACATCAGAGAAGGGTTGTAAAAAAAAAAAAAAAAAACAAAAACAAAAACAAAAAACAAAAAACAAAAAACAAAAAAAAACCCAAAAAACAAAAAACAAAAAACAAAACAAAAACCAGCATGTTTTGTAGTATCAAGAAAGTGTTTATGAGTACTAAAAAACCTGTCAGGAACCAATCTGACACAGTCCAATATGTTTATTGGAAATAGCTCAGGCTCACAACACGGCTGAACTGCAGGATGGTTTTTAGTGAAGAAGATCCCTAAACACTCATTGGGACAAGGTTTTATAGAAAGCAGCAAGGAAGGTTGCAAGGTTTTATAGATAACAGCAAGAAAGTGATATTTCTTGACTGTCTAGCATCTATGTCCTATGTTGCTGTGGCCTTTAGCATAGCTGGCTGATGTTGGGAACCAAAACTTAAACTTTACTTCTGATTTCCTCCTAAATGATGGTTGTGATGCAGGGGTGGATGTGTACCTGATGGTGCAAATTTGTTGGGGAAAATAACCTGGAGACTTGCGCAAGATACAGGTTTGTTGAAGATATTAACATGAGAATGCAGGTCTTGATGGGGTTAGCCTAGGAAATGGAGTTAGGCTGTTTGTTTCCTTGTTTTTTTGTTTGTTTTTTTTTTGGGGGGGAGAGGTAACTTGGAAACTAATGCTAGATACTTGTTTTGAGTCAGACTTAGGTCAGGTTCTCTAAGATGCAGTCTGATTTGGTCTCTCATTTCGAGGAGTCACTTAGATCTGTAAGTTCTAAAAGAAGATTCTGCAGGTAAGAAAAGATGTTAGAGAAGGTAGCAGTCAATGGCCTCCTCTAATTTGGCCCAAGGACTGTAGTATGTACCACTTTAATGATCTTTAAGAAGATCAAATATCTTTGAGCTGCAGCATCTCAAATCAGAAGCCCGGTGGTAAATTGAATCATAGCAAGCAAAAGGTTTCTTCTGAAGTAAACCTACTTAGTTTGATGTATCATAGTGGATGTTCCTCTATGGAGGAAAATGTCCATATTCGGAGGATGTTTCATTAGGCAACGTAGAAGCATCCAGTTCTGTACCAGACAGGGATAGGAACTTCCCCCAGGGGTAGGAAGGAAGGATTAGTGTTAACGGCCATTGTTGTGTGAAACCAAATTTTCATCTGTAATGATGCAGAATACCATTTGTACCATCAGTTCAGGGATCTCCATGAAGAACAAAAGAAATGGGTAAGGCTCAAAGGAGGGGAACTAGGACCCCAAAACCGAAAGACAGTGGTGGGGTAATTTAAAATAAGAATTCATCAGTAGAATTCTGGAGGCCAGATTGGAAATATTTCTCACTCAATGTGAATATGCAGATATTTGGCCTTGTGAGACTGACTGTGATGTTTCTTCCCTCTCTTTGTCTCTACCTTAATGATAACAAAGCTTGGTGAAGTCAAGAAATGGAACATGTAATTTTTATGACAGGCATACAGCATAAGCAGGCATGTTGAATAAATCATTTAGTGTTGGACGTATTGGAACATAGATGAGCTTTGTCTCCATGTCACTGGATTATGATTAAATTCTTGCTCACTTTGCCATAAATCTTTATATTGAACTGACATCATTGGAAACAGCTGGGACACTGAAGGTGAAAGCAGATTAATCTGAGGTCTATATCAATTGCCTTTAATAAACACAGCCTCGGGTTTCCTCACCTTATAAACACTTCATTGAGCTAATAATTACAATGTATGTTTCAGCAATTGTGTACAAATGTGAAGGATTTATTGTGCATTATTAAAAAAATAACATCTCTATCATATCATAAGTGATATTCCCCTTAACCCAGGTAGAAAGAGCAACTCAAAGTCAAACTTCAAGACTCGTATTTTCTTCGGTGCCAGAATAATGGAAGAGAGATGGCTGGTCAGAGCAGTTACACAGATTTTCATATAAGGGTTCTTCTTTTATAGACAGGCTTGAAAATACATCCACATTAAAATGTATAGAAAGGAGATTTTAAAACTTGTTTTTGAAAATCCACATTGATGGCGACCATTTTTTCCCTTCATGAAGAGCAGGACCCATTGGTGTCATAGAATAACATGTCAGGACTCTCAAGCTTTCATGCCAGCTACATACTGAAACCTCAAAAAAAAAAAAGTTTTTGGTAAATATGAATGGCTTTCTGTTGGGAAATACTTTAGAATACCCGATCTCCTTTCTCCTATCTCACCTGATCTACAAATCTTCTGACCAGCTGTAGACTGTTGGCATTTTTATTCAACCCATATTTTTAAATTATAACACAAGGTCATATAGTATTACTTAATTATGTGAGCGTCTGATGATTGTCTAGTCCCTGAGGGAATCCAGAGCCTGGGGGCAAGTATTTAGCATTACAATACTGAACAATAGACCGAACATCAATATGAATTTTATGGAAAAAAGATAATATTTATATTAGATAAAACGACTTGATTTTTCCAAAATGGAAAGGGAAAGATGAAGAGAAAACCAGAACCTTCCTTTATTTTAAAGAAGGTGCATGTCAATCAAAAATTTGTGAAAAAAATGAAACTTAAAGATAAGCTTTGCATGACTATAAGTTACCAAATTTCCTGAGGTGGCAATTAAGTATGTTGATAAAAAAATAAAATCCACTACTTAAAACCATAACATTTATCTGATTTTGATAAAAGTCATAAGAACAGATTCAGATTTTATATCTGCTTAATTTTTCTTGCTAATTTGTCAAACTTTATCTACTTGGAAACTAAACCATAATGATCTCAGGAAATTCAATATTTTTTTGTCTAGTCCTTATCTAAATATTTCTTCAAAAACAAACTAAAACCCATTTCCTGCATTTTAGAAAATAAATAGATAAATAAATAAATAGTAATCAAACTTTATGTACTTTAAAATAATAATCCATGTATTCCATGTAGGAGAAAAGGTATAAGGTAAAGCTCTGCTACCTCTTTTGATGCTTATTGTTTTTTTTTAATATTTATATTGTTTTGAATTATGTAAGAGAGTGAGTCAGAGATAGACACAGATACACAGAGAGAGACAGACAGACAGACAGACAGACAGACAGAAAGTCTCTTTGCAGAACAGAGAGGTGGCTCAAAACTGCAAAGCAGTAATACATATTTTTTCCTTAGAGAGCTAGGTCTCTCAAGTAGTTTTGTTAGCATAGACATGCACAACTCTCCTAAATTTGGTTAGTCAATTTAGACCAAGAAAGAGATTCTGATAAACCCACATGTTTTTGGTAAACAGGTTCAAAATTAACATATGTGAACAACCAAACTGGTTCCCACCAAAACCATTGGGTGTGGAGGACTGCTCGCAGAGCAATGGACCAGCCAGACATTAGTCTCAGGTAGAAGACAGCAGTTTGTCATCTTTAATGGTTTTATGTGGTATTTTTGTCCTGTCTGTCTGCTGTTCAGAGTTCTGTCTAGCTCCTAGTTCCTCACTTGAGCTTGCTAATTTCATATACACAGATATCTTACAAGCTCAGCCTCCCTAACACTGGCTTGCACTGTGTTAGGGAGGCTGCACCTAATATTGATCAAATAGGGTCTTAGCTCATAACTCAGGGGTTGAGGCTATGACCCAAACATCTTTTTCTGTCAGCTTATAAAGGCAAAAACTATACAAAACATAATGAGCTCATACACATATGGAGGAAGTACTGCCTTTTGGTTGACTCTGAATCAAGCCATTTTAGCCCTAACAGTTCGCATTGACCTTTAATTTGATGGGTCATATATAAAGCTTCATGTAACTTCTTAAAATAAACAAACCTCATACAGAGAATAGCAAGGTACGTTGTCACCATGACCTTACACTGAGTCAAATAATTTTTCTGTGTCAATTACTGACAGACATATTACAGTAAACAGCAACATTATAAAATAGCTGGCAGGCATGGGACAAAATGTGTATGACTATGTTAGGGGAGAAGTGTCAACAATGCCCTTTTTGGGTTGTTACAATGAGTCAAATCATTGACCCCAAATTTTCCTCTGAGGTCAGGGGAACCAGTTAAATTTTATATCAGCCTTTTAAAAATTTTTGTTCTCTCTCTCTCTCTCTCTCTCTCTCTCTCTCTCTCTCTCTCTCTCTCTCTCTCTCTGTGTTTGTTTCCTTGTTTGATTAAAGTTAGTTTATTTTTTTACATTTTAAGCAGCATTATTTACCTAAAGCCATACATAAACCCCCTTGTTGCATGAACAGAAGATCATTCCCTCTGTTTAATAACATAATATAAATCATGATATAAATAACAATATAAAATATAATATGATCAAAAGAAATGAAATGAGTGATTTTTAAAAAAAAAATTCTTACAGGTCTTTATCAATTTGTTAAATTAAGTATTTAAAACCTTGATCTTCTTTGATAAGTGCTATTGCTCCAGTAGTGACAGATCTAGCTATGACCATGCCCATCAGGATGGGAACTAATACTGGAGTGCCCTGGCTGTCTTTGATAGGTCTAAAGTCCTACATGTTCCCAGACTCACTCTCTAAAATAATATTGTCCTTGGAGAAATGGATGTACAGGTACAATAATAAGCTAAAGAATCCAGGTCCCCGTGAGGGAAGGAAGTAATCTTAAGATACAAGGAAAGGTAACTAGGGTTGGGGAGCAGCCTGTCAGCCACGTAGTGTCAGAAACAGACTTCTGGTTGCTTAGCTCATGGATAGCAGCTGTCTTCCCAGAGTTGGGAAGATGATTTACTATTTTGTTGGGGAACAATGATCCTAATACCATGATCATGGTCACCTGAAATATCTGGAAGGTAAACATCAACCATGGGTCTTTACTAGACACATAAAGGTGGAATCCCCAGTTTTCCCTGTGTCCCATACCATATTTATATCATCTTTTATCTGAATTTGAATTTCGACTGGCTCTCAACCATCTATAACTAAATATAATTACACTTCTCAGTGACTCAAGGAGCTAATTTTTCACAGTCCCATGAACTACAAATCCCAAAACTACAGATCTTGTCTGCATCTATCAGGGTATCCATCTGAAGGACAGGGATATAGCTGAGATTTAACTGTGTTTAAACTGTTTTAAATAATGTAGACCCCATATCCAAAAGAGCCAGAGAATGAGGAAACATATACGTTTGCTGATAGGGAACCTATTCCATTTTCCTCCAAACAATTTGCATAAATTAATGGGAGGGTGGGGGAACCATGGCAGCAGTATTAGTAATTAGGCTTTCATCTGTAGTTCTAATCAAAGCTGACATGTGCTGTAGTGGAGCATGTGCCTCAGCAACCAAAAACAGAAAACTAGTATCCAGGGTTTTTTACCAGACAATTTTTTTAAATAAATTAATTATTCTATTTTATTACATTTATTTATTTATGTATTTATTTATTTATTTTATATTTTACAGTCCAGTCTTTGCTACCCTCCTGTCTACCCTCCCACAATTATTCATCCTTTCCCCCTCCTACCTGTCTACAAGAAGATGCCCTTTCCACTCCCACCTGTCCTTTCCACTCCTTGGAGTCTCAAGTCCCTTGAAAACTATGAATGTCTTCCCCTACTGTAGCCAGACCATGGAGTCTTCTGCTCTATATTTGTTGGGAGTTCTGGACCAGCTTGTGTATGCTGCTTGGTTGGTGGCTCAGTGTCTGAGACATCTTAGGGTTTCAGGTTAGTTCTGAATACTGACTGGCCTTTCTATTAGGTTGTCCCCCTCCTCCTCAGCTTCTTCCAGTCTTTTCCAATTTAAATACAGCTATCCCTGATTCAGTCCAATGGTTGGGTGTAAAAACCTATGACTGTCTTGTCAGCTGGTCATCTGTTCTCTCAGAGGACAACAATGCTAGTTTCTGTCTGTAATCACATCATAACAAGGAATCATGTCAGGCCTTGCGGCTTCCCCTTGGGATGAATCCCAATTTGGGCAGGTCATTGGACTGCTTTCCAACAGTCTCTTCTTCATTTTTAGAAAGGAACGATTCTGAGTGAGAATTTTTGACTCTGGGATGGGAACACCACTGATCTGATTTTTAATCGGTCCTGTGAGCATTATTTGATAACCCATCACTGATCTTGGAAATGATGTTTCCAGGAGGAGAATTTTAGATTAGAGTGTTGAATCCAGTATTGAATCCTTCACAGACATAAGGCCATTAGCATCATAAAGTGAGGTCATTTACAATGCAGACCCAAGGCTTTCCTTTTTAATTTAGCATTGCAGCTTGTAAAGTTGGAAAAAAGGATGCCATATTTTTCTTTTTTTCTGTAACTATGTCCAACTGGCATTAGGTTGTCATAAAGTTTCAGGAAGTCTGAAATGCTATTCAAAGGCTGAGTAGTTGGTTGTTCGTCAGAAGCATCTGGTTAACTAATCCAGCTGAAAGACTGGGAAAATTCAAATGTTTGAACTGAATAATATAAGTTTTCAGCAAGTCTAGAGTTCAGCAGCTCCACAGGAGATACCTGGATTAAGCCTGTTAGCCAGGTGAAAATATGCTGTGACAAATACATAGTAGAGAGAGGATTTCAAACTTTGTAGAATTGCAGAAGGATAAGAAATCCCAAGATCAAGCAGAAAATTTCATTTTCATGAATAGTTGGGAATACTTATCTAGAGTCTATTTGATCTATTGCAGATGTTCCCAAATTTTATGACTCTTTGATTCCATGAAAGTTATGTGTTTTCATTTATAAATGGAAGAACATTAGTATTAATATCGTATTGGAATCCATATTTTAAATCTATATTCAGAAGACAAATAAAGGGAATTTAAGATTTTGGTATTAATGTGGGGTTAACCTTGTCCAGGGACCTCCAAAACTACAAGACATACATATCCATTATGCTGTAATTGTTGAGCCTTGCCCTATGCTCCACCAAAGATAAAACAATGAATAAGACAGAGTGAGTGGCTCAACTGAACTTCTAGTCACTAGAGAGAAGCACTTATTCTCTAATGAGAATAAATGTTCCCAATGAAAACAGTTTCCTGGGAAATCCAAGAAAAGTCTCATGAGGAAATATAAAAAATTGCTTTCTTTTCATTATATACATATTTATATAAGTACTGAGACTGACATAGAGATTGAAAAGTGGAAGGATCTCTGGTTTTTAATCTTATTAAATAGCATAGGAAGACATTTAATTTTCATATACTTTTCTAACCTTTCAAGTTCTAGGATTATAGGTCAGAACCAACATAATTGTTTTATGTAGTGCTGGAGGTAAAGCCCAGAACTACACATATGCTAGGATAGCCCTCTATGAGCTGCTACATTCTCAGTATCCTTTTTCCTACATTGATCTTAATTTGGTGTTACTGGCAGTCTAGAAAATGATTTTACTACTTCCATTAGAAGCAGCAAATATTCCCAAATTAATTATTGAATGACTTTTTTTTTCCTTATTGATTTTCAAAGCTGCCTCTAACAAATGGTCCCAGGGTGCCTACAAAAGGAACCAGGACCCGAAGAGTTAATCTCATTGCACAACCCCTATGTGCAACCCCCATGTTGTGCCTCCTATCCCAGTTGGCCATGGCGAAGGTCAAGTGTTCTCTGCTGGCCTATTCTAGGCTTCTGTCTTTTCTTTCTTAATCCTTTGAGTTGGCAAGCAGGCATGGGGCAGGTTACAAGAGTTTGAGTTTGTGCACACCCATGTAGGCATGTTCACACATGCAGAGGTGGGAAGAGACTGACCTTGAGCGGTACCACAATCACTTCTGAGTCAGAGCCCCTCACTAAACATGGAGCTCACTGTCTGAGCTAAGCTGCCTAGTTATCAAGCTGGTATTTTCCACTGTATCTACTTCCCTATTGATGGAATCCCAAATGCATGTCTCAAATTTTTACAGTGTTGGTGGTAACCCAAATTCATGTTTGTGTGATAAGCACTTTGTCCATTTAGCCATCTTCACAGCTGCTCTGATAATACCATCTTTCTTTTTCCTTTCCTTCCCTCCCCCTTTCCTTTCTTTACCCTTCTTGCATTCCCTGCTTCTTGCTCCTTGCCCTTCCTGCCCTAATTTCTTCCTTCCTTTTCATCCTTTGTCTTAGGTGAATATAAATTCAACCCTTGAGACTTGTTTTTTTTTTATGAACATAACAATATCATAGCCATAATAATGCACCTGTTCTCCAAGAGAATGTTTTGTTGAAAAACAATCTAAATAAACAAAATAAAACAATAATAATAAAATACAAAAAACAACACACAGAAAAATGGCTGCCTCTGTTAAACTTCCTTTCCCTGAACATGATAGAACTGGACTGACCTCTGGTCTGTTTACAAGAGATGGATAGTTGGGACTACTAAAATCTAAAGCCTTTGTCTTGGCTTGTGGTGATTCAAGGCTGCTAATCCCTATGGATATATTTTTAATTTCTTGGATATATTGGTCTGGCAGATGGTATATATTGAAAACACCTGTTGTTTGTTTTTTTTTGTTTTTGTTTTTTTTGTTTTTGTTTTTGTTTTGTTTGTTTGTTTGTTTGTTTTTTTGTCACCGATCAAGTAAAGACTCTGATTAATCTTAAAAATAAATAGAGAAAAGTGGAAGGTCACACTGTGGATCAAGAGCTCTCATTATATCCAGTATCACTGAATTATTTCTTTCCAGTTGAAAAAAATCCTTCCTCTGCAGGTATCAGAGATGGATGGATATTAACAGCACATGAAGTGTGTATAGAGCTCTGCTTGATCTGTGTGAAATCCTGTACTGTTCTTTACAAGGAGTGTTTGAATTTACACACTGCTGCCCGGGTATTTAAACCCAAACCTTGTGTTAACAACATAAAGATGGACTACTTATAGGCAGGGGAAAAGTATAATGTTTAGTATTAAATGCCAACTTACTACACATAGAATTGCCTGGAAAGAGACTTTCAGCTGTGAAACTCTATAATCATGTTAGATTGTAGGCATGTCTTTGGAGGATTGTCTTGAATGTTAATTGAGGTTGGAAGACCTACAATGAATGTGGCACCACATTCCCTAGTTTTAAGTTATGAATATTAGATACATAAAAACAAAATGCAAGCTGAGAGCAAAACAACAGACAAGAAGAACCACTGCTAGTATCTCTGTGTAGTTGTGACTATGGATGTGAAGTGGCTTGAGTTGCTGCCTTGACTTGCCTACAATGTAGACTGTGACCTAGAAGTATAAACTGAAGAAACCCTTTCTTCTCCTGAGGTGGCTTTGGAAAGAGTTTATTTCCACAGGGAAATAAATAAAACAAGAACGAAAAGCCACTGGGAGACTTTGTTTTTCTTTACAACCTGACCACATAAAACAAATTTCCCATCTCTACTTTTCACTATTACTTTCTGTTTAATTGGCATATTGAGAGGTGCTATGTAAGCCTGGCTTATTAAAGTTGTGGGATCAAGACTCTAACTCTATGAGCTCCTTGGTAAGACAGGAAGGTATAGAAAATGGTACTAGAGCATACAGTACCAAGGTGTATTTAATATTACCTGTCACATTTTTCAGAATATCTGAGCTAATGAGGTCTAACTTTATAACTTTTGCATGTTGAAAGATTTGTAAATACTCATTAGCTCATATCTATTTCTTCCTGAATTCTTTAAAGTAGTTTTGGCAATATATTTACAAAGCGATTAATCCTGTTCATCTAGTTTTACTGACGAACAGGGAATAAATGAAAACAGCATATATTCTGGCAGCTTATGGCTGCATTTTAATGCTAGAGCAATAAACCAGCACTCAGAAGTCCAAGAATCCTATCACCCATAGTAGGTAAAACTAGTATTCAAAGCTGTATTTTAACTCTTTCATATAGATATACATTGATTATTTGATATAATCAAAGTAACATAACTCTCAGATACTGAACAAATATGCAAATGCTTGTGTCCATTGAGCAACTAAAATCTGTTTTCTTGGCGTAATTTTAGAGAAAAATAGAAAATTATTGTACATAATCATCATGAAAGGTTCTGTTATCAACTATCTTTACTTAACACATTTCAATTTTAAAGCTGCTGCTGTGCTTAGGATTCAATTCATTCACTAAAGTACTTGCTATGCGAGTATGAACCCCATAAACCACAGAACAATATCCAACATGATGTTATACACTTGCAATCCCAACATTAGGCAGCAGATATATTAAGATCCCTGGGGCTCTCTGGTCAGTCCATGTAACCAAGTTTGTGAGTTCCAGGTCAATAAGTGGGGTTGCCTTAAAGGAAGAGAACTATGTTTCTCAGCCAAACATAAAAGGTGTACCCTAATCTTCATGCCTTGTGAGTCTCCCCTCAAAAAGATTCCATAAATTGATATATTGAGGAAGTACTGCTTTAAAATCTCCATGTTTAGAGATTCATATACAGGAAAATAAACTAGGGGCTTGCAAATATCTGACAATAAATAAATTTAATTGAATTTGTGGGTGACTTAAAGCCATGTAAGTGCAGAATGCCTCTCTTGTCACCTCACCCAACCAGCAGCCAAAAAATATGCAGGGTAATATTGGGCTACATACGCTGACATTTTGTCTTTCTGGGAGTGACGAAGACTATAACAATGTAGGTCAAAATCTATGCCAGGTACATAAATATGCAAGACAAAGGGAATCGGAATAAAGTTCTGTGAGAATTACCCAGTCATCACAAGTGTAGATTCTTGTAGGGGACAGTGAAAGAGACTCGTCACAAGTTATCCTTTGCCAAGCTCAGCACTACAGATAATTGTTTTCTTTAGTTTCTTCTCACATTCTCCATTTATCTTCCAAATTGGGTCTTCCCCTTCATCCCCCATTTCAGATGGATTCATGCCTCACCTTATAGCAATGTGTTTATACCTCTTCTGAGCACTCCTTACAACTAGCTTTCTTTGATTCTTACATATGGATTGGACACCTCCCTTCTCCCTACTCTCTACTCCCTACTTCCTACTCTGAGTATATGACAGTCTCCAAAATCTGAAACATAAATACAAGACAAAGGCTTCTTGTCACCTACCTGACTCTCACATCATACCTCTGTAACCTAAACCATGCCATGGTGTCAAAGACACACCTTGGTTAGATCCAGGTTTCTAAGAGAAGGGTTGTTTGTGAGTGCCAAAACAAATGACTGGAAGTCAAATCATGCAGCTGGCAGCCTATGTTCTGCTCAAGATGGCTCCCTATTCTGCTTTCTATAGATAGCTCTTGGCACTATAGTCTTCTCCACATAACTTTGGGTTAAAGACAGCTCGCTTTTAAGCCATAACTTTCTGGTTGAGAATCTTCAGGCTGTTTGTAAAAGCTATCTGGTTAGATCAAGTGTTTTCTAACCAAAATTAGAAAAACTATTATAAAAATTATTGGATTTTCCTTACCAAGTCAGAAATCCTATCTTCGAAATCCTAAAAATATTTCTTTGATTTTCTGATCAAAATTAGAAAGCTAGAAAACATTCTATAAGTATTGTGTGAGTGTTTCAGACAACTTTTTTTGGATAGCTGCTAGAAAACATCCTAAATAAACTATATTAGCTCTCCTAATTATTCTTGGGATTTCTGACTAAGGTTTGTGTTTCTAGTAGTGACACATGTCTGTAACAGTCTAGAGTCTAATCCATAACAGGCAGACAAATGTGTGAAATCATGTTAGAAAAAAAAACTTTAAAAGAGCTGTGAAAATTTCTCAAAGATCTGTTCTTGCTGTCCATAGATTTTCTAACATCAGAAATCAAATATTGAAAAAAAAATCCTGAAGAGCTGTTTTCACTCACCAGAAATCTCTAGACAGTTCAGCTCTTACTAGAGAAAACTATAAAGAACTGATATGATTTGCTACTGGTTCATCTCATGAAGCCAAAAAGCCCAGTTTTTTATTACATGTCCATTCAGTTATTTATTCTGGGTTACCTCTTGACCATTGCACTAGTCAGCATTCCATGACCTTAGAGCCCCATGACTATTAGAAAAAGGACAGAAACCATACCCCTCCCCGGCTTTAAAGCATTTTCAAAAGAATCAGAGATCTGCCAGCCTTTGTAAACTTAGCCAGGTTATATATTTCCCTGTGATAACCATTTGGACCATGCCTGGACCTAAATTAAGTCTGTCCTAGGCTCACATTTAACTCAGGAATCTGCTGGCTTTAAACCTACCATCTTTCCATCTTTCTCACAAGCTGGCTCATAGTATAACTGATTCTGGTTTGTTTTTTTTTAAAGGTCCATAAAGCCCCTCAGAATATTCATATTGCATCCTTATATTTTGCACAGTTCAGAATTATATCTTTTTTAAGCTCATGTTTTCCACATTGTTTTCCATAGCCTTATGATCTTTTCTGAAGGTCACAGTGTTCTACTGTTTTGTTGAGCCATTAGCCGTACCTTGCTTCCTGTACTCAGGCTGTATTATCATGGGGTCAATACACTTGACAGAATGGAAGTTCCTCCAGGAAGGAATTTGGAAATGGATACTTCTACACTCTTCTACAAACACACCTTACAAAATCAACCCTCATGGAGGCCCATGTCATGCTGTGTCTGTTACAGTGGCAGGAACACTTTCATGCCATCAC
Organism: Rattus rattus; assembly: GCF_011064425.1. NCBI lineage: Eukaryota > Metazoa > Chordata > Mammalia > Rodentia > Muridae > Rattus > Rattus rattus. The sequence continues at coordinate 79,405,086 of NC_046163.1, forward strand.
ATACACATGACCAATTGGGACTCAGTTCTCTTCTCTCTCTCTCTCTCTCTCTCCATCCAATGATAAGAGTACATATCTGTGATCCTGTAACACTCAAAATTAACACACCAAGATTATAGGGATGGCTAAGTAGTAGAGCAATTGTTTCTATTCAAGAGGAAATTACTTTGGTTTCAGGCACACATGTGGGTCAGTTCATAACCATATTTAACACCAGCTCCAGAAAATCTGATGCCATTATCTAGCTTCTTAGGACAACAACACTCTGGGATGCACATAATTTAAAAATAAAAATAAAATTTTTAAAATGATTGTGAGGGACTTGTACATTGCTTTTTCAGGAAGCATAAGTAACTCCAAGTGAAGGCCATGACCCTATAGAAAATGCAAAGTTGAGAGTCATGTACCTACATGGAATCCCAGGTCATTTGAAATAGAGACATGGTGATTCCCGAAGGTTGCTATAAGTTGAGGGAGAGACCCTTTCTCAAAAAGTTATGTGGACAGTCTCCACACACTCAAAGGAAATTATGGATACATACGAAACACAAAAGAAGAAAGACAAACAATCAGTCATACTGAGTCTGTGCTTTATGGTGCTTTGTAAATAAATAATTTCAAGCCATGATGTCTAAAAAATTAATTTTGGTTCTTTGTTTTGTTTCCAGATTTTTCAAAGTATTTCTCTGCATCACTCACATTGACCTTTCATTTATTTCCCTCCTGTCTCTGTTCACTGAGTCCTGGGATACGAGTGGCCAACACCATGCATTCTTCAAATTTAATTGGTATTTCTCTCTGCAGGATGAAAACAAACAAAAAGAAAAAAAACAAACAAACCAACATTAAAGTTAAGAAAGTGAAAGCCGACAACTTTAATAATGTGCCTCAAAAATAAATAGAACACTAGCTGCCATTATTTTGTGAACCCCACAAAATTATCAAAGAACCTCAATGCTTACCCATATCATTTGTCTTTACTTCAACAACTTAGTAGGTTACCACATCCATATTCCCTTTCTGACCTCAAATATATATTCATTGTTCTGTGAGTTTAATATGTAGGTGAAATGGAGCCTTCACATATTGAATCTGAGTTTCACAAATAGAGTAGTAATGAAAAAATCAGGCAGAAAAACTTTGTCATAATAGATGGGGACGAACATAAAGTCCAGAATCAACCAGAATAATGAAGCCCAAGTTATTTAGAGAATCAGTTCTACTCTTTTAGCTTCAGGGACGTGTAGCTTTTAATTTAGCATCCCTTCTGTGAGAATGGAGATTGTCTGGGTTTTGTTTTGTTTGAATTTTTTTATCTATTCATTTATTTATCCAATTTTCTATGTATGTACATTGTTGTGTACACGTATCAGGGTTACGTGTGTGGTTAAGAAATTTTTTTCATGATCTTTCCTAGCCAATGTATCACTCAAATCATCCCAAAACCTTGGACATTTTAGAAATTTCTTCAATAAGTCTACACACAAGAATAAAAAACTGTTCCTTGTAAGTCCTGCTGAAATGCTTTTGGGTAAAGATGCCTCACTCCAAATCTGTTGTTGTTTTTTTTTTTTTTTTTTTTTTTCGAGCTGGGGACCGAACCCAGGGCCTTGCGCTTCTAGGCAAGCGCCTACCACTGAGCTAAATCCCAACCCGCCTCACTCCAAATCTGACAATCTGGGTTCAATCCCTAGGACCTAAAGTGTGGGAGAAACTAACTGACTCTGCCAAATTCTCCTCCCACTTCCACATGCACCACACACACACACACACACACACACACACACACACACACTAAAGAAAGAAAGAAAGAAAGAAAGAAAGAAAGAAAGAAAGAAAGAAAGAAAGAAAGAAAGAAAGAAATATGCCAAGAAAATCCTGTTCAGTCTTCAAACTACAAAGGACAAGGAGACATGAGGCTCCACCTATCACTTTTTACTGGGGCTACTGAAAGATTCAAGAGAGACAGTTTTCATTTTTGTTAGGTATACCCTGGTGATCTCAACAGGTTCCAGTAAATAATTCCAAATCCTGGTAACACAGAGTACATCCTAGTCTCTCTGGGTCACAAAACAATATCAAAACACATGGATTCAGGAAAAGGACATGTGGGGGGATGCTCAAAAATACTCAGATGGGGGAAAAAGAGGGTAGGAAAGTAATCAGTAACCGCTATGTGCATGTATGTAATGATCATAGAAGATGTTGATCACCTAAAAACAATCTCAAAATGACCTTTGTCCTCAACCCTTTGACTGCTGGAAGGTTAGGTCTCATATGAGACAGATCTTCCAGTATTTTAAATATATGAGGAGGTCTTTTGGGCATATTCCTACTATAATGTAAGGAGCATCTGTGTATATAATATATATTTTTTTTCATATACCAAAACTGAGTATGGCAATTTAAAAAAATACTATTTCATAAATCTGAAAAAAAATCATACTCTAAATTCAAAACAAATTCCTGCCATCTGTGGACATTAAGTTGAGGGAGATGGTCAACAAATAAAACATCTGTCTTTGGATATCTTGACAAAATATTGTCAGCACTTTGAGAAACATTAAATAGAGAATAATTGGTGTTTCATTTTGTTTCGTTTTGTTTTGTTTTTTCTTTTTCCTTTCTTTCACAATCCTTCAAGAAAGTCCATAATTTTGTTCTGTGGCTCATTTGTAGGTATCTTGGGCCACATGGAAGGTGTAATTTATAACTCAATTCAGTATTCCATGTATTATTCACAAGACCAGAAGGTGTTGCAGGGTGAATGGCTTTAAAGAATCAAGTGCTTGCCTGAAAAACATAAGGATGGAAAACCATAGAGCTGATTCCTCAGAACTCATAAGCTGAGTGTGTATAGCAGCTTGACTGTATCATGGCAGTCTGAAGGTAGAGACCTTGGAGCTCAAGGTAATAGGTCTAGATTACCTAGGTAAAATTTGTGAACTATGAGTTCAGAGGGACCCACCTCAGTAAACAATGTACAGAGTAATCAATGAAAGTATCTTTTTCAGCTTTGAAATTCCACATGTATATGTACACAAATATCCCTATGCATGTATGACATACAAATTAGAACATGCATTACACTTAGAACATACTAAGAACAAAGAAAGGGAAGTAGGGAAAAAAGGAAGGGAGCAAAGAAGGAAGAAATTAAAGGAAGGAATGATTAAAGAAGCAATATTACCACTCCTTGGAGGCTGTTCGATGTGAGACTGAGTTCCTGAATCTGCTGCCCTATTCTAACATTATTTTACTGTCTTACCTTTGAATGTCTGACAAAGGTTCAACTGTGAGACAAGAGTTGCGAGCATGCAAGGAAGACCAGGCTTCTAGCCCAGAAGAAAATAGTCAATTTCATCTCAGCAGCTCAGATCCTTCCCTGTCACTCTGTTGTAACACTGAGAGCAAACAATAATTACATCACCCATTGAGGTCCAGGTCATTTGGATTTGGAATAGGTATTGTGTGCAGGTCATTCCAAGAGAATCCCAAACCTTCCTTTCTCTTTCACCTGTCAACATTGTGATTAATGGCTTTACTATTGAAGTTTCTGGATCACTGAGTAAATTTTAAGGTCACAGGCACGTTTTATTCTGTCTTCAGAATATTTGTTCCCTCTGTGCTCTCAACATCCAGCTCCAAATGAGCTTACCTTATAAGGGGCATGTTTTCATTTGGATGCCACAGTCACCATGGACTCAAAGGATAAAGCCCTAATCACCGCAGCTATGACTCATCTTATCTACCCACACAAGATAGCATCCCCGCCAGAGCTCCCCACTCACCGAAAAATCATCTCTCATGAGCTGGCAGATGGTTCAGTGAATATGGTACTTGCAGCACAAACTTGAAGACTGGAGATAAGAACACCTGTACCAAGAAAAAGACAGAATGGGTATGGCAACCTACCTGTTACTCGGACAGCATTATACCCCAGGTACTAATTGGCTTGCTTGAGGGACTGGTTCTCCACCAGCTCTGAGTTTCATTTTAAGATCTTGCCCCAATGAATAAGGTACAAAGAAATCCAGGAACACACACAATTCCACCCCTAACATCCATGAATATGTTCACCACACCCCATGGAAGACATATATCCACATTCATGCAAAGCACACACACACACATACACACACACACAAACACACACACACACACACACACACACACAAAACACAAATCTATACACATAAGAAAAAAAAAAAAAACCTTCCACAGAAATCCATTCTCACACCTGTTGAAAAGACATCAGCAATATTTTTTTTGAGCTAGATTTTTTTTTTAATTTTTTTATTAACTTGAGTATTTCTTATTTACATTTCGAGTGTTATTCCCTTTCCCCGTTTCCAGGCCAACATCACCCTAACCCCTCCCCCTCCCCTCCGTTATGGGTGTTCCCCTCCCCATCCTCCCCCCATTGCTGCCCTCCCCCCCAACAATCACGTTCACTGTGGGTTCAGTCTTAGCAGGACCAAGGGCCCCCTTCCACTGGTGATCTTACTAGGATATTCATTGCTACCTATGAGGTCAGAGTCCAGGGTCAGTCCATGTATAGTCTTTAGGTAGTGGCTTAGTCCCTGAAACCCGGGTTCCTTGGCATTGTTGTTTATATGAGGTATCAAGCCCCTTCAAGCTCTTCCAGTTCTTTCTCTGATTCCTTCAACAGGGGTCCCGTTCTCAGTTTAGTAGTTTGCTGCTGTCATTCGCCTCTGTATTTGCTGTATTCTGGCTGTGTCTCTCAGGAGAGATCTACATCCCGCTCCTGTCGGCCTGCACTTCTTTGCTTCATCCATCTTGTCTAATTGGGTGGCTGTATATGTATGGGCCACATGTGGGGCAGGCTCTGAATGGGTGTTCCTTCTGTATCTGTATTTATCTTTGCCTCTCTGTTCCCTGCCAAGGGTATTCTTGTTCCCCATTTAGAGAAGGAGAGAAGCATTCCCATTTTGAGTTTCATGTGTTCTACGCATCTAGGGTAATTCAAGAATTTGGGCTAATGGCCACTTATCAATGAGTGCATACCATGTATGTTTTTCTGTGATTGGGTTAACTCACTCAGGATGATATTTTCCAGTTCCAACCATTTGTCTATGAATTTCATAAAGGTTTTGTTTTTGAAAGCTGAGTAATATTCCATTGTGTAGATGTACCACATTTTCTGTATCCATTCCTCTGTTGAAGGGCATCTGGATTCTTTCCAGCATCTGGCTATTATAAATAAGGCTGCCATGTACATAGTGGCATGAACAATCTTTTTTATATGTTGGGGCATCTTTTGGGTATATGCCCAAGAGAGGTATAGCTGGATCCTCAGGTAGTTCAATGTCCAATTTTCTGAGGAACCTCCAGACTGATTTTCAGAATGGTTGTACCAGTGTGCAATCCCACCAACAATAGAGGAATGTTCCTCTTCCTCCACATCCTCGCCAGCATTTTCTGTCACCTGAGTTTTTGATCTTACCATTCTCACTGGTGTGAGGTGAAATCTCAGGGTGGTTTTGATTTGCATTTCCCTTATGATTAAAGATGTTGAACATTTGTTGAGGTGTTTCTCAGTCATTCGGCATTCCTCAGCTGTGAATTCTTTGTTTAGCTCTGAACTCCATTTTTAATAGGGTTATTTGTCTCCCTGTGGTTTAACTTCTTGAGTTCTTTGTATATTTTGGATATAAGGCCTCTATCTGTTGTAGGATTGGTAAAGATCTTTTCCCAATCTGTTGGTTGCCATTTTGTGCTAACCACAGTGCCCTTTGCCTTACAGAAGCTTTGCAGTTTTATGAGGTCCCATTTGTCAATTCTAGATCTTAGAGCATAAGCCATTGGTGTTTTGTTCAAGAATTTTTTTCCAGTGCCCATGTGTTCGAGATGCTGCCCTAGTTTTTCTTCTATTAGTTTGAGCGTATCTGGTTTGATGTGGAGGTCCTTGATCCACTTGTACTTAAGCTTTGTACAGGGTGATAAACATGAATCAATCTGCATTCTTCTACATGTTGACCTCCAGTTGAACCAGCACCATTTGCTGAAAATGCTATCCTTTTTCCATTATATGGTTTAGGCTCCTTTGTCAAAAATCAAGTGCCCATAGGTGTGTGGGTTCATTTCTGGGTCTTCAGTCTGTTCCATTGGTCTATCTGTCTGTCTCTGTACAAATACCATGCAGTTTTTATCACTATTGCTCTGTAATACTGCTTGAGTTCAGGGATAATTATTCCCCTGAAGTCCTTTTATTGTTGAGGATAGTTTTAGCTATCCTGGGTTTTTTGTTATTCCAGATGAATTTACAAATTGTTCTGTCTAACTATTTGAAGAATTGGATTGGTATTTTGATGGGGGTTGCATTGAATCTGTAGATTGTTTTTGGTAAAAAGGCAATTTTTACTATATTAATCCTGCCAATCCATGAGCATGGGAGAACTTTCCATCTTCTGAAGTCTTCTTCAATTTCTTTCTTCAGAGTCTTGCAGTTCTTATTGTACAGATCTTTTACTTGCTTAGTTAAAGTCACACCGAGGTACTTTATATTATTTGGGTCTATTATGAAGGGTGTTGTTTCCCTAATTTCTTTCTCAGCTTGTTTCTCTTTTGTGTAGAGGAAGGCTACTGATTTATTTGAGTTAATTTTATACCCAGCCACTTTGCTGAAGTTGTTTATCAGCTTTAATAGTTCTCTGATGGAACTTTTGGGATCACTTAAATATACTATCATATCATATGTAAGTAGTGATAATTGAACTTGTTCTTTTCCAATCTGTATCCCCTTGATTTCCTTTTGTTGTCTGATTGCTCTGGTTAGATCTTCAAAAACTCTATAGAATAAGGAGGGAGAGAGTGGGCAAGGTTGTATAGTCCCTGATTTTAGTGGGATTGCTTCAAGTTTCTCTCAATTTAGTTGAATGTTAGCAACTGTTTTGCTGTATATGGCTTTTACTATGTTTAGGTATGGGCCTTGAATTCCTATTCTTTCCAGGACTTTTATCATGAAGGGGTGTTGAATTTTGTCAAATGCTTTCTCTGCATCTATTGAAATGATCATGTATTTTGTTCTTTCAGTTTGTTTATGTAAAGGATCTCATTGATGGTTTTCCATATATTAAACCATCCCTGCCTACTGGATCATGGTGGATGATTGTTTTGATGTGCTCTTGGATTTGGTTTGCTAGAATTTTATTATTTTTGGGTCGATATTCATAAGGGACATTGGTCTGAAGTTCTCTTTCTTTGTTGGGTCTTTGTCTGGTATACGTATAAGAGTAATTGTGGCTTCACAGAAGGAATTCGGTAGTGCTCCATCTGTATCAATTTTGTGGAATAGTTTGGATAGTATTGGTAAGAGGTCTTCTATGAAGGTCTGATAGAAATCTGCACTAAACCTCTCTGGACCTGGGCTCATTTTGGTTGGGAGACCTTTAATGACTGCTTCTATTTCCTTAGGAGTTATGGGGTTGTTTAACTGGTTTATCTGTTCCTGACTTAACTTCTGTACCTGGTATCTGTCTAGGAAATTTTCCATTTCCTGCAGATTTTCAAGTTTTGTTGAATGTAGGCTTTTATGGTAAGATCTGATGATTTTTTGAATTTCCTCTGATTCTGTAGTTATGTCTCCCTATTCTTTTATGATTTTTCTAATTTGTACACACTCTCTGTGTCCTCTAGTTAGTCTGGCTAAAGGTTTATCTATCTTGCTGATTTTCTCAAAGAACCAACTTTTGGTTCTGTCGATTTTTTTCTATGGTCCTTTTTGTTTCTACTTGGTTGATTTCAGCTCTGAGTTGGATTATTTCCTGCCTTCTTCTCCTCCTGTGTGTATTTGCTTCTTTTTGTTCTAGAGCTTTTAGGTGTGCTGCCAAGCTGGTGACATATGCTCTCTCCTGTTTCTTTCTGCAGGCACTCAGAGCTATGAGTTTTCCTCTTAGCACAACTTTCATTGTGTCCCATAAGTTTGGGTATCTTTTACCTTCATTTTCATTAAATTCTAAGAAGTCTTTAATTTCTTTCTATATTTCTTCCTTGACCAGGTTATCATTAAGTAGAGTATAGGTCAAATTCCAAGTATATGTGGGCGTTCTTCCTTTATTGTTATTCAAGGCCAGCTTAAGCCTTGGTGGTCTGATAGCACGGCTGGGATTATTACTATCTTTCTGTACCTCTTGAGGCCCGTTTTTTGACCAATTATATGGTCAGTTTTGGAGAAAGTACCATGAGGAGCTGAGAAGAATGTATATCCTTTTGTTTTAGGATAGAATGTTCTATAAATATCTGTAAGTCCATTTGGTTCATGACTTCTCTTAGTCTGTTTACGTCTCTGTTTATTTTCTGTTTCCATGATCTGTCCATTGATGAGAGTGGGGTGTTGAAATCTCCTACTATTATTGCGTGAGGTTCAATGTGTGTTTTGAGCTTTAGTAAGGTGTCTTTTACGGATGTAGGTGCCCTAGTATTTGTTGCTTAGAAATTTAGGATTGAAAGTTCATCTTGGTGGATTTTTCCTTTGGTGAATATGAAGTGTCCTTCCTTATCTTTTTTGATGACTTTTAGTTGAAACTTGATTTTATTTGATATTAGAGTGGCTACACCAGCTTGCTTCTTCCGACCATTTGCTTGGAAAGTTGTTTTCTAGCCTTTCACTATGAGGTAGTGTCTCTCTTTGTCTCTGATGTGTGTTTCCTGTAGGTAGCAGAATGTGGGGTCCTCATTGCATATCCAATTTGTTAATCTATGTCTTTTTATTGGGGAGTTGAGACCATTGATGTTGATAGATATAAGGAATAGTGATTATTGCTTCCTGTTATATTCATATTTGGATGTGAGGTTATGTTTGTGTGCTTTTCTTCTCTTTGTTTTGTTGCCAAGACGATTGCTTTTTCTAGGGTGTAGCTTGCCTCCTTATGTTGGGCTTTGCCATTTATTATCCTTTGTAGTGCTGGATTTGTAGAAAGATATTGTGTAAATTTGTTTTTGTCATGGAATATCTTTGTTTCTCCATCTATGTTAATTGAGATTTTTGCAGGATACAGTAACTTCTGCTGGCATTTGTGTTCTCTTAGTGTCTGTATGACATCTGTCCTGGATCTTCTGGCTTTCATAGTCTGTGGTGAAAAGTCTGGTGTGATTCTGATAGGTCTGCCTTTATATGTTATTTGACTTTTTTCCCTTACTTTTTTTAATATTCTTTCTTTATTTTGAGTCCTGGATTTCCTGTATGTTTTGGACCAGTAGCTTTTTTCTCTTTTCATTATCTTTGACAGTTGAGTCAATGATTTCTATGGAATCTTCTGCTCCTGAGATTCTCTCTTGTTTCTCTTGTATTCTGTTGGTGATGCTTGTCTCTATGGCTTCTTGTCTTTTCCTTTGGTTTTCTATATCCAGGGTTGTTTCCATGTGTTCTTTCTTGATTGCTTCTATTTCTATTTTTAATTCCTTCAATTGTTTGATTGTGTTTTCCTGGAATTCTTTCAGGGATTTTTGTGATTCTTCTCTGTAGGCTTCTACTTGTTTTTTTTTATGTTTTCCTGCGTTTCTCTAAGGGATTTCTTCATGTCTTTCTTGAAGTCCTCCCGCATCATGTTCAAATATGATTTTGAAACTAGATCTTGCTTTTCTGGTATATTTGGATATTCCTTGTTTGCTTTGTTGGAGAATGGGCTCCAATGATGCCATGTAGTCTTGGTTTCTGTTGCTTGGGTTCCTGAGCTTGCCTCTAGCCATCAGATTATCTCTAGTGTTACTTTGTTCTGCTTTTTCTGACAGTGGCTAGACTGTCCTATAAGCCTGTGTGTCAGGAGTGCTATAGACCTGTTTTCCTGTTTTCTTTCAGCCAGTTGTGGGAACAGAGTGTTCTGCTTTCGAGCGTGTAGCTTTTCCTCTCTACAGGTCTTCAGCTGTTCCTGTGGGCCTATGTCCTGAGTTCACCAGGCACGTCACTTGGAGCAGGAAGGTTGGTCTTACCTGTGGTCCCGAGGCTCAAGTTTGCTCATGGGGTGTTGCTTATGAGGTCTCCGCGGGGGCAGCCAGACATCAGCAATATTAAAAAATTCAATACCTTGTAAAAGCAGAATAAATTGGGAGCTAGTAACAGACCAGTTCTGGGAAAGCTAAAATCACTGGCAGACAGTTAGTCGAACATGTGTACCCTATACTTAGATTCTGAAAGAAGAGACACAACTCAGTATGTCAGTGGTGGGTAGGAATTTACTATGAAGTGGCAACCATTCAGCCATGCCAGGGAGATCTTTGGATGTATGCAAGCGAAGGTTCGTATAAAAGCCAAGATGGGAGCTCTTTGTACATAGTAGGGAGTTAGAAAGTGGCACCCCCCCCCCAATAACCTATCCACTACTCAGAACCAAATCATAGAGTCCTGAAGGAGACAAAAATTAGTATATCTAGAATACCCCAGATGTTTCTATGGTGTAACTTACTCTTAGACCATAGTGACCAGATGTTTGTGCACATGAGCCCTTTTTTTTTTTTTTTTTTTTTTTTTTTTTTTTTTTGCTTTTTAAGGTGCCTTTACCACTGAAGTCAGATACTCAGGGTAAAAACCAGGGTAACCCATTTTAATATGTGTGTACTCATCTACTTTCAACAGGCTTCAGATGAAAATGTGGACTTTCCAAAGAAAGAAGCCAACATCATGACTACCTGACAGAAGCCCTATGGTGTATATATTTCCAGGCCACTGACACACTCTGCATTTCTCAAACTCAAGACTACAATAAGTACTCCTATCTGAGATTGTAGATTCTGTAGACCTCATATTTGCTTGCTGAAAACACCACTCCAACCTCCAATCAAATATCAATCACCTTACCTAACTTCTCCAAACATGAACAAACATGGAAATACATTTTAACTACTACATTGGGGGAGAAAGAGAAGGAGAGAGAGAGAGAGGAGAGAGAGAGAGAGAGAGAGAGAGAGAGAGAGAGAGAGAGAGAGAGAGAGAGAGAGAAATACAGATACAGATACAGATAGACATATCCCTAGAAAACAGAAACTCATTTTGCAAGTTATCAGAAATATTGAATCAATAAATGAAAGCAAGGCTGTGGAGAGAATCACATTTGTTCTGTAAAGTACTTTCTGAGCAAGCATGAAGACCTCATTTCAAACACAGAATTTATATTAAAACAAAACCAAATGGGTGTGGGAGTATACACCTGTGATCCCAGTACTAAGGAATAGGAGGCATGCAGATCCCTGTCTGTGACTTGCCAGATAGTCTATTTGAGCACCAAGCAAGTACTTAATTCTATATGAAAAAAAAAAATTAGGTGGACTACTTCTGAAGTAAGGCAAATTCAAAGTTGCTCTCTGGCTTCTTAACATATGTCCACAAATACACATGTACTTAATACATATTTGTACATACATACATGTTTGGTAACACAAAAGACCTTGTACCCACATGTCTTCATGGAATCCAGGAGAATTCAGGATAGTCATCTCCATGGATAAGACAAAGAACCTTGAAAGCTGGGAATTGAAGTGATTAATAATCTGGTGGGAGTTGAGGATTTAGCTCAGTGGTAGAGCGCTTGCCTAGTAAGCACAAGGCCCTGGGTTCGGTCCCCAGCTCTGAAAAAAAAAAAAAAGAAAAGAAAAAAAATTAAAAATAATCTGGTGATCTGCATTTACATCAGGTTATATCAAGGTTCTACAACCAGGAATAGAGATGAATAATATTCAAATAAGACTTATATTATCTGGATTGACATAGGCACATAAATTAATAATATTCAAAGTAACTTTTACATTATCTGGATTAACAGGAACTCTCACACTCTCCCTCAATACAGACTAGATGTAGATAATAGCCCAAACAACTTTTTTGCTACCTGTATGAATGAAGCCATGCCACATCCATTCCTAGGCCTCTTAGCTAATACAGTGACTTCTCTACAACAGCCCAGCATCACAATTCAACTTCACAATGACTGCAAGATAGGAAGGACACGCTCATTTCCTTCACTTTGTCATTTGAGGTAGTAATAGATGGAATTAGGTACTGCCTCTGCTAAAGAGGAAACTTCTAGTTTCTTTGGACATTTGCTATGTCAAAGGGTATTCTACTGGAAGGCAAAGGTGAAAGGATATTTATCTGGAGGAGATATGAGAGAGAATGTTTCCCTGAAGCAGACTCAAGTGAAAATATGATTTGAAATAGCAAACACATAATAGGACCTTGGAAAGAAGGAGTATAAATATGACCCAAACACTGGTAGTTGAGCACTGAGCATTTATTTGATTTGATACACCTCACTATACTTTACTAATAATACACATGCATTGGTTCACCTTACCTAGCATTTCTGAGCTCAACTTGTGGTAAGCAGGCTTTGAAAGAAACTCACCAAAAGAACTGCTCATCGGGTTCCTATGGTGACTTGCTACTTCCACAGCCTCCCTTTAGACTGGTCAATGAGCTCATCAGTTTCTTTAGAATTGAACTATATCTGTCTGGTGTCTACCAACTTAAGGACAGGACTGTAGCTGCAAGTACATGCCTGCTGTCTGCCTGTCTAGAGGACTGATTTGCAGCTGTTGAGTCCTGTTTGATGTTTCCTACAGGATTGAACAGCTACCAAAGAATATTGACCTTGTCCTCAAAGAACTATTACTGAACAGGCTCACTTCCCCAGTATCCTAATAACTTTTCTCTTCCAATACTTCTGTTTGGTGGTAAGCTAGAGGACAGGTTGAATCCTTATAAAAAGTAGGTTGCCAAAAACACAGTGTATGCTACACACTGCACTTTATTGAGGGGCCAGCACCTCTGTACTAGGTTACTGGCAATTACTAATAGGGTAATGGTTGCTGATAGTAATGACTAAATAAAAATCAAAATGTTCACCATATCTTTTGTTTGAGCACTGGATTAGATAAGATGCTTTTCACTGTAAAAGGCAGATCTGAGAAGCCAAATTTGTCATCCTGTGATGTGGAAGGACCCAGTTATCACTTTTTGTCTCATGGTGAACTCTGGGTAGGAGGCAGGGGTTGTGGGGACAGAGTACCACCATGCTGTCTGCAAATTGCATGGATTGATACATATCCTGTTTTTTTCCCCTCTCTTCTACTTGTCTCTTTTGTCTTTTCAATGCATCCAATGTTAGCAGCAAGCCTGCAGTATTCTCAACTGTCCAAGTGAACTAGCTACTCATTTTACTGCTGTGAGCAAAAGCTGAAAATAGAAAATTTAGAGGAAGAAAGGGTTAATCCTGCCTAGCAGTCTGAGGTGATCATCCTATCACAGAAGCTGGAGAAATAGATTAACTTGTCATATTGTTTGGGGGTGGGCTCTAACACCTGGTTTCTGTTTTCCTGCTGAGAATGTAAACACATTTTTCCACTGTGCTTCTTGAGATTTTCCACCCAGTGAATTTGGGATATATGTACTAAGAACCTCAGTAAAGCATTAGCATTCTCTTAGAAAGAATGACCAATGTCTCTGTCTTTTCTTAAAATCTCCCAAGCCTACTCCCAATTTTTGGTACTGTGGTCACTCAGGTGCCATTACTGAAGACCACCTGAAACATCCAACTTTGTGCAACTAAGAAACTATCACATTTTTGTACTTTCTATAGCCATTGTTGGATTAGTTGGACTCTAGCTTGTAAGCCATTTCAATAAATTACTTTTACATGAAGCAAAAAGTTCATTCTGAAAATTCTCTGACCCTACAGTCCCATAATTAATACAATTTATAACCCCTCCCTCAATATAAGACCTACTTCAGATTTCATACCCATCCAGAATAGCTCAACCAGCTCAAAAACAAGTATTCAATCATGAGGGCAGTCTTAGGGTTTTATTTCTGAGAATAAACAACATGACCAAGGTAACTTTTATAGGGACATCTTGTAATTGGTGCTAGCTTACAGATTCAGAGGATCAGTCCACTATCATCAGGACAGGACAATAGGAATGTACATCAGACATGGCACAAGAGAAGAACAAAGTGCAGCATCTTGTTCTATAGCCAAAAAGAATAAGACTGGCATCCTCAGGCAGCTAAGACGAAGCTCTCAAACCCAAGCCAACAATGACACACATCCTCCATCAAGGTCACAGCTCAAAGAGTGCCACTTCCTGGGCCAAATATATTCAAACAAACACATTCTTATGCCCTGACCCACATAGATTTTTTTAAATTTTTGTGTCTATGGAGGTCATACCTAAACATAGCATAAAGTAAATTACATTTAGTCCAACTATAAAAGTCTCCAGAGTATTTATCAATCTCATCAATATTAAAAGTCAAAATATCAAAGTCTTTTCTGAGAATCATTCAATTACTTAAGTGTGATTGCCTTTAAAATAAAAAATAAAAAAAAATTAAATGACATATGTTATACATCAAATAATCTCATAGTGAATAAATACTGGGAAAAAGCCTCTCTGGATAAATTCTAAACTCTGCTTCCCCATGTCTGATGTTAACGCACTCTTCAAAGCTTTAACTTTTGACATTTTTTGTTGACTGTAGCACAATTCTCTTTGTCAGCTTCAATTCCTTGTCAGCAGCTTTCCCAACAGATATACCATTGCTTGCCATCTCAAGTATTTTGGGATCTCCAAGGCACATACAATGGTATAGCTTCAAGTTGTAATGTCTGTAATGTCTGGTTGACTTTACCTTGCTGCTCCTGTTCAGCCCTGGTACAGGCATCACCATACTGTGGATTTCCATAGCAACTGTTCTTCATCAATAGCCTCCCACAGGCTTATTTCATGGAAAACTTTTTTAACTCATTTGCATGGTCCCTCAGTTCTGGGCCATCAACTGAAACTAACGCTGTATCTTTACTAATGGTGCTCCCTGGACTTTCACAGTGCCAAACCTCAGCTACTCTCAATGTTCTCTTCATACTTTCAAAGCCAATACTACCAAGGTGATTCTTATACATTACCAACTCTACTGGCATCATGAGGTAAAAGTTTGGCTATCTCTGGAGCACAGCTTCATTGTGATATCAGAAAATACTTTCCAGATTTTCCCTCATGTCTGATGTTCTCTTTCTAATCACAGTTAATTTCTTAGTTCAAGCTGACCTGCATCAATTGTCACAGGAATCCCTTATACTTTTTACTCTAAATCCAGATACACATGGCTGAATCTATAGAGTTCTGATGCTTTATGCAACTAGAACATGACCCTCTTTTTCTATTACATGATTAGCAGCTTTATGCTTATCATTTCCTTCACTTCCTAAACTTTGCTATCCTAGAACTTTCTCTACAGTTGACTGTGAACTCAGAGATCTGCATGGCTCTCTCTCCTGAATTTTAGGATCAAAATATGTACCACAGGCCTGAACTTTAGCATTTCTCAACTTGGAACTTTGTCTAATCAAAGCTGTCTTTGAAATCAAGAGATCTGCTTACCTCAGTCTCCTGGTATTAAATGTGTGTGCTATCATGCTTGAATCTAAGTTTAGCTGGGTGAGGTCTGGCCCAAAATTTAGCATTCTCTTAATACATTTATCTCCTTGAATATAAGATTCAAGTCAATTTCACTTGCTGTTACATCTTTATTACTTGAACCAAACATATTACATAATTTTACTTTTTCAATTTGCTACTTTTCACTAAAATGTTCTTCATAGGAGTAAACCAGAGGCTGACACACCTGAGAGCAGAGGTAAGACATATTCTTCTTCTACGAGTGACCACCCTGCAGACTTTGAGACACACAAATAAAGGAGCAGTCTGGGACAAGACTCTGCTGGTTTCTGTCTGCATCCAGAGCTTAACGGTCACTCAGCTCCCTGTACCCAGATCCGACTATAAGTAAACAGGTCTACAGGAGTGCTGACACACAGGTTTACAGGAGAATCAAGACACTAACAGAGAGAACAAGACAGGCTAACACCAGAGACAACCTAATTGTGAGAGGCAAGTGCAGGAGGCTAATAAACAGAAATAAAGACTATTTGACACCATCAGAGCTCAGTTCTCCCACGAAAGTCAATACTGGATATTCAAAAACACTGGAAAAACAAGATTTGGACTTAAAATCACACTGCATGATGATGATAGAGGACTTTAAGAAGGACATAAATAACTCCCATAAAGAAAATATATGACAAGAGAGATAAACAAGTAGAAGTCCTTAAAGAGGGAAAACAAACACCCCTTAAAGAATTACAGGGAAACACAACCAAAAAGTTGAAGAATTGAACAAAACAACCCATGATTTAAAAATGGAAATATAAACAATAAACAAATTACAAAGGAAGAGAATCATGGAGATAGAAATTCTAGGAAAGAGATCAGGAGTCATGGATGCAAGCACCACAAACATAATAAAGAGATAGAAGAGAAACTATCATTTCCATCACTTCCTCCAAGTGAAAACACGGACACAATTGTCGAAGCAACAGTGTAATGCAAAAATACTCCTAACTAAAAACATCCTAGAAATCAAGGACACAATGAGAAGATCAAACCTAAGAATAATAAGTGTAGAAGAGAGTGAAGACTCCCAAATTAAAAGGCTGATATATATCTTGAACAAAATTATAGAAGCAAACTTTTCTAACGTAAAGAAAGAAATTTCCCATAAACATGAAAGAAGCCTAAAGAATACCATATAGATTGTACCATAAAAGAAATTCCTCCTGTCATATAATAGTCAAAACACCAAATACAAAAAACCAAAAAGAATAATAAAAGGAGTAATGGGAAAAAGTAATATAACATATACAGTCAGACCTATCATAATTACATCAGACTTCTCACCAAAGACTAAAAGCCAGACAATCCTGAGCAAATGTCGTATAGACACTAAGGGAACACAAATGCCATCACAGGCTGCAATATCCAGCAAAACTCTCAATCAACATACATGAGGAAACCAAGATATTCTATGAAAAAAATAAATTTACACAGTATCTTTCCAGAAATTCAGCGCTACAAAGAATAATAGATGGAAAACTCTAAGACTAGGAAAGAAACTTCAACCTGAGGGGGAAAAAAAAAAAAGAAATTTACTTTCTTGCAACAAACCCAAAGGAAGTGAGACATAAGAACATAATTCCACCTCAAACAATAAAAATAACAGGAAACAACAATCACTCTTCCTTATTATCTCTTAACATCAGTGGACTCTATTTCCCAATAAAAAGACATAGACTAACCGACTGGATACTTAAAGAGGACTCAGCATTTTATTGCTTAAAGAAAACACAACTCAGTGACAGGGACAGCCACTACCTCAGAGTAAAAACTTAGAAAACAATTTTTCAATCAAATGGTCCGAAGAAACAAGTTGGAGTAGCCAGTCTAATATCAAACAAAAACAACTTTCCATCAAAAGTTTTTAAAAAGAAGAGGAAGGATATTTCATATTCATCAAAGGAAAAATATACCAAGAGATATGCAAATTCTGAATCCCTCTGCTCCAAATTCAAGGGCACCTACATTCATAAAATAAACCATACTAAAACTCAAAGCACACATTGCATCCTACAAAATGATAGTGTGAGTTTTGAAACCCCTTCTCTCATCAATGGACAGATGATGGAAGCAGAAACTAAAGAGAGACGTAGAGAAGCTAACAGAAATTTTAGACCATATGGATTTAACATATATCTGTAGCACATGCCATCCTACAATAAAAGAATAAACCTTCTTCTCAGTATCTCATGATACTTTTCCCATAGCTGACCATATAATCAGTCAGAAAAAGGCATCAACAGATACAAAAAGATTAAAATGATTCCATGCATCCTGTCATCTCACCAAAGACAAAGACTGGTCTTCAATAACAAGAAAACACACAGAAAGCCCACTTACACATAGTAGTTGTACAACACTCAACTCATTGATAATTTAGTAAAGGAAAATTTAAAAAAAAGAAAAGTCAGTCTGGAGGCTCCTCAGAAAATTGGACATTCCAATACCTAAGGACCCAGCTATACCTCTCCTGGGCATATACCTGAAAGAGGTTTCAAAATACAACAAAGACACTATGTACAAAGGATCCTTATTTATAGTAGCCAGAAGCTGGGAAAAAAACCAAGATCCCCTTCATCAGAGGAGTAGATACAAAAAATGTGGTATGTCTATACAATGAAGTACTACTGAGCAATCATAAACAATGACTTCATGAAATTCATAGGCAAGTGGAATGAACTAGAAACTATCATCCTGAGTGAGATAACTCAATCACACACACACACACACACACACACACACACACACACACACACACACAAACCACTTGGTATGCATTCATTGATAAGTGGATATTAGCCAAAAAGCTCAAATTACCCAAGATGCAATCCACAGACCACAGGAAGCTCAAGAGGAAGGATGACCAAAATGAGGATGATCCTACTCCTTTTTAAAACGGGGAAAGATATCCAAAAGAGGGGACATGGAAGCAAATTTAGAGCAGTGACTCAAGGAGCTTCAATTCAGAGCCTGCTCCAATTGTAGCCCATAGGTATACAACCACAAAAATTAGATAAGATTGATGAAGCTAAAAAAATGCATGTTGAAAGGGAACGGATACAGATCTCTCCTGAGAGACACATCCCGAGCATATCTAATACAGAGGGCAATGCTAGCAGCAAATCACTGAATTGAGAATAGGACCCCATAGGGGGGAATTAGAGGAAGTATTGAAGGAGCTGAAGGAGATTGCAACCCCATAAGAATCACAGTGCCAACACAACCAGAGCTTCTAGGGAATAAACCACAACTGAAAGTCTATAAATGGACTGACCCAGGTCTCCAACTGCATGTGTAGCAGAGAATAGCCTTGTTGGGGCACCAGTTGAAGGGGAAGCCCTTGGTCCTGCCAAGGTTGAACCCTCAGTGCACGGGAATATGTAAAGGCAGTTAGAGGGATGTGTAGGGGGAATACCCATATGGGGGAGGGGAAGAAGAAGGAAGAGGGAAAGGGAAGGAAGGCTTATGGACAAAAAACTGGAAAAGGGAATAACATTTGAAATGTAAGTAAAGAAGTATATGTAATATTTAAAAAAAAAAGAAAATAAATTGAAGGCTTTTAGAATATAATAAAAATGAAGGCACAAGATACTCAAACTTATGGGATACAATGAAAACAATGCTAAGAGGAAAACAAATAGCTCTGTGTGCCTCCAAAAAGAAACTGGAAAGAGCATACATTAGCAACTTGAAAGCACACGAACACTCTCTAGAACAAAAAGAATCAAATATTTCCAATAGGAGTGGAAGGCAGGAAATAATCAAACTCAGGACTGAAATCAATCAAGCAAAAACAAAAAGAACCATAAAAATTAACACCACAACAAGGAGCTGGTTCTTTGAGAAAATCAACAAGATAGATTAATCCTTAGCCAGACTAACCAGAGGGCACAGAGAATGTATTCAAATTTACAAAAAGAAAAGGGAGACATAACAACAGTGTCTGAGAAAATTCACAAAATCATCAGATCCATCTACAAAAGCCAATAATTAACAAAACTGGAAAATCTGGATGAAGTGGAAATTTTTCTAGACAGATACCTGGTAAAGCAGAATCAAATAAACCATCTAAAGAGTCCCATAATATCTAAAGAAATAAAAGCAGTTATTGAAAGTCTCTCAATCAAAAAACACCCAGGATAAGATGGGTTTAGTGCAGCATTCTATCATAACTTCATAGAAGACCTTATACCAATATCTCCCGAACCATTCCATAAAATAGAAATAGAAGAAACACTACACAATTTGCTTTCTGAAGTCACAATTATGCTTATACCTAAAACACACAAAGACTCAAAGAAGAGCAAGAACTCCAAACCAATTTCCCTTATGAATATTGATGCAAAAATACTCAATAAAATTCTTGCAAGCCAAATCCAAGAACAATTCAAGACAATCATCCATCATGATCAAGTTGGCTTCATCCCAGTGATGCAGGGATGGTTCAATATACAGAATTCAATAAACATAATCCATTATGTAAATAAACTCAAAGAAAAAAACATGATTTTTTTCATTTGATGCTGAGAAAGCATTTGACAAAATTCAACACCACTTCATGGTGAAAGTCCTGGAAAGATTAGGAATTCAAGGTCCATACCAAAACATAGTAAAAGCAATACACAGCAAACCAGTAGCTAACATCAAGCTAAATAGAAAGAAAATTGAAGCAATCCAACTAAAATCAGGGAACAGACAAGTTGTCCCACACTCTCCATACTTATTCAATATAATACTTGAAGTCATAGTGACAGCAATCAGACAACAAACTGAGGTCAAAGTGACACAAATTGGAAAGGAGGATGTCAAAATATAACTATTAGCAGTTGAAATGATAGTATACTTAATTGACACCAATAATTCCACCACAGAAGTACTAAACCTGATAAACAACTTTAGCAAAGTGGCTGGGTATAAAATTAAGTCAAACAAATCAATAGCCTTCCTCTAATCAAAGGATAAACAGGCAGAGAAAGAAATTAGGGAAATGCCACCCTTCACAATAGTCATAAATAACATAAAATACCTGGTTTAACTCTAACCAATCAAGGGAAAGATCTGTGTGACAAAAACTTCATGTCTCTGAGGAAAGAAACTGAAAATCTCAGAAGATGGAAGGATCTACCATGATCATGGATTGGCAAGATTAATATAGTAAAAATGGCTATCATGCCAACAGCAATCTAAAGGTTCTGTGCAATCCCCATCAAAATTCCAAATCAATCCTTCATAGAGTTGGAAAGAGAAATTTGAAAATTCATCTGGGTATTGAAAACTGTCCTCAACAGTAAAAAAAACTTCTAGAGGAATCACCATCTCGGACCTCAAGCTGTATTACAGAGAAAAAGTAATAAAAACCATATGGCACCAGTAAAGAGAAAGGGGGGTAGATCAATAGAAAAGAATTGAAGACCCAGAAATGAACTCACTCCTATTGTCACTTGATAATTGACAAAGAAGTTAAAACTATCTAATGAAAAAAAAAAGATTGCATTTTGAACAATTGGTGCTGGTTCAATTGCATGAAGGTCAGCATGAAGAATAATGTAAATCAATCCATTCTTATTGCTCTGTACATAGCTTAAATCCAAGGGGATCCAGGAATTACACATAAAACCAGATACACCCAAACTAATTAATAGAAGAAAAAGTGGGTAAAAGCCTTGAACACACAGGGACTCTTGAAAATTTCCTGAACAGAACACCAGTGGCTTATGCTCTAAGATCAAGAATCGACAAATGGGACTTTATAAAATTGCACAGCTTCTGTAATGCAAAAGACACTGTCAATAGGACAAAATGGCACCCAACAGACTGGGGAAAGATCTTTACCAATCCTACATCTGATAGAGGTCTAATTTCCAAAATATACAAAGAAATCAGGAAGTTAGAATCCAGAGAGTCAAATAACCCTGTTAAAAAATGTGGTACAGAGCTAAAGAAGGAATACTCATATGAGGAACATTGAATGGCTGAGAAGTACCTAAACAACTGTTCAACATCCTTCATCATCAGGAAAATGCAAATGAAAACAACCCTTAGATTTGACCTTGCACCAGTCAGAATGGCTAAGATCAAAAACTCAGATGTCAACAGATGTTGGTGAGTATGTGGAGAAAGAACACTCCTTCATTGTTGGTGGGATTGCAAGCTGGTACAACCACTCTAGAAATCTCTCTGGAGATTCCTCAGAAAATCTGATATAGTATTGGCTGATGACCCACCTATACTACTCTTATGCGTATACCCAAATGATGTTTAAACCTATAACAAAGACACATGCTCCACTATGTTCATAGCAGCCTTATTTATAATAGTCAGACTCTGGAAACAACCCAGATGCCCTTCAACAGAGTAATGGATACAGAAAATGTGACACTTCTACAAAATAGGGTATCACAATACACAGGTATCAAAACAATGACTTCATGAAATTTATAGGCAGATGGGTGGAACTAGAAAATGTTATCTGGACTGGAGTAACTGAATCACAGGAAACCACACATGATCTGGACTGGAGTAACTGAATCACAGGAAACCACACATGATGTGCACTCACTGATAAGTGGATATTAGCCCAAATACTCTAATTGCCCAAAATCCAATCCATATACTACATGAAGCTCAAAAAGAAGGGTGACCAAAGTGCAGATGCTTCATTCCTTAAAAGGATGAATAAAAATATTCATGGGAGAAGATATGGAAACAAAATTTGGAAGAGAGACTGAAAGAATGACCATTTAGAGCCTGCTCCACCTGGGCATCCAGCCCATATATATACAGCCACAAAACCTTGATAATATTGATGAAGCCAAGAAGTTCATGCTGAAAGCAGCTTGATATAGCTGTCTCCTGGAAGGCTCAGAGAATGACAAATACAGAAACAAATGCTTGCAACAAACCACTAAACTGAGAATAGTGTCCCCAATAGAAAAATTAGAGAAAGGTTTGAAGGAGCTAAAGGGGCTTGAAATCCCATAAGAACAACAATACTAATCAACTGTAGCTCCCAGGGACTAAACTACTACCCAAAGAGTACACTTGGACAGAACAATGGCTCCAGTTGCTTATGCAGCAGAGGATGGCCTTATTGGGCAGAAATGTTTTGTCATGTCCAAGCTGGACCCCCAGTGTAGGGGAATTTCAGGGAGGTATGGCAGGGTTATGGAGGGGGAACACCCTCATAGAAGTGGGAGATCAGTTGGGATAGGGGGATTATGGATGGCAAACTGGGAAAGGAAACAACACTTTAAATGGAAATTTAAAAAAATTCAAAAAATTAAATACATAAATCAACAAGTAAGTAAATAAACAAACAAATAAATAAAGACTAAAACAGAGAGTAATTCTTTGCCTTTGCTGGGGCTCTTTCAAAACTCTTTTTCATTCCATCAATACAAATTTCTTAAGCCTCAGGTAGATTCCTTAGACAAGGACAAAATATAGTAACATTCCTGACCAAAATTCCAGTAAAACATTCTCTAGGCCACATGCTAAAATATTTTTCCACTAAGACCTCTCGACAAGGTCTGCACAGGTCAAAGCAATCTCACTAACAGAGTCTTCCATATTTCTACTAGAATGATCCACTAAGCTCCACTTAAATTATTCTACAACTTTACATATCCAAAGTTCCAAGATCAGCATTTCTCCAAATGAAAACATGGTCCAGCCTATCACAGCAATAACTCAGTCCTTGACATCAACTTCTATCTTAGGGTTTGACTGCTGTGAATAGACACCATTACCAAGGTAACTCTCATAAAGAAAACAATTAGTTGGGGCTGACTTATATGTTGAGAAGATCAGTCCATCGTCATCAAGGCAAAAGCAAGGCAGCATCCAGGAACATATGGTGATTGCAGAGCTGAAAGTTCTACATCTTCATCTGAAGGCTGCTAATAGTAGCCTAGCTTCTATAAAGCCTGAATGTGGGTCTTATGGCTCATTCCCATAGTGACAAACTTACTCCAACAAGGATACTCTTACTCCAAAAAGTCACACCTTCAAGTTGTGGCCCTTCCTGGGTCAAGAATACTGAAACTACTACATGCCTATAAACAAATAACAGGCAATTAATAATCTGAGGTAAACTCACTCTTATTCAGTACACCTGGGAGAAGCACAAGAATCATTCTGTGTTTAGAAGAAACTGTGGTTCTAAAACTCGTGTCTTTTTTTTTTCCCTCAGTGTTTTCTCACAAGCAAGTGGAAATCTCCTCACATGTCTCCATTCCTGGATTTTGTTCCCACAAGAGTCAATGTGTCTGGGATATCTAAGAGTCAGGAAAGTTTGGTAAAGGAAAGCAAAGACAGCTGATCATATGTTTGTATACAGAAGGAAAAACGGGGCAAGAATTCATGATGTGTTATAAAACATCATCCCCAGTGATGTACTTTCACTGGCAAAACTCTACCACCTACATGTTCCACAACCTTTCTAAACAGCACAATGAAGTCGGGACTGAGTATGTAAACATAGGACCTTAAGAGTGTCATATCTTATGTGAACTACCACAATCTCATACTAACAATCCAGTAATAATAAAGAAATTCCAAAGAATCAAAACTCTAGATTATTTTCTATGGGAATATTTGTGGTCCCATTAAGAATAGGATTTTAAAATATATTATATTTTTTAAAGTGTATGAAAGAGTATTTGATACTAATCAAACAAATGCCCATCTAGTTTAAAATGATTTTAAAATAACAAAAAGAAATGTGGGCTACAAGCTGGAGCAGCCTTATGGTTTATAAATGAATGGCAAATGTAAGAAAGGGAAAAAAAGGGAAGCAAGGAGGGATAGAGGGAAAAAGAAAGCAGATCATGCTTAAGTTAAAATGAAAAAAGGGGAATTTAAAGATGATCAAGTTTCTTGAAAAATGTTTGTCTCATTGGGCAAGAGTGCTTGCTATGTTCAAATGAGGGTACCTAAGTTCAAAGGTCTAGCTCCCAAATAAAATGTCATGTATGGCTTTTCATACCATGAACACCAACACTGAGGGCAGAGACTAGTAGATTCCCTGAGATCCATGGTAGACAGCCTAGATGAAAGATATGTTTCTAGTTCAGTGAGATATTGTTACTCAGTTGAAGTTATTGACTGAAGAGCAATAGATGATGACTCTTGATGTTGTGCTCTGGCCTCTGCATGTACTGCCACCCACATACTCACATGTAAGAAAGACACTTAAAAAACTCACAGACTCACATGTAGTCACACTTTTATACTCACATATACACACACACTCACACACAAATACAGGTGATACAATTTCCCTCATCAGTAGTTTCAGGAAGCAGTTTTCTCAGAATTTAAGGATGAAGTACTGTAATTTTG
The DNA here is from genome assembly GCF_011064425.1 of Rattus rattus. Classification (NCBI taxonomy): domain Eukaryota; kingdom Metazoa; phylum Chordata; class Mammalia; order Rodentia; family Muridae; genus Rattus; species Rattus rattus. The sequence goes on from NC_046163.1 coordinate 79,429,893, forward strand.
TTGTTATATGATGTTGCTTTGGGGAAGCATATGGTCATGGTGTACCAGAAATAATCACTATAGCAATTGTGAATTCTTAAAGAATCTTCTGTTATCACAAATTTTGACATACCATTTCTTTGTTCTACCCTGTCAGATCATGTATCTCCTGCTGACAGAAGAACCCCTAAATTAGCATTCTGGTGTACTCAACACTGATTCCAAGAACACACTATAAGACATTTCAGTTATTTATCATCTACAACTGTTCCCTGCTAGCACTAATCCAAGTAAGTATAACCATTTAGAACTCCAGATTTTTACATATTTCCAACCCCCCACAACAAGAACAACATCTTGTCGCTCACTACTAAGTATTTAGCACCATTTATTCATTTTTCATGTTTGTAACCTCACTCAAAAAATATGGCCAATTTGTTTCCAAGGTAGATGGAAGTAAGACTTTGAGATGACAATGGGTTGAAAAGTCAGACACTGTAAACAGAGAAAGAGTGTGTTGAATCATTTAGAACAGTGTTGTCCAATCTGTAGGATGTGACTCCTTTGGGGCCCAAATGACCTTTTCACAGGGTCTTGAAGACCACTGAGGAAAAATTACATTATGATTCATAACAGAAACAAAACAACAGTTATGAACTAGTAACAAATTCACTTTATGATTTGGGGTTACCACATCTTAAGTAACTCTATTAAAGGGTCATAGCATTACGAAGTTTGTGAACCACTGCTTTAGAATCTACTGGAGGAACTAAGCAGAAGTATCAGGATCCCTTCCTAGTAGAATTTTGCACAGAATGGAGATACTGTAGAAAGGGACGAAAATACCACCTCCACTTCTCCAGGGAACCAACAGAAGAAGGGTCATCTAGGCAGTAATGGAGCAGAGAACTTTGTTACCTGGTTGACTCTGCTGAATCTACTAGAGGAACTTTAAAGAAGGCACTTTTTTTTATTGGATATATTTTATTTACATTTCAAATGTTATTCCTTTTCCCAGTTTCCCATCCTTCCCCCTCCCCCTTTTTCTATGAAGGTGTACTCCCTCTCCAAAAACCCTCCTTTCCTACCTCCTTGACCTGATATTCCCCTACACTAGGAGGTCCCCTTATGCATCTGGAGTCATGGGTCTGTCCATGTGTACACTTTGTGATTTGTTTTTTTTTTTTTTTTCATCTTTATTAACTTGGGTATTTCTTATTTACATTTTGATTGTTATTCCCGTTCCCGGATTCCAGGCCAACATTCCCCTAACCCCACCCCTCCCCTTCTATATGGGCTTCCCCTCCCCATCCTCCCCCATTACCACCCTCCACCCAACAATCACATTCACTGGGTGTTTAGTCTTGGCACCAAGGGTTTCCCCTTCCATTGGTGCTCTTACTAGGCTATTCATTGCTACCTATGAGGTTGGAGTCCAAGGTCAGTCCATGTATAGTCTTGGTTAGTGGCTTGGTCCCCGGAACTCTAGTTGCTAGGTATTATTGTTCATATGGGGTCTTGAGCCCCTTCAAGCTCTTCCAAGCCTTTCTCTGGTTCCTTTAACAGGGGTCCCCTTCTCAGTTGAGAAGTTTACTGCTGGCATTCGCCTCTGTATTTGCTGTATTCTGGCTGTGTCTCTCAGGAGAGATCTACATCCGGCTCCTGTCTGCCTGCACTTCTTTGCTTCATCCATCTTGTCTAATTGGGTGGCTGTATATGTATGGGCCACATGTGGAGCAGGCTCTGAATGGGTGTTCCTTCTGCCTCTGTTCTAAACTTTGCCTCCCTATTCCTTCCCAAAGGTCTTCTTTAGCTCAGTGGTAGAACGCTTGCCTAGAAAGTGGAAGGTCCTGGGTTTAGTCCTCAGCTTCGGGGAAAAAAAAAAAAAAAAAGAAGAAGAAGAAGAAGAAGAAGAAGAAGAAGAAGAAGAAGAAGAAGAAGAAGAAGAAGAAGAAGAAGAAGAAGAAGAAGAAGAAGAAGAAGACACTTTAAATCCATTTCCAAGAATTCTCTTTTCTTCCTGGGACTTGACCCACAGCTCAGCCTAGCATGCAAGAAGCCCTAAGTTCCATCTGTAACACTACATGAAGCATGAAAAAAGTTGTCTGTGTATACTTGCAATACCACACACATGAAGTGGAGCAGGATGGCAAGCAGTTGGTAGTCACATGGTGGGTAAGAACAGACCAAGATACCAAGATATGTGAGCCTCTGTCAGAGAGAGAGAGAGAGAGAGAGAGAGAGAGAGAGAGAGAGAGAGAGAGAGAGAGAGAGAGAGAGAGAGAATCTCTTTTTTGCTTAGATGTCATCCTGAGAGAAAGGACATTAAAAAGTGGGAAGCCATAATGGTTGTTTAGGTTTCTTTCTTTTTCTCTGAAATATGTCAGTACATTATCTATAAACTCACTTTTTTTACTTAAAGGATAATAGAGTACTAACAACCTAGAACAATACTTTAGACATGAGTAAAGAGGAGACCTTCAACCTGCAGTGTATTTTGTCCTGCCTAGTTTTCTTCACTTATGGACAATCCACATAGATAAAATCAATGACTACATCTTGGGATAAAACAACATACTCAGATCATCTTACAGAGTAGATCAAATCACTGGAGCAGTATTTACTCACTTCAGAGTATAAAATGATTAAACATCTTAGGAGTAAAATTTGCCTACAAAAAAGGCATATTCAGCTAAAGAAGCCAGGTATGATGTGCTGGTCAGTGTTTGATATGCTAATTAAGCCAGTCATCTAAAAAGAATTTATTATTAAAGTCAGCTAATATTTACTGATCTTTTATTATGGCTAGCCAATATGCATTTAGGGACCCGTGGCCCCAGCAGCATTGTAGCAGACATTGCATTACTTGGTTTCAATGGGACAGGAGACCCTTGGTCCTGAGGTGATTTGATGCCTCAATATAGGGCAATAATACGGAAGTGAGGAGGGAGTGGCTGAAGGGGTAGGGAGCGCACTCATGTTGAATAAGAGGTTGACAGAGGGGAAACTGGGAAAAGGGATAACATTTGTAATGTAAATAAATAAAATAACCACCAAAAATAAATCCAGCCAAAGAGTTGCACCATGTATTATCAACTTTCTTTTTCAAGATTTATTTTTATGTGTGTGTGTGTGTGTGTGTGTGTGTGTATGTGGGTGTGTATATATGTGTGTGTGCATGTGTGTGTCCATGTACATGTGCATTTGCTTGTTTGTATGTTAGAGCATGAATGCAAATATACACTGCACATATGTTAAGTGACCTCAGAGATCAGTTGAGATATTCATATCCTCCCAGTTGGAGTCAGAGGTGGTTGTGAGCCTGTCCATATGGATGCTGGGAACTGAAATCTTGGTCCCCCAGAGAAATAGATGTGTTGTTAAGTGCTGATATTATTTCCAGCTCCTGTATTCACTTTCATGGTCAGTAGTAAGTATCCCTTAAGTTGCTCCCTTCTGACCTGCACTACTATAATTACCATCAGGTACTTCATGAAAAAATCTCATGTCAAGACTCCTCATGGCTTCCACACTTCTCACACTGAGAACAGATTCCTGGAGCTTTTCTCAACTTCCCAACCCACCTCTCTCTCTCTCTCTCTCTCTCTCTCTCTCTCTCTCTCTCTCTCCCTCTCTCCCTCTCTCCCTCTCTCCCTCTCTCCCCTCTCCCTCTCTCCCCTCTGTGTGTGTGTGTGTGTGTGTGTGTGTGTGTGTGTGTGTGTGTTTGAAAGACATCCTCAGATGTTCAACTTTCTTTTTTTAAAATTTGGTTCCTTATCAGCCTTAAACTAAACTAGGTAGGCTAGTCTGGCTGGAAAGTGATTGAATGAATTATTTGACTCCATCATACCAGCACAGGAATTACGGTCTCGCACACCTATGGACAGTTCTGCCTCCACTTCATCATGGATACTGGGGGATTGTATTCAGGTCCTCCTCCTTCCAAGGGAGTGCTTCACTGACTTAGAAAGCACAAAAAACCATGCCCATACTATGGCTATTAATTCATCTTTTTTAAATATAAAAGGCTTCTTGTCACAATGAGCTAATAAAGGAATTACATGTATAAATTAGCAAACCCCTGCAAACTCCTTGTCCTAAACTCTATATGTTTCAATGAATTTTTATACCATTGAACAAACATTCTGAAGCAGTGGAACTTCACTGTGTATTTTTTACTGTTTTTACTAATTACATGTTAATGCCCTTGTCCACCACAAAGAAAAATTAAGGAAATTAATGCTAAAACAAACAAATAAACAAACAAAAAACAATCAGCTTTATTTCATCTTTACAACACACAGTTTGTATATTTTTTACTTTCATTGTAAATGTTATACTGTCATGCATACATTTTTGTGTGTGCGTGTGTGTGGGGTGTGTGTGAATGTATGCATATATGTATGTATATATTTTAGGCGAGATCAAATATGAGGAGAAATGTAATTACTATTTTATTTTATTTATGAATTGGATTCCATTCCTTAATGTTGTACATTCTAATTCTATCAAATTTCCTGAAAATTTTGTGATTTTCTTCTATATAAAGCTGATTGGTAGTCTATTTTTATATATTTTCAATATTTGCAATATTTCTTCATCTACAAATTATAAGGAGAATTATTTTTCCTTTAGGGCCCTCTTATGCCTTTTGTGATGTTGCACTGAAGCCTTTTAGTAGTCTTGAGGCGTTTTCTTCAAAATTTCATCCTGGGGGATAGTATGTGTCAGTACCTTCATAACCAAGCATGGTGCTTCTCTTTTGCATTTTGTAGCAATAAGGATTTAGGTAAGTGCACAGTTCTGTGTTGGATCACATTCAAAAAAATCCTGTAGATTTATTTGCCTGTAGATGCAGTATGCCTATAACCACAGGTGTAACTGAGGAGAATAAAAAAAACCTTAATGATTTTATGTATTGAGCATATATAGAGAGTGCATAAGCTGGTGTGCAACACTCTTGTGTTTTCACATTTTCATTAGACTGGAGGACAACTAGAAAAAATTAGATCCAAGTAAGCTTCTGTAAAGAGTAAGAGTGAGTATAATATTTAGAAGCAAAGTCTAAGGTATGAGATGGATTGCTTCTCTTAAAGAGCCAGTCCCCAGAAAACACAAAGCTCAAAATAAATAAATAAATAAATAAATAAAATAAAATAAAAACCTCAAGAGTCCCAAAAACCCTCTCCATCACCACCCTTAGTTTACTTTGGGATAATTCTGACTCTAAATTTTGCTCAGGAAGGCAGTTATGAAAATCGGAAGCAATGAAAAAAAAGTCGTGAGGTAATTCATATCTGTGACTGATAACTTCCTGTTGCAAGGGACTACAGGATGGACCACCTGCCTAGACCCCTCCCACTGATCTACAGCACCCAAAGATCCATTCATGCCAATACTTAAGAGAATACTGGCCAGGAAATGAGGGTTTCCACAAGCTCTTCAACCACACCTTAAACATCCCTAAGACTAATGGTTCTCAGTCAAAATCAGCAGCAGCAGCAGCACCAGCAGCAACAGCAAGAACAACGACAATCACAGCAAACCTGAAACACATAAATGCAGATTTAATCCTGATTTGCTGACTCTACTCAAATATTTGTATATGGAATGTCACCTGCTCTAGGTAGAAAGCAAAGCAGGCAGGGCTTAGAGCGCCTTCTAAAATTCACTAATAGGGTTTTGTGGTGGCTTTAGGCCATACATATGTACATGTGTATGTGTATGTGAAATATATATATGAGATATGGCTTTTCATAGAAAGACTTGTGTTTATTTATGCCCAAAATCATTGTATTATCACATAAAACTAGGTTATTAAATGGAGTTCCAAGAAGAAATAACTCTGGGTCGTTTACATGAGAAATGCCCCATAGGTTCTGGAAATTGATCTTAAAACCCTAGCTGATGGCACTATTTTGGGAGGTTCGGGATGTTCAGCCTTGCAAGAGAAACATCTCTAGGTGTGGGCTTTAAGAGTATAAACCCTCAAGCTACTTTCCATTATCTTTCTCCTTGATGCTGACAGTTGAGCGTGCTGGTATATTTCACAATCAGTGTGGACTTATTCCATCAGAACTGTTACCACATATAAAATCTCTTCTATAAGCTGTTTTTCCCTTGATATTATCTCACTTTTCTAAGTAATTAATACAGACTTCTAGTTTGGAAAATTGCTAACATCAAAGAAGCATGAAGGAAAGAGAAAAATTTTCATGGAGACTAAGAAGATAGCTCACTTGATAAAATGCTTGTCATCTATGTGTAAGGGCTTTAGTTCAATCCCTAAAACCCATATAATAAAAGCCAGATGTGGAGGCACATCCACACTGGCAATATTCAGGGCAGTGAAAGTTCCTGTCTGAAAGAACCCAAGGCAGATAAGAAATGATGACTGATATCCAAAATTAACATTTGACTTCCACATACAGGCACATATGTGTATGAACCTATAATGTACATGCACACACATGAACACACGAAAACAAAGAGGAAAGAGAAAAACATTTTATCTTAGTTACTTTTCTCTTGCTGTTATAAAAATACCATAGTTAAGGTGATTTATAAATGGAAGGATTTATTTGTGGGTTGTACTTCAAAGGAATAAGAGTCTATTACAGATAGTAGTATGATGGGCAGAACAAGACTGCTTTTGAAGAAGCGGAGAGCCAATATTTCAAAATCAAACAGATCGCAGGAAGAGTACACTGTAAACGTTGTGTGTCTTTTAACATGTTAAAGCTCAGTCCCAGGGACATACTTCTTTTGCCAAGACAATATCACTTAAAGCTCCCCCAAAAAACAGCACCAACAAGGGACCAAGTTTGCATATGCTTTAGATTATGGAGGACATTTCATTCAAACCATCACACAAGTGCAAACCATTTAATCAACAGAAAATTTTTGCTTGCATGTTGTACTATTTGTGGTTCTTTATTTTATTTGAGTTATTACATGGGCTTGGAAGTTCTGACCCTCATGCTTGCATTAAAAGTGTACTTGACTGCTGTTTTCATTTGCCTTCATGGTCTCTGGAATGTAGTGATAATAAAACAGGAAAAGAAACATTTGCATGGGTGAAGGTATTTGATTCAGATGACAGGTTATCACTTACCAGATGCTTCTCTTAGAAGGATATAGATTTGTCTTCTCATTGTCTTTTAAAATACCCCCTCCTTATCTGTGGGAAATTAGAAAACCATTATTATTGGCAAGACACGTGCTTCACATAAAAAGCCTGGAGTTTTCAGCAATCAGCATTAAGAGGTGCCTTGTAATTGGCTCATAATAATGGCAAGGTGTAGAAAGCAGTTGAGGCCTTTTCAATTTGCATGTGTCATTAGTAGGAACTCATTAAAGATATGGGCAAAATAAAGTATAAATAAGGAGTCCCATGCTCTATAATTACAACTGTATATCTACTGCCTGCTTCCAACATTCAGATGAAATCCCACTGTACCCAGGCCTTTTGGACAATGCTCTATGGGTTTTCAAAGAACATTGTGACCAAAAACCACAAGACAGTTGAAGGATATGGCCTATGGTCAGATCATTGTGGTTTGAATTCCCTAAATGTCAGTGGATCCAAGCCCAAGTACACGGATTATGCTTCAATTGTGTTGCACTTTTGAGTCCCATTCCTGAGGCCTCTTGAATGTGTACCACTAACTAGGGGATAACTGTAGGGGATTCTTCCAGAATATTATCTTGTAAGGCCAACATTTTGGAAGGAACACAGAAAGACTGTGTTCATGTAATAGCCAAAATAAAAAGAGCTTAAAGATGAATAAAACCCTAAGTGAAAATATGGTAGACATTGATGCCATTCTTTAGCCTGCACATGTATGTAACATGAACTAACATACACACATTCAGACACACAAACCAAAAGGAAGAGAAAAGAAAAGTATCTACATTTTTACATTGTCTTTTCCAGGGGAGACACCAAAAAGATCTATTCATGCAGATAATATACCAAATGACAGAACAAAGTATGAATCTACCAATGTCTTTTGTGTGAAATCAGTGATGCTGCTAGGCTAGTAAAGAAGAAGAGTGAGAGTTTACTTATACCTAAAAGAGCTACATTACTAAAAGTTAGTTCAGTATAGACCCAATCACAGAAAAACACATTTGGTATGCACTCACTGATAAGTGGGTATTAGCCAAAAAGCTCAAATTACACAAGATGCAAACCAAAGACCACAGGAAGCTCAAGAAGAAGGATGACCAAAATGCAGATGCTTGCACTCCTTTTTAAAAGGGAAAAACTTTCCATGGGAGGAGATATGGAAGCATAGTATAGAGCAGCAGCTGAAGGAATGGACATTCAGAGCCCGCACCACATGTAGTCCATATATATATAAAGACACAAAACTAGATAAGATTGATGAAGCTAAAAAAAGTGCATGCTGAAATGGACTAGATATAGATCTCTACTGAGAGACACATCCAGAGCATGTCCAATACAGAGGTCAATGCTAGCAGCAAACCACTGAACTGATAACAGGACCACTCAGGGGAATTAGAGGAAGTATTGAAACAGTTGAAGGAGCTTGCAGTCCCATAAAACAACAATGCCAACCAACCAGAGCTTTCAGGGACTAAACCACTACTGAAAGACTGACCCAGGGCTCCAACTACATATGTAGCAGAGAATAGCCTTGTTGGGGCACCATTGGAAGGGGAAGTCCTTGGTCCTGCCAAGGTTGGACCCCCACTGCAATGGAATATGGGGGTGCAGTATAGGGGATGGATGGTGGGAATACCAATATGGGGAAAGGAGAGGGGAGGGAGGCTTATGAACAGGAAACTGAGAAGGGGAATAACATTTGAAATGTAAGTAAAGAAATATATCTAAGCACATAGGGACCTAGGAGCAGGAAGGGCAGGGCCCTTTTTTTTGCTGACTTCAGTGAGAGCTGAAAGCCAGCTCCAAGGGGTGACTTCAGGCTGGAGACGAACTTTTCTGCTCCAAGTGACCTGCCTGGTGGACTCAGGACACAAAGAGAAGTCCTCTAGAACCGGACACTTGCAGTTTCTAGCTGGCGGCCAAACCTCGCTGATCCAGGATCACAGCTTTCTGCCCCCAAACCCTGTGGAGAGAGAGCTGAATGCTCAGAAGTGTGAGCAATCCTGAGACTGCAGGGCAGGAGTGACTGCCACTTCTGCCCACCTTTTCCCATATCCCTGGCCCAAAAGGAAACTGCATAGTGCCTCTGGACACAGGAATAAAGGACCAGTCAAGCTGCAGGAGCCCTGTGTTCCAGACCGCAACCATATCTGAACTGAACTGGTCAAACAGCTTCATGCACCCAAATCCCATGGAGGAGAGAGCTAGACCTTCAGAGCAGCAGACACTCCTGTGTAAACAGCAAAAACTACCCTCTGCCCACCTTCCCAACTCAAGAGGAAAATGTCTTGTGCCATCTGTGCCCCCAGCTCACAGGGACATAGGAGAGGTAGGATCAGCACCCTTCTGGTTCCTGCCCATAGGGAGAGCTGAAAGTCAGTTAAAGGAAAGACTACAGCCTAAGAGGAGAACACTCTGTTCCCATAACTGGCTGAAACAAAACAGCAAAACAGGTCTACAGTAGTGCTGACCCACAGTTCTACAGGATGGTCAAGCTATTGTCAAAAACAGCCAGACTAGCTAACACCAGATAAAACCTGATGGGGAGAGGCAAGGGGAAGAAACCAAGCAACAGAAACCAAGACTACTTGGTATCATCAGAGCCCAATTACCTCATCAAAGCAAACACTGGATATCCAAATACACCAGAAAAGCAAGGTCTAGATTTAAAATCACATTTGATCATGATGATGGAGAACCTTAAGAAGATCATAAATAACTTCCTTAAGGAAATATAGGACAATACACGTAAAGAACTGGAAGCCTTTCAAGAGGAAACACAAAAATTCCTTAAAGAACTGCTGGAAAAAACAAAAAACAAACAAGCAAACAAACAACAACAACAAAAAAAAAAAAAAAAAAAACAGGAGAAGTAAATTAACAAAACCATCCAGGAGTTTAAAAATGGAAATAGAAACAATCAGGAAATCACAAAATGAGACAACACTAGATTCAGAAAACCTAGGGAAGAGATCAGTAGTAATGGATGTGAACATCACCAACAGAATATAAGAGATAGAAGAGAGAATCTCAGGAGCAGAAGATACCATAGAAAACATCGACACAAATGTCAAAGATAATGGAAAATAGAAAAAAGCTCCTAGCCCAAAACATACAGGAAATCTAGGACACAATGAGCTAATCAAAGCTAAGGATAATATGTATAGCAGAGAATGAATACTCCCAACTTAAAGGACAAGTAAATACCTTCTGCAAAATAATAGAGGAAAACTTCCCTAAGCTAAAGAAAGAGATGCCCATAAACATACAAGAAGCCTACAGAACTCCAAATAGATTGGACCAGAAAAGAAACTCCTCCCATCACATATTAGTCAAAACACGAAATGCACAAAAGAAAGATTATTAAAAGTAATAAGGAAAAAGGTCAAGTATAAAGGCAGACCTCTCAGAATTATAACAGACTTCTCACAATAAACTATGAAATCCAGAAGGTCCTGGACAGATACCACACATACCCTAAGAGATCATAGATACTAGCACAGGTTACTGTATCCAGCAAAACTCTCAATTAAAAGAGATGGAGAAACCAAGATATTCCATGACAAAACCAAATTTACACAATATCTTTCTACAAATCCAGTTCTAAAAATGATAATAAGTGGCAAAATCCAACACAAGGAGACAAGCTACACCCTAGAAAAAGCAAGACATTAATCTTTTTGCAACAAAAACAAAAGAATACAAGCACACAAACATAATCTCATCTCCAAATACAAAATAACAGGAAGAAATAAACTATTGCTTAGTATCTCTCAACATCAATTGACTCAATTCCCCCCCAAAAAAAGACACAGATTAACAAATTGGATACACAATGAGGACCCAACAGAGACAAAGACAGACACTACCTCAGTGTACAAGTTTAGAAAAACACTTTCTAATCAAATGGTCTGAAGAAGCAGGCTAGAGTAGCCATTCTAATATCTAATAAAATTGAGTTTCAACCATCAGTCATCAAAAAAGATGAGGAAGGACACTTCATATTCATCAAAGGAAAATTCTACCAAGATTAACTCTCAATCCTACATATCTATGCTTCAAATACAAGGGTCCCTACATACATAAAGGAAGCTTTACTAAAGCTGAAAGCACACATTGTACCTCACACAGTAATAAAAGGAGATTTTAACACCCCATTCTCATCAATGGACAGATCATGGAAACAGAAATTAAACAGAGAGATAAACAGACTAACAGAAGTTATGAACCAAATGGTCTTAACAGATATTTATAGAACATTATATCCTGAAACAAAAGGATATACCTTCTTCTTACCTCCTCATGGCACTTTCTCCAAAATTGACCATATAATCGGTCATAAAACAGGCCTCAACAGATACAGAAAGATAGAAATAATCCAAAGCGTCCTATCAGACCACCGCAGGCTAAAGCTGGAATTCAATAATAATAAGAAAACAACACCCACATATAAATGGAATTTGAGTGCTCTACTCAGTGATATCCTGGTCAAGGAAGAAATAAAGAAAGAAATTAAAGACTTCTTAGAATTGAATGAAAATGAAGGTACAAGGTACCAAAACTAATGGGACACAAGGAAAGCTGTGCAAAGAAGAAAACTCATAGCTCCAATTGCATGCAGAAAGAAACAGGAGAGATGATATATCAGCAGCTTGACAGCAGAACTGAAAGCTCTAGAACAAACAGAAGCAAATGCACTCGGGGGAGTAGAAGTCAGGAAATAATCAAACTCAGGGCTGAAATCAACCAAGTAGAAACAAAGAATCAACACGACCAAAAGCTGGTTCCTTGAGAAAATCAACAAGATAGATAAACCCTTATCCAGACTAACCAGAGGACACAGAGAGTGTGTCCAAATTAACAAAATTAGAAAAGAAAAGGTGACACAACAATAGAAACAGAGGAAATTCAAAAAATCATCAGGTCCTACTACAAAAGCCTATATTCAAAAAACTTGAAAATCTGGAGGATTTCTTAGACAATTTTCTAGACAAATACCAAGTACAAATGTTAAATCAAGAACAGATAAACTCTTTAAACAACCCCATAACACCTAAAGAAATAAAAGCAGTCATTAAAAGCCTCCCAACGAAAAAGATCCCAGGATAAGAAGGGTTTAATGCAGAATTATATCAGACCTTCACAGAAGACCTCATACCAATACTATTTAAACTAGTCCACAAAATTGAAACAGACGGAGCACTACTGAATTTCTTCTATGAAGCTACAATTACTCTTATACTTGAACCCCACAAAGGCCCAACAACAAAAGAGAACTTCAGACCAATTTCAATGATTAATATTGACGCAAAAATATTCAATAAATTCTTCCATACCGAATTCAAGAACACATCAAAAAGATCATACAACATGATCAAGTAGGCTTCATCCCAGGTATACACAGATGGTTTAATATATGGAAAACCATCAACATAATTCACTATATAAACAAACTCAAAGATAAAAACCACATGATCATTTCATTAGATGTTGAGACAACATTTGACAAAATTCAACACCCCTTCATAATAAAAATCCAGGAAAGAATAGAATTTCAAGACCCATACCTAAACATAGTAAAAGCCATATACAGCAAATGTGAAGCTAATATTAAACTAAATGGAAAGAAATCAGGGACTAGACAAGTCTGCCCACTATCTCCCTACTTTTCAATATAGTTCCTGAAGTCCTAGCCAGAGGAATGAGACATCAAAAGAGCTCAAAGGAATACAGATTGGAAATGAAGAAGTCAAAATATCATTATTCGCAGATGATATGATAGTATACTTATGTGACCCCCAAGAGTCCCACCAGAGAACTATTAAGACTGAAAAACAACTTCAGCAAAGTGTCTGGGTATAAAGTTAACTCAAACAAATCAAGAGCCTTATTCTACATAAAAGATAAACAAGCTGCGAAAGAAATTAGGGAAACAACACCATTCATAATACTATCAAGTAATATAAAATACCTTGGTGTTACTTTAACCAAGCAAGGGAAAAATCTGTATGATAAAAACTTCAGGTCTTTGAAGAAAGAAATTTAAGATTGCAGAAGATAGAAATATCTCACATCTCATGGATTGACAGCATTAATTTAGATAAATGGCAATTTTACCAAAAGTGATCTAAAGATTCAATTCAGTCCGCATCAAAATTCCAATCTAATTCTTCATAGAGTTAGACAGAACAATTTGCAAATTCCGTTGGAATAACCAAAACCCAGGAAAGGTAAAATTATCCTCAACAATAAAAAGACTTCCGTGGGAATCACATACCTTGAATGCAAGCAGTGTTACATAGCAATAATGAGGAAAACTCTATGGTATTGGTACAGAGATAGGCAGATAGACCAGTGGAATAGAAATGAAGTTCCAGAAATGAACTCACACATCTATGGTCACTTGATTTTTGTCAAAGGAGCCGAAACCATTCAATGAAAAAAAGATCGAATTTTCAGCAAATGGTGTTGGTTCATCTGGTTGTCAGCATGTAGATGAATGCAAATTCTTATTGCCCTGTAGAAAGCTTAAGTCCAAGTGGATCAAGGACCTCCAAATCAAACAAGATACACTCAAACTATTAGAAGAAAAAGTGGGAAAAAATCTCAAACACATGGGCACTGGAGAAAATTTCCTGAACAAAACACCAATGGCTTATGCTCTAAGATTAAGAATTGTTGTTGTAAAAATATAAAAAGTAAAAAAGTATTACTTTCTTTTATTTCCACTAAGATCCGGCACTATGGTGTCCCATGGAATCTTAAAATTCACCTGCAATATTGTCCTGCCATGGCTTCTTTCCCTCTCCTTCCTGTCTTTTCTTCCTTTCCATTCCAACCCCATCATCTTCCTTCAAACATTTCTCCTGCCCATCCTTCCTTCTAGTCCAATGACAGGCCATTTTCTATCTTGTACTTGTCTCACCTGTGACATCATCCACAAAGAATCGACAAAGGGGAACTCATGAAGCTACAAAGTTTCTGGAAGGCAAGGACACTGTCGTTAGGACAAAACGACAGCCAGCAGATTTTGAAAAGATCTTTACCAATCCTACAACTGATAGAGGTCTTATATCCAAAATATACAAAGAACTCACAAAGTTACACTGCTGGCAGACAAATAACTCTACTAAAAAATGGGGTTCAGAGTTAAACAAAATATTCAAAGCTGAGGAATATTGAATGGCTGAGAAGGAATTAAAGAAATGTTCAACATCTTTAGTCATAAGGGAAATGCAAATCAAAACAACCCTGATATTACACCTCATACCAGTTAGCGTTGCTAAGATCAAAACTCTGGCTAGAGCAGAATCTGGCAAGGATATAAAGAAATAGGAACACTCCGTCATTGTTGGTGGGATTGCAGACTGGTACAACCATTCTGGAAATCAATCTGTAGGTTCCTGAGAAAATTGGATATTATACTACCTGAGGACCCAGCTACACCACTCTTGGTCATAAACAAAAAAGTTGCTCCAAGATAAAACAAAGACACAAGCTCCACTATGTTCATAGCAGCCTTATTTATGATAGCCAGAAGCTGGAAAGAACCCAGATGCCCTTCAACGGAGGAATGGATACAGAAAATGTGGTTCATCTACACAAAGGAGTACTACTCAGTTATCAAAAATAATGACTTCATCAAATTCATAAGCAAATGGAATGAACTAGAAAATATCATCCTGAGTGAGGTAATCAAATCACAGTAAAAGACACACGGTATGCACTCATTGATAAGTGGATATTAGTCCAAATCGTTGAATTACCCAAGATGTCCAAACCATATGAATCTCAAGGATTACTGAAATGCAGATTCTTCACTCTTTCTTTAAAAGGGGAACAAGAATACCCTTAGGAGGGTACAAGGAGAAAAAGTTTAGAACAGAGACTGAAGGAATGGCCAGTCACAGCCTGCCCCACATGTGGCACATACATATAGAGCCACCAAAGTAGATAAGATGGATGAAGCAAAGAAGTGCAGGCTGACAGGAACTGGATGTAGAGCTCTCCTGAGAGACACAACCAGAACATGTCAAATACAGAGGCGAATGCCAGCAGCAAACCACTGAGCTGAGAAAAGAACCCCTGTTGAAGGAATCCGAGAAAGGATTGAAAGACCTGAAGGGGCTTGAGACCCAATGAGAACAACAATGCCAACCAACCAGAGCTTCCAGGACCACTACCCAAAGACTATACATAGACTGACACTGGGTTACAAATTCATAGGTTGCAATGAATAGAGTAGTAGTGGCACCAGTGGAAGGGGAAGCCCTTGGTCCTTCCAAGGTTGGACACCCAGTGTACAGTATTGTTGGAGAGAGGCAGTTATGCGGGTTGGATGCGGGGGGGGGGCACCCATATAGAAGGGGAGAGAGAGGGGTTAGAGGGATGTTGGCCTGGAAACCGGGAAAAGGTATAACATTTGAAATGTAAATAAGAAACACTCAATTAAATAAAGATGGAATAAAAAACCGAAATATATTAATTTTTTTAAAAAAAAGGAAAAATTAAAAAAAAAAAAGAAAAAAAACCAGGAAAAAAAAAAAAAAAATCAAGTAAGTATCCCTTCTTCCGGTTCAAGTATGCCTTCATAAATATAGAACTAATTAAGAGAAATTTAAAACAAAAAAGAGTATACAAAGAATCAAAAAAAAACAAAAAACAAAAAACAAAAAAACAGGAGCTGGTTCTTTGAGAAAAATCAACAAGATATATATATATATATATATATATAAACCCTTAACCTGAGGGCATAAAATGTATTCAAATAAACAAAATCAGAAATGAAAAGGGTAACATAACAACAGAATCTGAGGAAATTAAAAAAAAAATCATCAGACCCTACTACGAAATCCTATATTCAACAAAAGTGGAAAATCTGGATGAAATGGACAATTTTCTAGATAAATACCAGGTACCAAATTTAAATCAGGATCAGATAAACAATCTAAACAATCCCATAACACCGAAAGAAATAGAAGCCGATATTAAAAGTATCCCAACCAATAAGAACCCAAGACCAGATGAGTTTACTGCAGAATTCTATCAGACCTTCATAGAAGACCTCATACCAACACTGTATAAACTAGTCCACAAATAGAAACAGAAGGAACACTACCCAATTCCTTCTATGAAATTACAATTACACTTATACCTAAGCCCCACAAAGGCCCAGCAAAGAAAGAGAGCTTCAGACCAGTTTCCCTTGGGAATAGTAATGCAAAAATACTCAATAAAATTCTCACAAACCAAATACAAGAAAACATCAAAAGGAACATTCATCATGATCGAGTAGGCTTCATTCTAGGGACGCAGGTATGCAGGTATGATTCAATACATGGAAATCTATCAATGTAGTTCACTTTGTAAACAAATTCAAAGTGGGTGAAGCACACGATCATTTCATTAGAGGCTCAGAAATCATTTGACCACATACAGTGCTCCTTCATGAGAAAAGTCCTGGAAAGATCAAGAATTAAAGACCCATACCTAAACCTAGAAAATCAATATACAGCAAACCAGTAGTTAACATTAAACAAAATGGAGAGAAACTTGAAGCAGTTCCCCTAAAATAAGGGACTAGACAAGGCTGCCCACTCTCTCTCTACTTATTCAATATAGTACAATTCAATATAGTACAAAAGGCAGGTAGATCAGTGGAAAAGAATTAAAGACCCAGAAATGAACCCACACACCAATGGTCACTTGATCTTTGACAAAGGAACTAAAACCACACAGTGGGGGGAAAAATAACATTTTCAACAAATGGTGCTGGTTAACCGGGAGATAAGCATGCAGAAGAATGCAAATTAACCCATTCTTCTCACACTGTACAAAGCTTAAGTCAAAGTATATATAGGACATCCACAGAAAACCAGATACATTCAAACTAATAAAAGAAAAAGTGGGGAAGAGTCTTAATCACATTGGCAATGGGGAAAATTTCCTGAAAAACAAAAACAAAAAAAAAAAAAAAAAAAAAACAATGGCTTAGGCTTGAAAATCAAGAATCAACAAATGGGATGTTGTAAAACTGCAAGTCTTCTGTAAGGCAACGGGAACTGTCATTACGACAAAACAGCAACCACCAGATTGGAAAAAAGATCTTTACAAATCCTACATCTGATAAAGGGCTAATATCCAAAATAGACAAAGAACTGAAGAAGTTAGACTTCAGAGAGCCAAATAACCCTATTGTTAATGGGATGCGGAGATAAACAAAGAATTCTCAGCTGGGGAATTTTGAATGGCTGAGACTTACCTAAAGAAATGCTCACATCCTTGTTCATCGGGAAAATGCAAATCAAATCAACACTCAGATTCTACCTCACATAAGTCAAAATGGCTAAGATTTTTATGAGGTCACAAGAGAACCTGGTGAAGATGTGGAGAAAGAGGAATACTCCTCCATTGTTTGTGGGACTGAAAACTGGTACAACCACTCTGGAATCTGTCTGGAGGTTCCTCAGAAAATTGGATATTTCACTACCTGAGTACCCAGCTATAGCTCTCCTGGACATATATTCAAAAGATCCTCCAACATAGAACAAAGACACATGCTCCACTATGTTCATATCAGCCTTATTTATAATAGCCAAAAGCTGTAAGAAAAACAGATGCCCTTCAACAGAGGAATGGATACAGAAATGTGGAATATCTACAAAATGGAGTACTACTCAGCTATCAAAACAATTACTTCATGATATATGTATGTAAATGTACTGAACAAGAAAATATCAGTGAGTCAATCACAGAAACACACACATGTTATACACTCACTGATAAATGGATATTAGCCCAAAAGCTTGAACTACCCAAGATATAATCTCCAGACCGCATGAAGCTCAAGAAGAAGGATGACGACAGTGTGGATACTTCACTCCTTCTAAAAAGGGGGAACAAATATACTCTTAATAGGGTATATGGAGGCAAAGTTTGAAACAGAGACTGAAAATGGCCATCCAGAACCTATATATATATATATCCAGATATATATATATATCTCCACCAAAACTAAATAATATTGGTGAACCTAAGAAATACACGCTTTTCAGAGCCTAATATAACTGTCTCCTGAGTGGCTCGGACAAACCATTGAACTGAGAGTGGGGTCCCTGGTGGAGGAATGAAAGGATTGAAGGAGCTAAATGGGATTGAAACCCCATAAGAACAACACAAACCAACCAAAGCTCCCAGGGACTAAACCACTAACTAAATACTATACATTACCATACTATGGCTCCAGGTGCATATGTAGCAGAGGATGGCCTTGTTGGGCACTAATGGAAGGAGAAGCCCTTGGTTCTAAAAGGTTGGAACCTCCAATGTCTGGAAATGTTAGGGAGAGGGTTAATGGTGGGGAGGGGGAACACTCTTATAAAGAAAGGGAGAGGGATGGGATATGGGGCTTATGGCTGAGAAACCAGGAAAGGGAATAAAATTTGAAATGTAATTAAAAATATCTAATAGAAAAATCTGCTAGAGCTGAAAAAAATATTCTAGGTTCAGAAATTAGGTGAGTGACAGCCCTAGTATAAATGCCACCAGCCTTCTACAATATAGATTCCTCCTTAAGATGGATGTACCCAAAATGTCCTGCACTACATCCAGTCAGAGCATGTTTAAGAGTGGATATGTAAGGAAGTAAGACACACTTAACTGTATATGATAAGGATAGTTTCATTATTAAAGTTTATTCTCTTCTATACAGATTTGCCGCCCTGGTCAGCTTTAATTGTCTATGTAACATGACCTAAAGTCATCTGATAGGACAGCATTTATTGAAGGGTGGTCTAGATTAGATAGGCTGGCCTTTCATAATGTCCATAGGGGACATTATTTTTTGTTAAGTGCTGTGGTTGGGTAAAGCTCACTTTGGGCAATGCAGATTCCTGAACAAACAGTCCTGTTCCTATAAGAAGGCCATGTAAGCATGAGCAAACAAGCCAAATAGCAATATTTTCCTTGGTGGCTTGTATTTCAAGCTGCTGCTTGAACTCCTGTCCTGACTTTACTTAATGATGAACTCTGCCCTGGAAGGATAAAGCAGATAAATTCTTCCCTCCTCAAAGTTGATTTTGGTCTGAAAACCAAATAAAACCTGAACATACACTGAGAAAATTCATGAGAAAATATTGGAATCGTAAGATTCACTCTTAGTACATGTGTACTAAGAGTGGCCAACCAAAAAGGTACTATATATAAGATGCATTTCATTTCAAAGTAATCTCCCCCTTTATTTTTTGGAAAGGAGAGATTTTTAAACTGAAGCTATGGGAATTGGACAGAACACAGCTAAATTGACCCCACCATGAAAGAAAGAGAAGGACACATCCACATACAGGTGAGAAAGTTGGAAGAGAAAATTAAAAAGTAATATTAAAATTGTTAGGTGGTATAATTAGGGATAGTTTTCTCAACCAAATTTCCTCTATGTTCAGTTATTAAGGTGTTGGTATTTTTAGGAAACCTTGGTGGAGGCTATCAAAGAAGGTAGACTACTTCTCAAAATGCTCATATACAAAAAGGACAAATAAACCACTTAATTCTCTTCTTACATGGAGTCTATGTACATATTGCTATCTGTCCTAGAACTGTGTAAACCAGTCTGACTAAATCTGTCTATCTCAACATTAAAGGTACAAGCCACCATGCCCACCTTCCTCCAATTTTTAATACAGTTGTTATCCCCTTCCCAAGCTTGTGGATAGAATAATAAAACTTAAACTGACAGGTAAAGGTAAAGGCTTATTGCTCTGTTAATCTTTTCATGGAATTTGGATCTGTAAAGCTCCTTACCTAGAATAATATAGCATCACAGATTGTGTCTCACCTGGCTTTAAGTGAGGAAAGTGGCATCTTTCACAGGTGTGGCAGAAAGAGAATAATTGGATCTGTTAAATGTGAAGCATGATTTTTTTAAAGGTTAATAAATAATGGTATTTAAAGAATAAAACAAGACTATGAGGTAACTGAAATTATTGATCATTTCACTTCTGAAATCTCACCTGAAGCTCACAGTGTAGACATATGTACACATTGTAATTAACTGGAAGAATAGCAATGGGACAAAGGGAGGAGAAAGTTAAAAGAGGGATGAAAAGGAGAGGACATAAGGAGAATAAGGTATGATCATTTGTAAGTATAAAGATGCCATAATGAAACATATCATTTCTTATACTAACCAAAACATTAATTAAAAACATAAATTGAAACTCTTTAAGAAAACTTTCAGTCCTCCAAAAGTTCCTGCAAAGCTAGCCCAAAAATCATTTTAGTTACTTTGTTCCAAAGATTTCTAGCAGAGTCAAATATTGAATCCAGTTTCCTGAAGTCTCCTGAAACACATGCACAGGAAGAGTTACTCTGACTGGATCTCTACACTGCCCTTTGGTGATGCTAGGATCATTTTCACACATGAAACCTTGTTGTAGGGATTACTAGTAGTTAATATTCTAGCTTTGTTTACAATTCTTTTATTAGCACAGTGTAATTCTACATAGTTCTTAGGTGAAGTGTGTTGTTTCAATAATGCATTTTCTGTGCATGTGTGTAGGTTTGTGTGTGTGTGTGTGTGTGTGTGTATGCATGTGCCTGTCTTCTCTCTCTCTCTCTCTCTCTCTCTCTCTCTCTCTCTCTCCCTCCCTCTCTCCCTCTCTCTTTCTCTCTCTCTGTCTCTCTCTTTCTCTCTCTCTGTCTCTCTCTGTGTCTCTATCTCTCTGTCTTTTTCTCTCTCTGTCTCTCTCTGTCTCTCTCTGTCTCTCTGTCTCTCTGTATCTCTCTGTCTGTCTCTCTGTCTTTCTCTGTCTCTCTCTCTTTGTGTATGTGTGTGTGTGTGTGTGTGTGTTTGCATTCGAGCGTGCGCGCGAGCGCTGACACATATGAATGCCCGAGGTTGATGTTAAGTGTCTTAATTTTATATTCTGACACTAATTCTTTGTGAGACTCATCTCTCTCCTGCTTTGGTATTACAGGTACACACCATCAAGACCAGCTTTATATAAGTGCTGGGGTTTAGCTCCAGTCCTCCTTTTCTTCAACAAATACTTCACTACCTCTCTAGCCCCACAATCATGAGTTTTTATAGGAAAGAAAAAAGAGAACTCAGCAAATAGAAAGGAGTGACAGGATCCTTATGATCTTTCCTGATGCTGTCTACAAGTAATTCCTGCTGAGTCCTTCTCCCAGAATCCTTGTCATTTTTCCTGCTGTCCATGAACAGCATTTGCTGAACTCTTCTTCAATGCCAATATATAAATAAGTCGAATGGGTAATAGAGATTTCCATAGAAAAATTCTACAAAGAGTGATAGAACTTTAAATTAAGCTGTCTGCTATTTAACCTTAATTTCAAACTTTTCTAACTGCTGTCTGCCTTTTCACTGACATGACTTATACTGAGCTTGACAACATCTCCTCTTGCATCAAGAACAACTGCAATGTTCACCAGTACTTCCCTCTGTTCCTTAGAATGTCTGCATTCTATACACAGTGAACAGGTTTAGCTTGGTCCTAAATATAACTGAGTATAATTTATGGTTTTGACTTGAAACTGACACAGGAGTTTCTCAAAATTCAAGTCCAGGGTATTCTGCAGAGGGCACAGTGAATAGGGCTAAAAGTTTATCCCTTTCAAGTGGCTGGAATTTGGTATAATCAGAAATAGAAGGAAAAAATATTGGAAGAAAAAGAAAAGAATAATTTAAAGATTTACTGGGACCCTATTTCCAGCACAGAAAGACATGGAGTAAAAAGAGAAAGCTTGTTGTCATTTTTACTGCTTCTCAGGAGAGGCATGTCTGGTCCAAGGGTGTGAGTTAGGGTTAGGGTTAGGGTTAGGGTTAGGGTTAGGGTTAGGGTTAGGGTTAGGGTTAGGGTTAGGGTTAGGGTTAACTACCCCATAAACTACGGAACCATTAAGACCAAAGCTGGGATTGCATTTGACTGAAAATTTGTAAAAAGATCAAGCTTTTTATATTCAATTTCCTCAAATACCATCAATTTTGGAGACTCGAGGGCAAGTGCTCCTAACACAGAGCAGGTAAAAGGTAGTTTATGGACAGACTATCTAAAAGAGCAGCAATCTCACTCCTCTGAATTGCTTCCTCTGCCATCAAGAATGTTATCTGAGTTGTCCGCAGGCAGTCTATTTTCTCATTCTTTTTTTCAACATTTAAATGTGGTGAAAAAATAATAAAAAGAAAATATATCAGACAGGATTGACAAGTCAAATAGCTTATCGAATCACAAAGCTCTTAGATTAAATAAAAAGTATGTCAGAAAAATGGGGTGAGGAAGTGAAATTTTCCAAATATTTGCTTTGCAAGTGTGAAAACATAAGTTCAACCTCCCAAAACTAATGAAAGTCAGGTTTGACAGTACATATCTCTAATTGCAGTGTTTCTACCATGAAATGAGAGAAAGGACAGGAGAATCATAGAAGCTCTTGGGATAGTTACATTGTTGTTCATAGCAAATCCACTATTTCAAAAAATGTAAAAGAAATGACATCTGAACTTGTCCTCTGACCTCTACATACCACCCTGTCATTCTCATTCCCACACTCACATATATGAATGCCATACACACACACATACACACACACACACACACACACACACACACACACACGCTTATACATCATAAACACAAAGAAATAAAAATTTTAAATTTCCCAAGTCTAGCTTAGCCATGTAAAAGACTGCTTGACTTGGTTTCCACCCCAGGAACTGAGCCAGCAAGTTGGCGGCCTCCACTAGTGATGAACATTGCTGTAGGTGTAAGGCTTGTTTTTATAATAATGTAAGGACTGTCCTCACTGCTAAGCTTAATAACTCCATGGTAATCAGAGATATCATGACTCTGGGAGGCATTGATGTGATTAATATCTCTGCAGAATCTTGCATTCTGAGACCTTCAGGCATCCCTTAAGGCTGTGGGAAAGATGTCTGAAAATATGAGCTCAAGAATATGTAATTCCTTAACTTTGTAAAGTATAAGCATTCAGTATGAATTTTAAAAGGAGCTGTGCAGACAGAGAAAATCAGAGGAAGCTGTGCTATTAGCCAACTTGTTATACAGATACAAAGACAGGCAGATTACTGAAATCATGGTCAACCTGAGAAAGAGTTATGTTAGCCCAGGAACAATCGAAAAGGATATCAGGGTGGTATCCCACCCAGCTCATTATTTGTGCTTACAAAAGCAGGAAGATCTATGGACTTATTTGCACTTTTTTTTTTTAAATGTTTCAAGAATGAATCAGCTGGTGCCATGGAATACATGGAACAGCGATTAAAGGGATGATCAAAAGGGAATTTCAGATATTGATTGAGTTGATATTTCAACAGAAGACTAGGCTTTTGATCCACAAGACATGAGTTTGATGTAATTGCAAGAGAAAACTGTCTGTAGATGTAGAAGTCTGGAAAGGTGTTGAGAGCAAGTATAGGCTATTAGCTTATAACCGAAAATTTGCCTTCAAGTTTTTTTTTTCCACCTTTTTAAAACATTCCTTCTCAAAGGAACTCCTTGAGAATCAGAGGCTGGTTCTTGGCATAAATTAAAGTTTGATGTTGAAGAAAAGATATGGCATTAAATAGATTGAACAGATGATTAGGTTACATACTCTCCCCTACAATGTCAAGTTGTGGCTGTCATTTGCCAGCCTTCCCTGCATATGGGTAGACTTCTGCATTTTCCAACATATTGTGGGTAATGCTGGTATGTTCTCTTTCCATTCCCACACAGAAAGTTAATAGATGCATGTCCTGGCACATTCAATCACCACCTGCTTTGTATAACAAAATAGCAAAACCACATAATGAAAGTTTCTTTTGGTTGTAAGCCTAGCCAAAAGATGCTCCAACATACAACAAACACACATAATCCACTATGTTCATAGCAGCCTTATTTATAATAGCCAGAAGCTGGAAAAACCCAGATGTCCTTCAGGAGAGGAATGGATACAGAAAAGGTGGTACATCTACACAATGAAGTACTACTCAGCTATCAAAAACAATGATTTCATGAAATAATAGCCAACTCAATGAGCTAGAAAATATCATCCTGTGTGAGGTAACCCAATCACAAAAAAGACATATAGTATGCACTCATTGATAAGTAGATATTACCCTAAAATCTCAAATTACCTCATGATATAGTCTGCAGACCATATGAAATTCAAAAACAAGGGTGACCAAAGTGCAGTCTGTTCAGTCCTTCTTAAAAGAGGGAATGAAAATAATCACAGTATGGGATATGGAGACAAAATATGGAGCAGAGACAGAAGGAATGATCATTCAGAGACTACCTCACCTAGGGATTCAGCTCATATTATATACAGCCCCCAAATCTAGACAATGTTAATGAAGCCAAGAATTGAGTGCAGACAGGATTCTAAAGCTGTCTCCTGAGAGGCTCAGTCATAGCCTGACAAATACAGAGGCCAATGTTAGCACCAGAACATTGAACTGATAAAGGGGTACAGGTTGGTAGAGTTAGAGAAAGGATGGAAGAAGCTGAAGGGTTTGCAACCCCATAAGAACAACAATGCCGACCAAGCAGAGCTCCCAGGGAATAAACCACTACGCAAAGACCACACATGGACAGATCCATGGTTCCAACTACTTATGTAGATGAGGAAGGCCTTGTTGGGTACCAATGGAATGAGAACCACTTGGTCCTGCCAAGGCTGGACTCCCCAGTGTTAGGGAATGTTGGGGGATCATGGGAAGGGGTGATGTTTGGGGAGGGGAATCATCCTTATAGTAAAAGGGGAGAGGGATGTGATTAGGGGGATTATGGCTGGGAAATGGAGAAAGGAAATAGCATGTGAAATGCAAATTATAAATGTCTAATTCAAAACATATGAAATCAAATGATGTCAAAAAAAGAAGAAAATGAAAAACAAAGTTTATTGGGAATCTTGGAAGAGAATGTCCTCAAATGGAATGGAATTGGAGGGTAAATATAGAGATGTTTATACAGCATACATGTTTTCTTAAAGCCATATTAATACCAATACAGTCATTTAGGTGTTTATGAACTCTCTAACATTGACTTGAATCAAAAAGTGCAATGGTTACTATGTGCTGTCTACTTGGCATGATCTAGGATTGTCTTGAAGAGAAATCATTGGGTATGTTGGTTGGGAGGAATTTCAAGATGACATTATTGTAAGTGGAAAGACCTATCATAAATATGGGTGAAAACATCCCATAGGACTAAGCCCTAGAATGAATAAAGAGAAACTGAACTGATCATGGGATCATTATTCTCTGCTAGCTGACCAAGGACACAGTGACAGCACCTGCCTCATATGCCCAGAACCATGCTTTCTGTGCCTTTATATACTGTATCTCCTGGTACTGTATTAGACAGAAGAAACCTTTTCTTCTTTCAGTTGTTCTTGCCAGGTATCTTGTATAGCAACAAGACAAGTGATAAGAACAAAAGAAAAGTGATGTGGGAAGATCACTGAGATTAGCATCTCATGCTTGGTTTACTGCCCCATGTTGTGTGGTATTTCCCAATTTCTCAAGCCTTTAGACAGGTATCGCTAGGATGATTAAATGACATTTATTTGAAAAGTATGCCAACTCTTGGTCAGTTTATCGATCTTCCAATTAACTTCTATATAATCAGGATTCTCTCACTGCTCTTCTCTGTAAATGGCAAAAAACAGGTGTCCTCTTGTTCATTAGCTCAAGAAAAATTCTCCTTCATTTTAGTTTGGCTTCAGAGTTAGTGCTCATTGAATAGCAGTGTGGTACCAGAAGAATGAGACCATTGCCTGCATGGTGTTTACAGCAAGGAACAAAAGAGAATGTGGTACTCAGCTTACTTTCTCTTTTTCCTGTGCCTGGGACTCTAATACATAGTAACACTAGCATTTTGGGTATTTCTTCCTATCTTTAACTTAATCTAGAAAAGACCTCATAGGCATACATTCAGATTTGTCTCCAGAGTGATTCAAGACCCTGTTGAGTTTATTATCAGTATTATGCTGTCAATGAAGCACATGTGTTATATTGAATCAGATAACTACAATCTATGTGCTTGCACAAATAAACTTATTTATAATGCATTGACTGGCTCATCAAAGCAATGGTGTTTTGAAATATACTGTTTACAAATTTAGAGGGAAAGAACACAGTATGTTGGCCACTGTCTGGTTGTCAATCTAGAGCAGCACTGCTCCAAATCAAAGGCATCTCATGTTCTAAATGACACTCAGCAGGTTATATCTGATCTCTGTTAGTTTACCATGTGTAACCTAGAGATAAAATGAGATAGAAAGTTCCTTAGTGGTAAGGTGCTTGGTGAGCAAGACTGGAGACCTGAATTGGACTACTAAACCTTGTAAAGATGGAATGAGAACTGATTCCATCTAGCTGACTTCTGATCTACACATATGTAGCATGGCATGTGCACCTACACATACACACACACACACACACACACACACACACACACACACACACACTCCTAATGACAGTAATAAATAAATAAAATGTAAAAAGTATTTCTCACTCATTGATTTTGGTATTTCATGCATTATATATATTATATATGTAGAATAAAACAAGGGGAAAGTTTATTTGGTCAAGTTCTAGCCTTTCAAGCATGAGGACTGGAGCCAATTCCCTCAGAACCCCCACAAAAAACAAAAGCTGGGCATATTGGCACATACATATAATCCATTTGTTCAAAGTAGAGACAAACAGACCACAATTCTCACTGGCTAGTCAGATTAACTTATACATGTTTTCAGTAAACAATGCTGACTGTCCACAAGAGGAGTGGATAATGTTGGTTACATCTGAGAAAAGAGACCCAGTGTCAGACACTGGCTTCAGCATGTCCAAGCACACATATGCCTGCACATACAATTTGTGTGCAGAGAAAGACAGAGACATGGACAGAGAAGACAAACCTTAAATCAAATTTGCAATTGTTATATCAGAGCCACAAATTCTCCTATAGAAAACAGAAAATGTTCTAGTGGTAGGCATATTAGGCATACAGTAGCATATGTAGATCCCTCCTCCATAAGCAGATAGTGCTTTTCAATCAAACTCACAGCATCCTGAGGCATGAGCTTAAGGTACCTTTGGGGAGCTGACAGGCAGAGGAGTTCAGCTTTGCATTCTGATCTTAGATATATAGGGTAACCTCTGGTACCCAGTAATGCCCACTGACTCTCATTCCATTTTACTTATACAAGCAGGTATAAAATTTTCATCTGATGTTCTGTTTTATTATTGTGAAATATTAAACATTAATAAATTATTCAACCCAATGGAAAATACTGCAAATGATCTTTAATTTTATCAAGTGACTCTTGAGTGATGGGTCATTTAAGGACTATATTGTGGCAGAACCCACTCATAGAGACTTCCATTCATTTTCTCCTACTATATGACCTCGTATTCTGGAATTTTAGCTGCAAATAATTATGCAAAGAATCCGTTTTTGGTAGTCCACTGCTTTACTCATTTGAAGAGGAGTTTGATCGAGATATAAAATCACCCTATGGCAAGAAACAAGAGACTTGAGCAAAATTGGTCCCAAAATTTTGAAAGAACTCAAACTGTATAAAATGTTCTTTACTCTTTATACTGTTGGACATGAGTTGTGGCCATGGAAGCTAGATAATAGCTAGGAATAAATGTCTAAGGAATTTCAGACTCAGTTGGGTCTGTTTTTATGAGAGGTTGGGGGGATGCCAGAGAGCAGGTACAACTGGAGTATGAACCCACCTCATTTTAAGGTTGGCTTTAAGGAAGATACCTGCTTGTTAAGGATTCTTTCTGAATACAGCTTCCCTAAGAACATCTGAACGAGTGTACCCGTAAACGGGGAGCTGCGTCTCTCGCTCCGATGGAGGGGTGAGGTGCCCCCAGGAATCATGAGTAGCCGGTCTTGATGTAACAGCAAGAGGTAGCTTTTATTAACGAGATCCCTATAAGTGGGATCCCGGGTCGATACATATCCTACACAGGAGTCAGAGGAATCAACCCCGAGCTTCCAAACTCGGGGGTTTATATAGGGGAGGTTAGGGGCATTCACGAGGTTACACATGATTGGTCAATTCAAATGGTGCACAGTTACTTTCGGCTCAAAATTACATCAGCAAGGAGTACGTGCTATCTAGCAGCCCAGCAGCGCGGGCAGGGGGGCTTATCTCACTCAGGGGGATGACTCACTTCTGGGGAGTGAAGGAAGGGGAGTGGGTGGCTACAGATGGTCAGAGTCCTTGGGGCTGGTAGCCGGTGCGGCAAGTCCTATCTCTGGCTCTGCTCTCCCTCAGGCACGTCCGGCCCTGCACATCCGGACTCTGACAATGAGTAACCTTTTTAAAACTCTAGTTCTACATATCCATACTGTCTCAGTTTAGATGAAGGCAACCTCCTATACCAGCATCATCGCTATATATCCAGACAGAAGAGATTAAGATCTAAGATGTCCTTGAAAGTCAAGAGGACATCTTGTGACTTTTTCTGGAATTTCTATACATATCAGTACGTGAACACATTTGTCCAAAGCTACTTATTCACGGTCACAAAAGTATTGAATATAGATACCATGGATATGCTGCTTTAGATTTACCCCTGCTTTTTCTTGGTCCTCATGAGGGAGGAACCTCATATACTGATGAAAGTCATGGGTCACCATCTTAAGCAATGCAAAAGGGAGGTGCTTATGGGGTTGCACAAAGAGCCAAAAATAGAGTATCCTAGTAACAATCCAAGAAAGCACTTCCGAGCCCACTCACCCACAAACCCATCCTCACCAATTTGCCCTGACTCACCAATGCAGGGTGATACACTCACACAAATCAAAATATTTCGTCTCTTAACATGCTTGGATTCTATTCATTAGGAAACTCAATATTTTCTAATTTATTGTGATGGAAAATTTGATTTTTTTTTTTATTTTGCAATTGTCAGAATTAAGGTTTAAATCTGTGTTCCTTCCAATGATCATAATGTTCTTAACTATGGCACTTGGACAGTACACTTGATTCAAGTGTTTTCAGAGACCCTTTTCAGCTTAACTGTCCTCAGAGATCCTGCCCAGCTTTCTGTTTATTGAGATTGTTCTTGTATCCAAAAGCACAGTATCTTTTTTCTAAATCAATCTCTCTGTCTCTGTCTGTCTCTGTCTCTGTCTCTCTCTGTGTCTGTCTCTCTCTCTCCTTCTCTCTCTCTCTCTCTCTCTCTCTCTCTCTGTGTGTGTGTGTGTGTGTGTGTGTGTGTGTGTGCATATGTAGATCAGAGGTCCATTTCAGGTGTCATTCCTCAGGTGCCGTCCACCTTCTTCCTGAGAGAGTCTCAGAAACATGACTACACTAAAATAGGCTACACAGGCTAACAAGAGACCTCCAAGAGTCCTCCTGTCTCTGCCACTCCAAAACTAGATCAATGGTGTTTTCTACTCATTGGAGAAAGAAAGCTGCATTCTAGAATTATTAAGAGCTAACTAGCCTCAGCTATTCTAGATTACCGTGACTAAGCTGACTCTAAAATGGATGTCATACCCAGCAACAGAAACATTTTTTTTTACACTGTATGTACTTGGTGAAACAGAGATTCCAAAACTAGAGAACAAAAATGTGAAGATAAGATTTTCCTCGATAAGTACATAGGGAGCCAAAGGTTCATGAAAGGATCTTATCCTGGGGACTGTTTTAAACAAACCTGGTGGTATTCAGAAAGGGATCTATACTCCTAAGAGAGGCTCTTTTTCTTTTCGTCTTTTAAGTTCCCCTTTTCTAGGGAAGTGACTCAGCTTGCCACCACCCCTCAGTAAGGAGGCTTTCCATTTTTATGGGTTTTGTTATTACTCTTGGCTCTCTCAGTCTACAAGGATTCAGGAGAGCATCCTTCTTACCTAGGGAATGAAAGCTAATGGATGTCTAATTCAATAGTTCTCATGATGTAAAGTGCTGGTTAATAAAAAGCTATTACAGAAGATTAAGTGGAGACATTTCCACCCACATTCCCCCGATAAAAGCTCCATTTATCCCAAATCCTACATGGTAAATTGGGTCTGTGGGTTTGCAGGTCAAAGTGGCTGGCTGGGCTAGGCTCCAGACTCAATACCCAGAGGACTCATACTCCATTAAATATTGTTAGACAAGCAGCAGTCTGGCTGGTTTCTTGTTCTCAGTGACCTTGGCAGTAAGCTATTTACCACATCCTGGCACAAGTTCAGGGGCAGACTCTGTAGTTTGCATTTTATTTCTTGTACCTGTTTGGAGAGCACCTTTACTGCTTCAGGTCAGGTGCCCTTAGATCTGAGTGAAGTATGAATCCTGTCAGTGATGATGAATCTCATTTGTAAACATGACAGAACATAGAATAACCTAGTAGATAATCTTGTGGCGATGTCAGGATAAGAACTTTTAGATTGGGTTAATTGAGATGGGAGCCCAAAGTAAATGTAGGTAGGAGACCTAACTTAAATCAGGTAGGAGCTCTGACTTACTGCCTTGAAGTCCCTTCAGTAATGAATGGTAACTGGGAAATGTAATATGAATGAGTCTTTTCTCCCCTAAGATAATTTTTATCCAGGTAACTGTAATAACTGAAACTAAGACAGCAAGGAAACTGACAGTGACTGCGCCGCCACAGTTCCGAGAACCAGGCATAGACCTAGGGGATTTAAGAAAAGACACATACATGGGTCTCTCATGTTACAAAAATTCCAAAGCTTTACTGAGGTTCACAGAATATATATCTCACATTCACCAGGTGGAGAATTCCAGGAAGCACCTTGGGAAAAAAAGTTTATGTTCTCAGGAGAAAAAACAGGAACAAAAAGCAGGAACTGGCATAACAGTATTACTGCCCAGCTGTTACCACCCATAAGCCAAACAGAAATGCCAAAATATTCCTTTGTAAGGACAAAAGTTTCCACTTGCATCAGCAAGGCATAGTGGGAAGCAAACACTGAGGGAGCCCAGGAGGGTCCAACACACACCAGGGAGGGGAACAAAGAAGATTAGTTCTTCCTGGCAGATTTGGAAGCAGAAAAGAGCGCAAGAAATAGGACCAAGCTATGAAACTCAGGGCAGGATCCTGCTGGTGCCTCTATCCCTCCATATCCAAGCTTGGTGTTATATTTAAAAGTTTACTGCTTAATGAAGAAAGGATGGTTCACTTCCCTTCATAAGATGTGCTCTTGTTTCTTAGTGGATGAATTATTCAGGGAGTGAAGATGAAAGATCCACGCAGAGAGACCCTTACTCAAGTCTTGGGAAATCGCGGACCCCAGACACAGAAAGACCATTTTGGATGTAATAAGCAAAGGCGAGGTTTATTACGGAGACCTATTACAGAGATCTCCAGGCCGAAAAAGAATATTTAAAGACAGAGGCTGTGAGCCCCAGGGGATGGGGGGATGTCAAAGGGGAATGTACCACAAGTTACAGGATTGTTTTATGACTCTAGGAGATAAGGGGATGCCAGAAGGTTTTATGGCCCCCTGGTTTCTGGAACAGAGCTACTAAATCAGGAGAAGGGTTGGGTCTTCAGTTCCTCATTATTTTTAAAAGTTTGTCAGAATTGATGAAGCATCTGTATTTGAAACACCTCTGGTTAGGCTTGGGCCGCCAGTTTCCTGGAATGCTCTCTGCAGGAAAGCACAAGTAGGGGTTTAAATAAACATCACAGAGAAGGGGAGGGGGAGGGATTAGGGGGATGTTGGCCCGGAAACCGGGAAATGGAATAACACTCGAAATGTAAATAAGAAATACCCAAGTTAATAAAAAAAAAAAATCACAGGGGCAGAACAAAGAACAGTTATTCACACCGGGTGATAGGCAAAGTAGTTCTCTTGCATTTTTAACAATCTGTCTTCCAGAGACAGGTCCTGTTGCTGATTTTTGGGCTAATTTAAAACTCTATCTCTCAAAGATACATGCTTCTTTCTACGATTTTATGTTGTTATAGGCAGATGGGTATATAAAAGCCCCAAAAGGTGCAAATGATGTTTGTCTGTACTATACTAAATGCATCTGTTGAGACACCCCCAGCATGGTGGTTATGAGCAGTATGATCTGTAGAATATGATGACAGCAGTAGGTGGGATCTCCTCTCCCTTCTTTCTCTCCCTACTTCTCCCATTCTCTTCTCTCTCCTTCTTTTCCCATTCTTCACTCTCCCCACTAGTCCCCTATATATTCCCATCTCCCCTCCCCCATTCTCTTCTCTCCCTTCCTCTCAGCCATCCTCTCATTTTCTGTTTCTCTCATTCTTCCATCTTTGATCCTCTTACTTTTTTTTTACTCTAGCCACTCCTGTCTTTTATTCTTCACTTCCCTTACTCATCTTCTCTGTTGTATCCCACTGTAGATATCTTCTCCTCTTTGGGCTAACTCTCTCCCCTCAGCTCCTGAAAGGTTTGGGAGGCAGTTGACTTTGAGGATTCGGAAAGCTTGGAGCCTGGATCCCCTCAGGCTCTGCAGATGAAGGTCTGGACAGGGTTTGATTTTTGATTAAATGAAGCCAATGAGGTGAAGACAAATCCTACCTCTTTCAATTACCCTCTCAGAGGCATTCTCTTCATCAAACTACCAAGGTAAAGTAACTATTTAATCCAGGTTAGAAAGTCATTTTTAGATAAGCATCTTACCCAATGAAGAAAAACATTTCATGGCAATGGTTTCCAGCCAGGGTACTAGTAAATAGATAGGATTGGGATATTTTTGTTTGTTTCTTTGTTTATTTGTTTTTGGTGAATACAGGTTTACATTGTTGACATTTCAATTAGCTTTGTTTTACTTGAGGGAATTTTCACCCTCCTGTGGTTTTCTAATTACATCCTCAGTTCAGTTTGTCTAGCCTTATAAGTCCTCTGGCGATTGAAAGTCACTTACTGTTTTGTTGTTGTTGTTGTTTGTTTGCCTGTTTTTGGTTTTCTTGTTATTATTGTTTTGTTGTTTTTTTTCTACACTCCCAGGCTTGTGCAATCCACAGCATGCAGACTAGAGTGCAGATGAACATAGCATGGTAAAATTACAATGCTAGAATTCTAATGTCAAAAGGTTAGGCACACCTGAAGACATGCATTCAACAGACCCCTCATCCAGCAACTCCAAGGGATTCTTTCTCCTCTGCCTTTAGACAGTTTTCCCTATTAGGAAAACAACCTTGAGGAGTTCCTAGATACATTTTTGCCCATGGTTCCCAAGGCTCCTGGATGAGCCAGATCTCTACTTATGTGTTCATATAGAGCTGTGGGCAGAATGAATCCAAGCAGCTATCTGCAGTGTGGAGACAGCAAAACCTAACCTAAAAGGAAATAGTGTGTTTCCAATACTGCATCCCCAGCTCACAATTTCCATCTTGTAAAGAGGAAGATGATACCAAAGTTGTAATGTGACTTGGCACCTTGTTACTCATCAGAACAGCATTACCAGCCTGAGTAATGGCCCTAAGTTTGTTAAGGAAAAACACTTCATGACAGTGCTTTAGTCCCACACCTTTACTTTCACAAGGTAACTCATTGACAAGTTGAACACATCCTATCACCTCTAATAACTTGAAAACGCATCCCCCCCAAAAAAAAAAAATCTCCTCTACTGCACGAAGGAAAAACAGAACCATATCTATTTTATCACAGGTGAGACTGAGAACCAGGTTGGTAACTCAGCCTTTGTGGAATGTCTCCAAAAACATTACTTACAAGTAATGTATATAAATGATCCCATTGATGAGTATTATGGGCAACAGCTGAAGGAATTCTAGGCCAAGACCTTGATGTCAGTTACCAAAGAAGGACTGGAACTTCCAAAAGTTGAAGAGGAATGGAAGAATCAGGGAAAGAAAAGTACCAAATTTGAGAACTTCTGAAAATTATGAAAGATATTTTGGAGAAAAAGGTTGAAAAGGTGGTTTTGTCAAATCGATTGTTGAGATCACCATGCTGTATTGTAACAATCACATATGGGTGGACAACAAACATGAAGAGAATCATGAAAGCTGAAGCTTGCAAAAAACAACTCAACAATATGTTACATGGCAGCAAAGAAAAAGCTGGAGGTAAACACTGATCACTCCATTACTGAAACGTTAAGGCAAAAGTCAAAGTTGACAAGAATGATAACTCTGTGAAGAATCTGGTCATCTTGCTGTATGAAACCACTCCTGTCTTTTGGTTTCAGTCTGGAAGATTCCCAGACCCATGCTAACAGGATCTATAGGATAATCAAGCTTGATATAGGTATTGAAGAGGATAATCCTACTGTGGGTGATACCAGTGCTGCTGTAACTGAAGAAATGCCACCGCTGGAAGGAGATGATGACGCATCACAAATGGAAGAAGTAGATTAGGTTTCACCAGAACTATGTGTTTGATATGTACCTTCATTCCTTATGATAATATTTTCGTGGTTTTTTTTTTTTTGTCAACATTTAAAATATTTATGTGGCATGAAAACTAAGGGAAAGATAAAATTTCTACATGTGATACTGTGATACTATAGGTTTGACTTAAGTGATTGATAGAAAGTTTGTTGTAATACATAATGTAACCTACTGTTAATGTTAACTTTGTGATCTAAAGTGTTTAGCTGTTGGGCTGGACTCCTTAGAAAACCAAATTAGGATGGCTTAATTTTCATCTTATTTTTTTTTATTCCCTGTAGTTAATTCTGCATGTACTAGTCTTGGAAGTTAACACAAGTTAAAACAGCTTGACAGAGGAATTCCACAAGTGGCTGGTTTCCTAAAGTACCTAGAACAAAACATTACGTTTTCCCTAGGTCTTGTAACTCAGCAAGGCTTGAATGGAGATAAGAGTGCCCAATCACATTCTACATTAAAATGTAAATACAGAAGAGAAAAAAGAAAAAAGAAAAGAAAAAATTACCCACCCATCAGAATTCAACTTGTAATCTTTACACAATGCAAGTATTTGGATATCATTTGTATATTGAAGAGTTAAATTTCAAAAAGTTAGTCATAAACAAGGTCCGGACGTACCTGAGGGAGACTATAGGGCTTGCCTGACCATTTGGAGCCACCCCCTCCCCTTCCTTCACTCCCTAGAGGTGAGTCATCCCCCTGCTGAGTGTGATGGATCATCCCACCCCACATTGCTGAGCGGCTAGGTAGCACACACTCTTTGCTAATGTAACTGTGAGTTCTTTGAATTAGCCAATCATGTGTAACCGCACGAAATTCTCTGGCTTTTCCTATATAAACCCCCACCTTTAGAGGCTCGTGGTCATCGGCCCTCTATCTCCTGCGTGAGAGGCGTGGCGCGTCGGCCCGAGACCTCGGTGTCGGCCGGAGATCTCGTTAATAAAGCTGCCTCTTGTTATTACATCATGAACGGCTTCTCGAGCTTCCTGGGGCATGCCGCCATCCCGAGACTGGAGCAAGAGTCCCAATTTGGGGTTCTTTCATTTGTTCTTTCAATATTTTTCCTTGAAATAAAAAGGAAACAAATGGGGTTTGGGATTTAGCTCAGTGGTAGAGTGCTTGCCTAGCAAGTGCAAGGCCCTGGGTTTGGTCCACAGCTCCAAAAAAAAAAAAAAAGAAAAAGAAAAAAAGAAAAAAGAAAAAAAAGGAAACAAATGATATTCACAACTATGGTACTGAAACATTACTATGAAAACTAAATTATTAATCAGCATAAAGGCAACATGAATGTGCTAATGCTTTAACCACAGGCAATAATGCCTTATTTTGCATTGATGAAACATCTGTGGAAGCCTTAATATGACAGATTACTAGGTGTGAAAAGGAATCTTGTATAGCCATGCTAGTGTTTATTCTTGGGGGAAAGGAATACAGCTTGTGGGCTCTAAAGCCCCAGAGGCTTCTCTATTTATAGTTGGCCAGAGGTAGTCTGCTTTTGTTTCTTTAGCAAAGCACTAGTGTTCTTAGGTTTTCTTAACTCCCTGTGAGCAAATGACATTATGGGAAGTTCTGTTGTCCATCTCCCTTCTTCTCTCCATTCTCCAAAAATCTCTTTGTTCCTTCCCTTCTTGTCTTGCTGGCCATCTCCCTCCATTCTTCCTCTTATACTTCCTCAGTTCTTCATACCTTTCCCCTTGACTGCCACCAGCTCTGTTGGTTGATGTGACATTTAAAATTAATGTAAAGGCTAAAAAATGGGGGAGTGGGACCTGAAGAGATTGCTCAGAAATTAAGAGTTCCTATTCTCTTACAAAGGACCTAAGTTAGGTTCCGAGCATCCATGTTGGTCAGTTCCCAAGCACTTACAGCTCTAGCTCCAGAGGATAGGAAGATTTCTTCTAGCCTCCATGAACATCAACACACACACACACACACACACACACACACACACACACACACACACTCACTCACACTGTACACACATACATGCACACATTCACAGGCACTGCACTGGGATATATCCACTCACAAAAACAAAAGTTGTGGGGTTTTGTTTGTTGGTTTTTTGTTTGTTTGTTTGTTTGTTTGTTTGTTTGTTGTAGTAGAGTTAGGAACACTGAGGAAGATAACCATGAGGACACTTAACTAACTATAAGAAATAGGAGACTGGATTAAAAAATGAACTTAGCTCCACCTGGCTCCCAGGTATCCTCTCCTCAATGAGTTATCATTGCCCTTATTCCTAGTATATGTCTCAAATTTGTGGAAAGTTTCAACTTTATGCACATTTCTGCATCTGTATATTATATGTCAAAATATTATTGACTAAATTGTGGGAAATGATGGCTTCTAAGATAGCCTCTGCCTATTCAAGGAAGCAGAATACTCTAAGGGTATAAAGAAGAGGAGAAATTGTAGAGTGAGATAAGTCCAGATACTAGGGACAGCAACTTGCCTTATGGCTCTGCTGGCTCCACTATGAATTCCATATAGTTTAATTTCTGTTTTACTGACTTACTTATGCTACATCATAAACACTGATTGTTAGTTCACCCTACCTGAACCCAAAGGAAACTGATGATATGGGTAGGATTAGAAGGGACATAGGAGATGCCTCTTATTCACCACAGGAGATACCTGGAGATACACAAAAGGAAGAATGAGGTTGAAGAGAGACACACCTCCTTGTGCTATCAGGAACAAGGTGCTATTGCGAGATTGGACCAGTGATTAAGTATATTTCTTTGATCAAGGCATTACATAGTTCAATATTCTTGTCTGGTCATATGCTAAACAGACAGAGAGTGATGTCAAGTAAGAAGTACTTTCTCAGCTAGTGGCTGTTCATGTGGACAACTCTCCCCAAGAATGTATAAAGGCTGCAAATCACACCAATTTATCACATAATTAATAATAATAATAATAATAATAATAATAATAATAATAATAGTAACAAAAACACTAGTAGCAGCAGCAACAACAAGAGCAACATAGCTTCCTGAATCTTTGCCTAATCAAATACTACCCTATGCATCTCTTTGTCCCTTGCTCTGTGTCTGTACATCTGTGTGTTGCTAACAAAAGGCTTTCTTTTCTCCTTTCCAGAATTTCACATACAACATCATAGTGGGAAAGATTAAGGGATAGCTTGCAGAAATCATTAAAATAATTTTATAATGAATTAAATCACTGAGTCCAAGTGACCCAGATAACAAACCAATGTACCAAGCTCTTTGTTTCATTCAGCATTTATGGTAGTTATCCATTTTATAAGACTGCTTTCCAGTGGATGACTATTATAACACATACAAATACACATATGTTACTCTTATGTCAGGGCCATGGAAGAGTTTATAGCAATATCACATATGGGAGCCGTATTGGATTTGGGCCTGGTTGCTTTGTCACTGTTTGGCCTTAGTCTTAGATTGTAGGATCAAAAGCCTCTCCCTGTAATTTATGGCACAAGAAGTTTGCATTCATGGAAGGTTTTCAGCCAGAACAAGACCCTTCTGGGTCTCCAGCAAGATTTGACCCCTGCTGAGCCCTGCCCTTCCATGTGGAAGCCTTTTGTTCCCAACTGGCAGTCTGGCCAGGTACTTCTCACCTGAGTCAGAATTAGGCTGGCGTCCTGGTTATTTCCCTAATTTATTCAGGCCACATAGTCGGTCCTTTGTTACCAAAGTCTCAGCCAGGGTTCCCCACTGTGCTTGGCAGATACCAGCTAAGTGCTGTTCTTCGGATATATAGTTTGGTCACTAAAGAAACCAGGAGCTCTCTTCCTCTTCTGGCTTGACACGAATAAACTGTGTGTGTGTGTGTGTTTCTTTCATCCCACAGGCTTTCGCCCGATTCTTGGTACCGTGTCGGTGCTGGCACCAACAATCACATGATATATTAGATAAGGTACTTACACAGGAAATATTAGATAGTACTTACACAGGAAATCCAAAGCAAGTAAGGTACACCTTTCCATTGTTGTCTTAAAACCAGGCTAAACAACAGACTGAGTACAAAGACGGTAGCAGTCATAAGTTTTCGGTGACCTCACGCTGTCTAACTAACTCTAATTTTGGTGCCCAGCAAGTATTCTAGTCCCTCTCTCGTCTTTATTTTATTTTATTTTTTATTGTTTCCATCTGTATAAAATTGGGTATTTCTTATTTACATTACATTTTAAAAGTTATTCCCTTTCCCGGTTTCTAGACAAACATCCCCCTAACACCTCCCCCTCCTCTACGATGTAGGTGTTCCCTTCCCCATCCTCCCCCAACTACCACCATTCCCCCAACAATCTCCTTCACTGGGGGGGGGGTGTCTAGCGTTGGCTGGGCCAAGGACTTCCCCTTCCACTGGTTCTCTTACTAGGCTATTAATTGCTACCTATGAATTTGGAGCCCAGGGTCAGTTCATGTATAGTCTTTGGGTAGTGGCATAGTCCCTGGAAGCCCTGATTGGTTGGAATTATTGTTCATATGAGGTCTGAAGCCCCTTCAAGATCTTTCGGTCCTTTCTCTGATTCCTTCAACAGGAATCCCATTCTTAGTTCAGTGGCTTGCAGCTGGCATTCACCTATATATTTGCCATACTCTGGTTGTGTCTCTCAGGAGAGATCTACATCCAGTTCCTGTCAGACTGCACTTCTTTTGCTCCATCCATCTTATCTAGTTTGGTGGCTGTATATGTATTGGTCACAAGTGGGACAGGCTCTGAATGGGTTTTCCTTCAGTCTCCGTTTTAAATTTTTCCTCACTATCCCCTCCTAAGGGTATTCTTGTTTCCTTTTTAAAGAAGAAGTGAAGCATCTACATTTTGTCATCCTTCTTGAGTTTCATGTGTTCTGTGTGAAAGACCCACCCCATGCGTCTTAACTCAGAGCTGCAACAGGCTTGAACGAGCCCAGGCACGCCCAGATACCGAGGGCCGAGTCACCGTTTAAACTACCAGACCATAAAAGGAAAGGAATACAGAACAGACTAGGAGTACCGGATCTGGCAGGAAGGGATAAGTCCCTAGCCCCCCCCCGTCATTCAGGACGTCCCAGCCCACACGTACTCTTTTACCATGTTACAACCTCATTCGAATATGATTCAAACCTGCCAATGTGTGTAGCTATACCTTATTACCTCATCTTGTGAAATAACCAATCATATGTGAACATGTCTATATGCCTCGTTTAAATCCACCAATCCCCTTAACTAAGCATCTGCTTCTGTACACCCGCTTCTGCTTCCCCAAACCTAAAAGCCCCATGCTGGAGCTGCTGGGCGCCATGCAAGTCCTCTGAAGACTGTGCCTGCAGGTACCTGTGTTTTCAATAAACCCACTTGTTGATTGCATCCTGAAAAGACCTCCAAGACCTTTCCCTCAGGAGAGACAAGCATGTGTGAAAAGCCTAGCAAGGGCCCTTTCGGATGCAATCAGCAAAGAGGTTTATTGGAAAACACAGGTACCTGCGAACACAATCTCTTCAGTTTGAGAAGCAGCGTCTGAAAGCTTGAATGCAATTCTACAGAGTTAGTAATTCTTGAACATTAACAGTAAAAAAAATAATGTGTGAGCTAGGACTTATCTTTCGTGGCAAATCGGCCTGGGCTAGTCAGTGCCCTTCCTTTATTTCTAGCTGTGACTTGACAGCTCTAGACTGGGTATCGCTGGCGTGCTG